>NC_089275.1:16108282-16708282 GCF_963678975.1 Dysidea avara | reverse complement strand
TGTTTGCCTTCATGATGGAAAGGTTGATATGCTTTGAAATTTTGAGATTACTTGAAAAGGTAATGCCTAAATCTTGTTCTTCACTATATTCCTGAATCTCCATGTCATCAGAGTCAACTGTAAGTGTGTAGCTACCACCACTTGGAGAACCATCTGAAGAACCTAGTGACAGATATACTTGTATTTGGGGACGTATAAAGATCCCTGCCAAGTGGCCCAAGTCTTATTCCACTGCATAAAATAATCTAAATCATTTTATAGAATAGTATGGTCAACATCACTTAAAATTGAATGGTAAATTTTTGGATCATCAGAAAGGTCCACAAATAACTCTGTATATGATCAGATAAATCATTGATATATAAACAATAAACAAAATTGGGCCCAGAACACTTCCTTGCGGTACGCCACTGATAATGGGAGATACATTATAATACGCCCTCTATATGTAATACAGACTCTTTTTGTTATAAATCCATGAAAGTACATATATTACCAACAATACCATAATTATGCTTGTAGCTTGGATATTAATCTTTGATGTATATAGTACTTTATTATAATTATCAAATGCATATGATAGTCAAGATATAAAATGTCAACTGGTATTTTATTGTCCAGGCACTGAGTCCAATCATTTAAAATTCTGAGTAGCAATTCACATTGCCTGCCAGGACAAAAACCATACTGGTGGTCATTAAGCAATGAATTAGAAGCAAGGTTTTGCATAATTATGGTCTTTGATAGTAGATTCTAGCATCTTGCAAACTACTGATGTCAAGCTTACTGGTCTATAATTGCAAGCGTCAGTCTTGGGTCCTTTTATAAATAGCATCTACTGTGGTTTCTCTCCATGAGTCTGATTAACTTCCTTCCTTCAAAGATTGATCAAATATAAGGGCTGGAGGGGTGATGCATGATACTCAAACATTGTACAAAACACAAGGATGACATTGGTCTGGACCAGCAGATTTATGAGGTTGCAATCTTTGTAGTTGTAGTAAAACATCGTCAGGTGTTATTTGTATGTCAGAGAGCGTTAAAAAGTTCCTTACAGGTAAGGTGGGTATAGAGTTAAGGTGCTCTCTAGTAAAAACACTACAAAAATAATCATTTAACTAATTAGCAACATCGTTATCATTGTCAGTAAAGCTACCATCTCTCTGTTGCAGCATAGGAATTCCAGGTTTAACTCTTAAAATTTGATCAAAATAGCTTGCTAGTTGATATACTGTAGGCTAAATTTTCTTCGAATGAAGGTTTGGCTTTCCTTACCAGAGATGTGCAGTGGTTCCTTGTTTTAGAGTAGGTTTGATAGTAAGCAGTTTGGCAGGTAAAGTGATATCTGTCCCAAGCTTTGTGCTTTGCCTTTATGGCCTTTGAAACAAAGCCACATAGGACAAGAATGACCTTTGGCTGAATTACTTTAAGAACATACTTATTAATTAAACAAAGTAGCTCTTAATGCAATACCCCACATTTCAATAGTATCCAAATCCTTGAACAACATGTACCAGTCATTTTTGATAGGTCCTCTACCATTGATTCATAGTCACCTTTGTGAAAAAGGTAACAATAATTGTAATTAAGAACTGGCGTACTTGAGTAGCAAGTGTACTCAAAATTCAAAACGACATGGTCGCTCTTACCCAAGAGCTCAGAAACTACAACAGACGAAATCATACTCTCCACGTTTGTGATAACTAAATTTATATAGAAGGGGCACTATGTTCTCTGTACCTAGTTGGAGAACCCACATGCCGAAAGAGGAAGTTATCTTGTAGTGTGTTGATAGGACGACATTACAGCTAACATCACTGTTGCTTGTAGACCCTCTCCCATTATCAACAAGTCTGATTTACAGCTGTTTGCTCCAAGTAATAAAAGACTGTTAGAAGCTACAGGAACATAGCACCACAAGGACTCTTTGAACTCCTTAACATTTAAAGTATCAAGTTTAGTTGCCTTATAAGGTTAGATTTACAATAGATGCGAACACCTCTTAGGCTACCAACTGATAGATCAAAACAGAATAAATCGTAACCATCAGATGTAAACTTTCCAAGGAAGTTGTGTAAGTAGAATGCTTTCTTTGGCCAGACTTCTGTAATAGTCAGTATGTCAGGTTGAATAATTGATAGTCTTGCTTTTAATTCATTACGTTCATTTAACAAACAATCAGCATTGGTATAAAAACATGTAATAGTAGACTTGGCTGAGGTTTGACTATGCAGTAAGTGATTGCTACAGTATGGGCTACCCATTAGAATTGTTGCTTACTTCTGAGGTTGTGGTGGACAAATCAACAGCCATTTCAACAACAGGTTCTGTGTTTACCTTAACAATTTGTCCTTGGTGAATTCTCAAATTCGTTTCTCCACTTTCTTTCCGCCTTTTTAATTCAGCACGTAACTCTTTTTGAACCTTTCTTTCTTGGACAAAAAGACCAGGAGTAATACAAGAATTCTTTAAATCGTCAGAATGAGTAGCTCATAGCTTTTTGCATTGGTTAAATAACTCTCTTACATTAATACTACCTAATTGGACACACATCAAGCGACCTCATGGAATAGAATTAGATCCCAAACAAACAACATTGACAATTTTAAAATTGTCTATTCCAATTTCTTTAGCTATATAATCAGCAAATTTTAGGTAATATCATGCTCAAAAATGATCATGACTATACCTTCTCCTAAGTGATGCTAAGGATGCTATCTTTAGCAGAACACCATAACTTTTTTAGTCCTAAAACTTGGTCCTTATGTTCCGGTCATGTAAAGTAGAAGAATTATACTGTTAGGCTGCTAACATGACAACCGATCCTTTGTTCCTGTCACAACAGGAACAAAGGATCAGTTGCTGCCATCTTAGTTAAAAAATCATGTTAGCAGCCTTATTCATTTAGCTTTTGTGCAGATGACACATTTATTGGGATACTCACTTGTTTTATTGTCTCGTTTTATTATACGTACATTCATTTCTGGGCTGGTTATAGTAATCATTACCAAGGATTTACAATACTAGATGTTCCTGTTGAAATATTATGAACTGATAAAATATATAACATGTCTACACAAAACAGAATTTGAATTTCAATATTGCATGCTTTAATTTTATTTACTAGAGGCAAATCAATGCACACCACCAAACTTGCCAAGTTTCAACAGTATACACATACACATACACATGTACACAAGAACAAGCAGAGCCTTCAGCTGTCGCTGTTGTGGTCACGCCCAGGTCCCCATTTAAACACGTCCACACATAAGTAGGTCCATGCATGTGTGTGTGTGCATTGATTGATAGAAACAATTATTCATTCAAAATATAGAAATGTAAATTATTATCCCCACATTATTGTATGGTTATCTCTTAATCTTTCTTGATGGCAGCACCTAACAGCGCTACTAGTACTATTG
Source organism: Dysidea avara (assembly GCF_963678975.1). Classification (NCBI taxonomy): domain Eukaryota; kingdom Metazoa; phylum Porifera; class Demospongiae; order Dictyoceratida; family Dysideidae; genus Dysidea; species Dysidea avara. The sequence goes on along the minus strand of NC_089275.1, from coordinate 16,704,860 downwards.
AAGAATTACACAATTAAAGTATCTAAAGCAGCTCCACAGTAAGATGTGCAAATTAGAATGTATTCACTTCTACAACTTGAACTTGTTCTCAGAAAGCTTAATTAGCTACCTGTAATGAAGCATCAGAAATGGTACACAATGATACAGTGGTTGTTCCTGTCAATCACTACATTGTTATACATACATGTACCTATCTTGGAAGTAAGTAGCTGATACTTTTCCTGCTAGCTCTATACCTTCTCCTAAGTGATGCTATCTTTAGCAGAACACCATAACTTTTATATAACCTTAAAATTTGGTCCTTATGTTCCGGTCACATAAGGTAGAAGAATTATACTGTTAGGCTGCTAACATGACAACTGATCCTTTGTTCCTGTCACAACAGGAACAAAGGATCAGTTGCTGTCATCTTAATTTAAAAATCATGTGTTCATTTAGCCTTTGTGCAGATGACACATTTATTGAGATATTCACTTGTTTTATTGTCTTGTTTTATTATACGTACATTCATTTCTGGGCTGGTTATAGTAATCATTACCAAGGGTTTACAATACTAGATGTTCCTGTTGAAATATTATGAACTGATAAAATATATAACATGTCTACACAAAACAGAATTTGCATTTCAATATTGCATGCTTTCATTTTATTTACTAGAGGCAAATCAATGCACACCACAAAAACATGCCAAGTTTCAACAGCATACACACACACATACACACATGTACACAAGAAAAAGCAAAGAAGCAAAGCTTTCATCTGTTGCTGACGTGGTCATGCCCAGGTCCCCATTTAAACACATCCACACACAAGTCCATACATGACATGCATTACTTGTGTTACATGTTACATAATAATTATTACTTTTGTGGTATGTAACTAAGTAATATACTACAAGTAACGAAATTACTAATCTCGTTAATAATCCACTGAGTAACACCTAGCCACAATGAAGTAATGAAGCTTATTCACCAGCTTCTTACTTATAACCAAGATTTGCACATTGTCCAACAACGCAATCATGTCACATGATAAGGTGGTAGTTTCACACGTGACAGCTTAAGGCTGTGGGCACAAAGTAATATAATATGTAATATTATATTATAGTTACTTTATTTTTTGGGTAATATGTAGCTGTAACTAACTAGTTCTGTTGCAAGTAATATGTAATATGTAACTAGTTACTTTTAAAAAGTAACTGTCCCAATACTGATGACTTGCATGTGTGTGTGCATCAATTGAGCATAAAGTTACAACAGAAACAATGTATGCGTATTAGCCCCACAAGAACTAATAAAGTATGTATTATTGTATAGTTATCTCTTGATGGCAGCACTTAACAGTACTACTAGTACTATTAGTGAATTACACAATTAAAGTATCTAAAGCAGCTCCATAGTAAGATGTACAAATACGAATGCATTCACTTCTACAACTTCAACTTCTCAGAAAACTTATACCTGTATTGAAGCATCAGAAATGATACACAATGATACTAACTTACAGACGGTGTGAATCACTATCGTAATGTTGCTATACATGTTTGTACCTATTCAATTGGGAGTAACTGATACATTTCCTGCTAGCTTGTAGAGAATAAATTTAAACACTCAACTTTTAGTAATGTTTCACAATATTAAGTGTCACCAAGTAGAAAATGATGTAAGTTGTTGACCATCACTGTAACCATATCCTGGTTGCCACATTTCTGACAATCATATCTTTTTCAGCTATATAGTCTACTGTTCTCTTTATTCACAGCTCAGCCGTTTTGAAATAGCTAGGGCAATCTACAACAGCTACTTGGAGAAGGTAAATGTGTGGAAAGTACTTGAAACATGCGTATAATTATACCATCATCATTCTACATGTCAACATACATTATGGTGGACATCATATAAATCACCTGGTACAGTATTTTCCCTTGCATACATGCAAGCCAGGAACTGTTAGGTGTCTTTTATCGGCTACCTATAGTCCTATGCCAGATTGTTTAATTGTAAACATCATGGTGTATAGTGTATAATGATAACTATGTTTAATAAAGCATGTGAAATTACAAATGTCATTTTTGTAGCATCTATACATATATGGAGACATATTAATGCAGCATCCAATTATGGTGACACTGATGCCTAAAACTGACTTGTATAAAAGCAAGCAAGGTTAGGCTGTGTGTTCACATTCTGAAATCAGAAAGACAAGATGATTTTCTTTCAACTACTTGTGGTGCTTGTTAGTGGTCTACTCTGCTTATCATTACAATGCCAGGATGAGGTCTTTACCAATGATTTGAAGTACACCTCTTGTGAAGAGATCCTCACCAAGTTCCCAGACACACCTTCTGGCTACTATGTACTGGCAGACTCTGCTGAGAAGGTCTACTGTGACATGGAGAACAAACGTTGTGGTAGCCAAGGGTGGACCAGAGTGGCTTATGTCAACATGTCTTCTGAAATGTCTAAATGCCCTGGAAACTTTAACCTATACAAAACACCAATAAGCTCTTGTGGTGGTAATAAGGATGGTGGATGTGCAGTTGCTCATTTCTCTACCCACGGAATAACTTACAGTCAAGTGTGTGGTAGAGTAGTTGGCTATCAAGTAGGACGTCCTAATGCATTTAGCCCTTATACAAGGAGAAGCGCAAATCTTGATAATATGATGGATGGAATACTTATCAGCCATGGAGAGACAAGGGAACATGTTTGGGCTTATGTTACTGGTTTTCAAAGAATGCCAACAAAAGAAAATGACAATTATTGTCCTTGTGCTTCTAACATGTTCAATGGTATAGTCCCAGCATTTATCGGAAATGATTATTACTGTGACAGTGGAGTTGATGATAGTCCATCTAAAGGAATGTTTTACACAGACCCATTGTGGATTGGGAAAGGATGTAAGCCTCCTAACTTCTGTTGTTCCTCTGCAAGCCTTCCATGGTTTTGTAAGACACTGGCTGATCCTACTAATGATGATATTGAGATACGTAACTGTCATAATCAACAAAATGAAAATGAAGATACAGCCGTGCAGCTAATAGAACTTTATGTACACTAAGAATGCACTCATGTAGCTATGCAGATGTTGTACGTATTCAGACACAAACAATTATGTAGTTATACTTTTATACACTGCATAGTTATTATAGACTTTTGTGATCAGTTTCTTCTAAAAATTAGTTTGACAGGGTTGACGGGAACTACACTTGTGCTACTGCTGCAATGTAATCTGCACTGAAACTTTGGGTATTACTGTATAAACAGCTTGATTTATCATCATAGCATTACTTATCTTAAACTTTGCCACATCTCTTAGACTACTGTTCTTATATGCATGCACATAATATTATAAAACTTTGTGTACGTATTTTTTGACATGCCTGAAACTAAACCTTGTCGGTTCCTATATACATGGGTATCATAATCTTGTACAGTTCATTGATTACTCTTTGTTCACATAACTTGAACTGTATTTTGGTACATTACACTTGTGCATCTGTTTTGCTCAGGGGAATTTCTAAAATACTTAGAACATGCTTCTGTGTAATGCAACCTCAGCAATAAATTTTTGGATAAGCCTTGCCCACATTTTCCCAGAGTAGCCTGTTCCAGTTCCAAAAATGGAAGGAAATTGTGGACTTATTTTCATCTACTTTTGGAAGATTTTTATTAGTATGGAAATGATACATATCTTTTTAGAGTGACCAAAATGAGTAATCATCATCCAAATTTGTAAAAATATATACATATATTGGATTGTTCTAGTCATACTGTATATTGGATGACAATTTTATCGTAAAATAATTATCCAAATTTTCCAGTTACGCTACACCAAGTTACACATTAGGAATCAATGACTGATGAATATAGTCACATGAGCCATGCACTTGGCAACTCCATGATCTTATGACTCCACTCATGGCAGTGTTAGAGAATACTCTTGGAAATTGATCGGTCTGTAATTTTATGAGACAACAAGGGTGATAGTTCTAGATGTTTTCCAGGCTGAGGATCGTTGCTGAGTGCACTAAGGCATTTAGGTTGCATGCTCAGTGGACTGACTACAATTTCCTGTATGGCACTTTGAAACTCTCAGTAACCACTACCTAAATTAATTTTCGCCTGAACACACACCCATCATACATTTGAAAAATGAGCAGGGTCACCATTATGCTTCGTTTTTAGCTTTGTCCCACCCATTATATAGTGAAGAACAATACGAGAAGTGTCTCTGCATCACTACGGAAAATACTCCATTCTCATTTACCTCAGAATAATTAATAATTTTTATTACTGTGTAGGCCTGAGCATGTATGTACAAAGTAATCACTTTGTTATTATTATTGAGAATTAAGATAACAGTCCTGTTATTCCTTGCTTAAAACAATTGAGGTTAGAAACAATTACAACATCATCCAGTAAAGAGTTCCATAGCTTGATACTGCTTGGAAAAAAAGAGTTTGAGTTGGTAGGCATCAATTCTAGCTGGTAATTGTAAGAATCTCTTTGAGTGTCCACATGTAGAGTGTGGGTACAAGGGCGAGGTGGTCAGCCTTAATGTCTACAAGGTGCATGGTGAATTATTCTGAATAGCATTACTAATCTATGTTTACTTTGCCTATCAGCAAGAGAACTACAACCAAGATTAGTAAGCATGTTGGATACACTGTTATAAGGTGAGTAGTTGTTGAATACAAATCTAGCAGACCTCCTTTTCACAGACTCTAGGGCTTGAATTGTGTTCCTGTGTATATATGGTGATCAAATGGTTGATACATAGTCGAGAATTGACCTTTTGGTAACAGGTGACTTTGATGTTGACAGGGCATGATTTTAGGTTTCACTGGAGAAAGCTCTTGACATTGTTAGCCCTTGTGTAATCTGTCTTCCACATTAGGTGTTGGTCTATAGTAGCTCCAAGGTATTTAGGATGAGGTACTTCTTTAATCTTTTCATTTTGAATGTAATAAGACATGTGGATGCATGGGATTCATTTTATTAATGACTCTAAGAAACTCACATTTGGAAGGATTAATATCATGTTTCACCTTTTAGCCCATTGCTCTAGGTTGTTTAGGTCAGTTTGTAACTGGTGACATACAGTCATCTGGTGTTGTGATTGTTGAGTACAAAAGTACATCATCAGCATACAGTTTTATTTTGCTTTTTATATTGGTAGGTCATTTATAAAACAAAGGAACAGTAAAGAAGCTAGGACAGAGCCTTGAGGTTACTCCTGAAGTGACGTTGGTTGTAGAGCTGTAATGACCTTCTATGATGACACACTGAGTTCTTTGAGTTAAAAAGTTTCCTAGCCAGGATAGAATGTTACCTTGTGTACCATAGTGATCAATGAATTAAACAGGAATGGTCAACTTTGTCAAAAGCTTTGAAAACTGTTATTGTCTAGGTTTCTTTCCAAGTCATTTATGGTTAAGAGTAATTGAGTTTCCCAGAATCTCCCTTGTCTAATGGTTATCGCTTAGTACTTGATGTTTGTTAAGGTGAGAAATATGTGTGTGTAGATGATGTGTTCAAGGAGCTTATAACAAACACTGGTTAGTGATATTGGGCGGTAGTTACTAGGAATGCTACGGTTGCCATTTTTATGAACAGGGACAATGTTGGCTGTTTTCCAATCTGCTGGAACATAGCATGTTGTAGAGAGGCTTGAAAAAATCACTGTGAAGACTGCAGAAAGCTCTGGGCTAAACTGTTTCAGCAGGCATGTGGGCATATTGTCTGGGCCAGTGGCTTTGTGAGGATCTAAGTTATCTAAGAAATTCATTACTCCATGCATGTCAAGCAATATCTGGAATAGGATATTCTTCTAAGGTTGGTGGTGTTGACTTTTTGTCACTGAAAACAGATGAAAAATAGTTATTCAGAATTTCTGCCTTTTGAGGTGGGTCTGTATGCACTGAGTGTCTCTGTTTGGTGGTCTGTATATTGAGCAAATATCAGTGTCTGATTGTTCAGAACAAATCTGCATGCTACTGATTCAACAGAAGAGTCATAGTTTAGCTCATAGCAGTCAAGAGAATTTCTGTGAGCTATAAGTACTCCACTGTAGCCATCTGTTCTGTGTTTTCTTGTTATGTTATAATGAGGAGGGAAGATGTCAGCAGAAAGAATCTTTGGTTATAACCATGTTTCAGACTAGAATATCTGGATCATGGTCTTTAATGAAAACAGCAAGTGATGCTTTCTTGTTTACTATGCTTTGGCTATTCAGTATGGCTAGTAGTTTGTAAGTCATCAGTTACTTGAGTTTATGTCTGTAGATCTTCATGAGTCTAACATAGATTACTTATGAGGGCAAGTTTCTGGGGGATTTGTTTAATTTAAGATATCAAAAATAGATTTGTGAAAAGATTCAGCTGTGCAGAGGGGTTCTATTCCCTCCTCCACATAATTCAGCCATTTTTTATTTTGTACTGGTTTCCTGAATGGCTGTCCAAGATCGATACATGCTCACAGTGGATTGAAGGCAGCATATCAATTTGGTTGCCTTTGCAATCTCATGACTGCTAATCCATATTCCAACTCCTTGTTGAGTTTTCAGCCAACTAATCATCAGGATGATGTAAAAAGTAGTACATACAATTCTTCAATTAAAAAGTCCACTTCACATCCACTTATTCGTAACATCACAGACAAGGGATATCCCATTACAGAAAACTTCTAGTATTAAAGCCTTTATTAAAGAAAACTGCACTAGTCCACCAAATGTTGCAGGTAACCACCAAGACAGACTTTTGAATGACAGTGTGTCTCCAAGTATGAAAACTAAAGACAGTCTAATTGAAAGATGTTTTAAAATTTTCACAACCCACTTCAGCACAGCTAGCTGGAACTCGTTTGCTTGTTGACATTCCTCAGTACTATTTGGATGTTCTGAATCTAGTGAGATATATACTCCATAGATGAGTTGATTGCTTGTCAACTAGCCAGTGAAGACGTCTGCAAGCAGTTGTTTACTTCTGGAGAATATGCTAACATGCTCCAATCTGTTGGCTGAAATAGCAGTGACTTGGCTGAGAAACACAGGTACATATTGTATGTCACTGTATATTGCAGTCATCGTAGACTCTAGTTATTACATAGGTGGATGCGCTTGTTATTTTCAAAGAAAAAATTAACTAAACTAGTTATACGTAGCTTATAAATACCACCAGCAGGGAGTTTCCGCTATTTGTGCCTGCCACATTTTAACCAGTTTGGATAGCACTTTCAGTTGAAGAAATGGTAAGTCATGTGCAGCCATCGTTATTACAGGCATCTGTAGTTGTTAGACATGTGTCTGGCAAAACACCAAGTGTACTGTGATACTTCTGGCTTGTTTGGTGGTGATTTTCTGCTTTAATATACACCATGTGCACTGAACTGGAGTCTGTGACAGTATGTGACTGGTCATCTGGTTGTTTGCTCCATGATTCTGAAAAAATGTGGTGAGTTGTTCACAATATAGTATTCCACCGATAATCAGATCAGTATCAAATCAGAGCTGTTATTGGGTATTTTGATGTCAATCGGTATCAGTTATTTTGGTATTCTGATACTGATTCATAGCCACTCGTCATCATAACTACAAATACTATGCTGGCAAAACTTGGGGTATATCAGGCTGGAAATAGTGTTAAGCATTATTCTAGCATAAAAGGTACTTTGTTAACCATTGAGCAACTTCTACCAGGAGTTCATATTATTTATTTAAGTATTGCTGTTACTATGATTGTATCGAAATACTCTAATAGAACAGTCATCACACTTATCTTAATAGCTTAATAGAACAGTCACACATAGCTAACTTGAGAGATGTGTAAACTGTATATGGAAATTATCGGTATCTGTATTGATGAAATTTACTGCTAGATATCAGATCGGTAGGTATTTTTCTGTATCGGTGGAACACTACAATATAGTGCAACATACTGTACTAGGTTGCTCAAGTTCAATAAAAATATCTAATTGAATAACCATCTGAAAATATGCCCAGAATTTTGGACACTCAATTTTGTATATACATGCTGGAGTATGTATGTATGTCTATAGTGAATACACTGTGTGTAGATGAAGGTGTTGCTTGTGTTGTGATTTTTCATACAGGTATTCTCACACTATTAACAACAGCTCAGTCAGTATCCAACAATGAGATACTGGACTACACTGGTTCTCCACATCACTGTGTCAATGTTGGGACAAAAGAAAGTGCAACAGCAATGTGCTCGACAAGCTGGCAGGATGATTATCAATGCTGTCAAAAAGAGATTAATGGCTTTGTCCCTCCAGATCCATGGGGGACAAGGAAGCAGTCATGAGCACAAACTACCACTGATACCCGTCCTGTAAATGTGATCCATTACACAAAGATTGATTTTGATGATGGGACAGCTGATGGTGGAGAGAAATTGGCAACTAGCACTATTCCAGTTGTGATTGTCAATGATAATGCTCCTATGGTTAGTCATGATGTACCCAACTCTACTTCCTCAAGAAATACTGGTGAATACAGGTGTGTATATATTAAGCAATTTTTTAGGAAGGTTTTCTATTGTGTTAGTAAAGTCATTTGAAGAGAAGCTGTTTAGGAAGTAATGTATAGTGAATGTGCAACAGCAGTGGCCATGTAAAAAATCCCTTTCAGCATGCCATTATTATTCATTGTCTGCATAGATATAGTTTACATGCATATTGAAGCATTGTTTAATCATGTTGTTTGTATTCATTTATATACATATGTACTTCTTGTTTCAATATTTATAATATAGCATTTTGTACACAGATGTTCATGTTTGTAGTAGATAATGTTAGTGGAGGAGGAAAAATTGCAGCCTATCACTACTGCTACTTATGGACGCTATTCATGGGTGACTGGTCGTCGATACATCAGTTTAACTACAGCAATTTCTAGACGTTCTGAATCAAGTTCCAATATTTCTGATGAACTAGCGAAGTCTTTACATGTGGATGCTAAAAATGTCACTACTGAATCTACTGATGTTATCAGATCCAGGTTATCTATGCCTGCTAATTCTAAGTCAACTAGCATGTCCAAGTTTTACAAAGAAATGGCCTCATTGTCATGAAGGCTACAGATAATGTTCAGACTAAGATTAAACAATTTGAGGATATTGCCTTGTAGAAGAAGAAAGGTGTTTCTGATTGTGGCATTGCAGTTACAGTGCAGGATCTAAAGAATTCTCTCAACAGAGGCAACATTATCGAGTGAAGAGAACTGAGCTATGGAGTTTCTGCAGTCCTGTAACAAGGGACACATCACTGGCACACGCTTGGAGAGAATGGTTTACTACATACTCGTATACAGTACACTTTCCATTCTCCTAAGAAAGTAAAGGATGACCCACCGCATGTTCACGGAATATCCAACAAGTAAATGATGGCATATAGCTAATGTAGTGTAGTGTGCATGGCTACATGTTGTACAGTACATGTGCTGTACTTTAAATCTTATTCACTAGTGTGTGTGTGCGTGTATGTGTGTGTGTACAAACATATTGGATTACTAACAAGAAGTGTTATCTACAACTGATTGCAGGCTTGGTCATGATAGTAAGGAGGAGATTGCAGTGACAATGACTTCTAGGAAAATGATGTCACCAGTTGGTCATGCTGGTGGGAAAAAAATGGCTCAATCACTGGTATGTGTACATAATTTAATTGTAATCAGTACTATATGGTTTGAGGTCAGAAATGCATATAAAGAATTATGGTATTGTTTACTCTCTACAGGACATTGTTATTGGTATCCCAAGTACATATTTACGTAGCACAATGTATGTACATGCTTGACGATGTATGTATTGTATAGTGTAAAGATGAAGAATTGCACACAAATCTAGCAATGTTGCCTTGTGTTGTACTCTCTAAAATGTTGAGTTTTCATATGAATAATATACCTGTCTAATGCTTTTATATATACAGTTGTGCTCACTGCAACACCGCTAGAGCAATGTTGAAGTTATGACAAAACCTGACTCCACTACTACAACAGAAACTGCCAAATTAGCACCATCATTACTGGCCACAGGCAAGGAGAACAACTCCAACCAACATGTTACAACAACAATGGCAAAGAATAACAACCAAGAGCATGGCTCTGCTTTGAATAATAGACGAGACCTACTCAGCAAAGAAGAGACATCAGTGTATCGGATTAATCCATTCCCCACCACACAAACTATAGTACTGAGAGAATGGATTGTATAGGCTGATTAGTTACATGTATTTCTTTTTCATAGGTTTGTACAGGTACCAGTTAATCTGTACCATAGTGTAACTGTATAGTATCACATCAGTTGTAGGTAGCAGTTGTTTATATATCACTAACTGTGCTGTATTTGTGATGGTATTGATGCTCAAACATTTTGTGGAGTACTTGTCAAAGGAACAACAAAAATCATATGGTTTGAGGAGTGCTATATTTAGAGTTATGATATTCTAAGTACATTTATGCACTCATAAATGGATACTAGAGCACGTTGATCAGCTTACTGGTGGATTAACATTGTAAATTAGGGCCCAATTGTCATTTAACTGAACTGTCAATTAGCTGAACTGTATTAGTGACTGCTTCGTTAGAGTATTTTGTTCACTGGTGATTATTATATTAGAGTAGTTGAACAGAATTTGTAATATAAATGAATGCGTTTCATTGGGCTTAGCAAATGCACTTATCTGAATACTTTTGTGGTGAACTGACACAAATGTTTGGATATGGTGAACTGACACAAATGTTTGGATGTGGGGTCCCACTATACCCTACAAACCTGCACTACAAATGCAGCCATACTGGCATCAGAGGTAAAACTATATATTATACCTGCCTGAATTTGAGCACTTTAATGGTTTCTAGTTTTATGGCATCAGGGCCATAAATTGTCTTAGAAAAAATGGTATTCATAAAATCCTTTGATCTTTGGGAGATAATAAGGCCTTTAAAACCCATAAGAGACCTCTGCCTACAATTTATCTACTACACCCACACCATTTTCAAAGTTGGCTAACTTGTAAACAGGAATCATCCATATTTTCCAAGGGTGCTTCTCCTACTGTTCTTTGTTTATAACACTGTGAAACAGGCTGAACATAGCTGAAAGTGAAGCGTAATGGCTACTTCACTTTCGAGAATTGATAGCTGGTGCATGTGTTAATTCAGACAAAAACATTAATTCTGGTGCCATCCTTTTTTTTCATGATGCAGTATGTTATAATGGGTAAAATTGCTTCAGTTTGTATTATGGTGTTGTGCAAAATAAAATAATTGTTTGTGCACAGCTATAGGGTCAGCTAAAGCATGACAAATGGCTTAGTAGCCAGCACAGAATCCCATAGGACATTATCTTATACAATTATGCTCCATGAACATTTAGTTGTATAGCTCCACCTTTTCTCATGATGGTATATCTGTAACACAAGCACGTCAGAAATCAAAGGCATGTGCAAATGTGTAGAGTAGGTGTGGCTATCTATTCATGGTGAAAACTTCACTGGTGTGTGCATAGATTTATGATTTATCAAAAATTAGGTCACACACATAGCTTGAATCTACTGTGCAAGACAAACACAACTAATGACCTTCTATATATCAAAAGTGAGTAGAGTATTATGGTATATATATGTGGATTAAGTGAAGTATAAACACTACGCATTCATGGTGAAAATTTCAACTTTTTGACTTTCCCAGCCCAAGCTATACCAGATTGAAATGTTTAAAAATCGCATATCTCACAATCTATTGATGTGTGTAGATCAACAGTTTTCCCACATAATAATAATTAGTATACTATAATTATTTATGACTAGATTTTGGAAATGCAGTCTTAATGCTACGCTATGTGTCGCCACTAAAGCACTTATGCACCTGATAAAATATTTTACAGAATTTGCATGATTAGTGATTCTAATTACTGTAAAGCTGATTGTTTAGTTTGTAATGTCTTATTTTGATTATAAATAGTTGACATTATAAAAGCTGATTTTTCAAAATCTGATTGCAGTTTGTATGCACATTACTACCCCTACAGGATACCTAATACATAATGCGATATCAGAACAAAGCACCTGTAACCATAGGCGGCGGAAAGGGGGGGGCTAGGGGGCTAAAGCCCCCCCTCGGTCTGCTGAGGGGGGGCTTAGCCCCCCCTCAGAATGATATCACACCGAAATTATCTTTCTTGGAGTGGGGCTGAAAACCGTGATAAAGATCGAGATACTCTAATAGAGCAGTCACTCTAATAAAGTAGTCAGTGTGTAGCGAGCTATGTAAGGATTTTTATGTAGTTTATCAGCTAGAAATGGTAGCTGGTGAGGTGGAAAGCTCTTGTCAGTTGGTTGTGACCTTTTTTTTTTTTTTTTGGTCTCCCCCTACCAAACTATAGAAATAAGTCTGGGTCAGCTCAGCGGAGCCCCCCCTCATATCAACTACTTCCTCCACCGCTGCCTGTAACACCTGTAGTAATGCACTTGTCAATTTCATGCCCCACCCCCGGGGGTGGGGGAATACAGGGGATTTGACAAATCGTGGTGTCAAATTTCCCACTACTGGGGCAAAATCGGCTGTCAAATCCCCACTATGTCCCCACCCCCATAGTAGGGGATTTGACAACACCTCAAGGATGACTAAGCGCATATTTCATGCATGCGACTAGTAATAAACCTGCCCTGTACCGGCTGTAGCTAGTAAAATTATAGCAAGTGCGATTTTATTGTTTACACTAAATGCAACTACCGAAAATCGGTCAGTGAATTGGACAACTGGGGACAAGAAGCAATGTCAAATCCCCACCTGGGGTGTGGCGACGCCCGGGGGTGGGGGTGGGGCATGAAATTGACAAGTGCATATTTAAGACTCTTGAGTGTGTAGCTACACTGTCTGGTTTCTTCTGCAGTCAACTGCCCATGCAGGTCTTTTACGTATATCATTAGCTATTTTAGTAGGATACATGCTTTAAAATACCCAGTTTCACTATAGAGTCAAGAGGGTCAGCTGCTTCAGCTTGTCAAGATCACTGTGAAGTTTAGTAGTTAACTGTTTACATGACTGATAATTACCGTTTACTAATTTACAGATCACGTGACTGCAAATAGAAATGCATGCAAGTAAGCTGTTTTCGTACACAACTGACTAAGCCAGTACACAACGTGTCAGTATTCTAACCGCGCGAGGAGATTCAGTTGGTTAAGGACGTTGCTAAACTGAATTGATAGCATCTTCTCGAGTACAAAAGGAAATGAAACACTGCAAGGCTCACGACAATGAAGTAGAAGACGAAAAGCGTAGTTGTAGTTCTAGGATAGGCTGGATGTGTACTAAATTGTTCCAGTTCACGTTTGGAGCTTGTTGCTATGGGCCAATCGTGGCGTGTCTTAGCCTGTGCCGAATGTACAATGGTGCGCGAAAACTTTCTGGCGCGGAAGAAGAGCTAACCAGTTATGTTCAATACGTGCAGCCAAGCTCAGAACGTAATTCCGCTAAGGACGATCAGCAGTGGAAGAGAAGGACGCAGATACTCAAAGCAGACACCAAAGTGAAGCAGAGGCTGAAGTATCAGTTTCAAGATCACATACAGAAATGGATGGATATAAAGCATAGGAGGTTCCCTTGGAAGGCCACACTGCATGTACTACTTGTGATATTAGTAACAATTCAAGTAAGCTGAACTTTTATAAACACTACAGCTATTAACATGTAACTATCTTGTATAGCTTACTGACTGTAGCTACGTAGCTAGTAGATGGTAAGAGTTGAAATAGCTACACACATTATAAAAATTTTATCCAACTGGATTACCTGCCTAAAAACATAATCAATAATTAATGTACGAAAGGGTGATGCCATGCAGCTATGGGCAGCTAGTTATTACTTACTTAATTGTTTATGAGTAGTGCCCGAACTGCACGTAGCTATAGCAGTAGCTCATCTATGTACATGAGGTTTAATGTGGTGATTGTAATTTTGCGTTATGCATGCATTGTTGCGGTGTTATGAAATATTCCTACTACAAATGCTTTATAGTTTATGCCAATCATGTGATATGTGAGGGCAAGTATAGTGCATTATTGTATAGAATCAGGGGCGTAGCCAGGATTATTTTGAAGGGGGTTCGGATTTAAAGTGGCCGGAATGTCTTAAGGGGAAGGCCTGGGTGCTTCCCCTAGACCATGTTTGAACGAAAATGATGCATACACAAAATGTGCCCTTAGGCAGTAACATTAAAAGGTGTTTGTGCATCTAACTAGCTAAAATCTACACACTGCTGTTTATGCAGCTTATAGAAACTATAAACCTATTGTAAAACTAATCTTCACTTCCAGACAACATACGGACAGCCAGCTTCAATTTCCTAGCACACAGAAGCCCTCACACTCGAATCCGTTAGTTGGCAATACTTCTTTCCAGCTATACACATTATTCTCAGCCTGTCTTCAGACTTGGCTTGTACTCTAATATGTTGAGACATCACGTGACCACAACATGTAATAAATGAACAAACAATTCATCAGGTAAATATACATCAACAATTCACAGTTCGTGCTAACCTGACACATATATAACACGACCACTCAAGTTTAGCAGCTGCTGCCTTAAGATTGTAATATGTCTCAACCGACCACTGAACAGTTCTTTGCCATTTCACCCACGCCATTCATCACGTGATGCAATAGATATGATTTGCAGGATTCACCATTAATGTGATGTGACCCTCAAAGAGTAGTACAGAGGAGCGCCAGTTGGAAAGTAGCTACCGGAGAGCTCCAGGGCTGTAAGATTTGGTGTGATTTTTAATTTAAAAAAATTCTGCTTCTGAAAGGGGGGTTCGTCCGAACCATCCGAACCCCCCCTGCCTACACCCTTGAGAATGTCTGGTGTATGGAATCAATGTGTACTGCATGTATAAACATAAGTCTGTGATGACTGGCCTCTCCAACCAACTTCTTTTGGTCATGTTATTCTTCTCAGTTTCACCCATAGCATACTACCCTACAATAGTGTATCATACTATTGCAAATATAATGAATGGCTTAATGCTATAGCTTCTGCTATTTACCAGTTTCTGTTTCAGAGGCATCTATGGCATGTATAGCTATAGCTATACAGGTTATACAAGTTAGTGTCTTATTGTTAATTTTATGTTCAGATCCCCTGCCAACTTTGCTATGTGTCACTGCCTAAATTTGGTCATTGTTATGACATCATGCAAGTTTTCATTATTATTCCATCACCTCAATGTTTAATGATTGTATAGAAATTATAAACTAACTAGATTACATAACTAGTCACAGGCTAGATAGGCTGAAGACCAACCGCAATGTCAGGATTAACTATTTTTACTTCTCAATAAATGTAGAACAAAATAGTGATTAATAGAATAAAAATAGAACATTCAACTAACCACATGCATGTGTGTACATGTACTGTACCTTTGTTACAGTTTTTGATTAATTAATTCTGACAATAGCTATACTTAAGCAGGTCTGACAAAATTATAGAGTCTTATTGGCTAATTCAAAGCAGCAAGATATGCTATTTGTTTATAATGAGAGTCTTATACAGTACTGTACCTCAGCCAAGTATTTTACACTTTTTATAATAATTCCAGGGCATCTACATACTGTATAATTAGCTAACAGTCAAGTTTCCTCCCTTGTTAGATTTTTTGCCGGGTACAGTATTTTATATTAGCTCAATGAATGCGGTAGAATAAGTAAAGGGTTGTTTTCAAAGTGGAGGAGATAAGTTGACACAAGCTAAAAATGCAGAACAGGTCTGTGCAGCCACATCTTATTTAGCTGTAGTGGAAACCCCTTTTAAAATTCCTGTGTATGCCCTTGGTTAGCAACATTTCTTGAAATTATCTGGGAACATTTGCTGACGGTGTGACTACATTATGCTATATAGACACTTGTCTAGATTTCAGGTTGTCTATGAATCAACTCACCTCCTGTTATTTCTGTGAGTTTTAGTGAAAAATTACTGACACCCTGTAATAGCCCTCTCACAGATCCATAGTGGGGATTAATAAAATAGTCACACTATAGCTATAGCAATAGAACCAGAATGATAGCAATGATAATCTTTCTACCCTACCCCTAACCACAACTGTATCAATATTATCATTATTAATTACAGTATTAGTGTTAGTGTCCACTATACCATCTTCCACTTAGTGTAGGTACACACATCCATTACACAGTATCAGAGAAAAATCCTACAGAAAATTGTCCAGTTGCTTCCTGTTCTCCAGATAGCCTGCAAGCTTTCATCCATGTAGTTGATAAAAGTTCATGAGTTTGCTATTGTTATATGCAAAAAGTATAGTGTATACAGTATATATGTACAAATGTATTTTCAAAAAAACAGTCAATCTTAAGTTCTGAAGTCTGCTGGCCATAATATTTACTTAAGTATTGCTGAGTAGAGATCTATATTTAATTTCCTTCTGGTTACTTCCTCAGGTTTCTTTTTATGCCGGCGACAAGTTTAAACTGACAAACTTCCTAATTGATCACTCTCAAGCATTTCAGACGTACTTTGTAAGGAAAGAATTTGATCAAACCGTTACCACACTTTACACAGTGGATGATATCTACAAACAGATTGAACATACTGTTTACTCTGTAAGTGATATTGGTATTGTACCATTAGTCTGAAAACCATAATATAATATGATACAGTTTAATGTATAAATACAGTAGTGAATTATTTTTATTTATTTATGTAAAATATACAGTAGCTACACATGTTAATACTGTGTTATGTATTAAGAGTGCAACCCAAAACATCAGAATACAATTTAGACACACTTGACTGCTCTGCTACAGTTGAGGATGGCGTGATTGTTCTATTAGAGTATCCCAACCTTTTGCATGGCTAAATTCTCTCTTCATTCGAACTAAGTTTCCTAATTTTTTATGCTATGAATTTGTGGTCTCTCAAATACATGCACTTTACATTTTACACTCCCTTAAAAATTGCACTATCAACAGTAGGCACAATGGCTAGCTACAGTATGCAGACAAGATTCATTGCTTGAATTTTCTCATCAGTTACATTAGTCTTCATCATACGGCTACAAATATATGTGGCTTTGAGAAATTGCTTGACATAGTACTATATTCTGCAACTGGTGACTTTTATATGACCGTTATATTAGAGCATATTAATGAATTTTGCATAGCTTTTCCATTAAATACTTGCTTGTAAACTATTACTTTCTTTTATTAGACAGTGCAGTCACACATATTAGTAGGATGTGAAGGACAATGAGTATTATGACCAGCATAATGTAAGCTGAATGCTGATTTGCTTAGCACTGCAGTATAGGATTAGTAATAAATGCATTATATAATATAAAGATTGTGGGGGTATACTACACACTGGGTACACATTCCATTACCATGTATGGATAATCACCCAATCAGTACAGTTTTCTATTACATCCCTATTATATTATTATTGTTTTGTTTTGTAGTACTACAATGTCACCAAACAAGCAGTTAGTGCTTTGGAATACATGTACAGTGATGATGATACTGTTCCTGTGCTGAAAATGAATATTACTTATAGGGGTCAATCAAAATGTGGGATCTCTGGATCTAGATCATCTGCTTTTCCCAGTATGTATATGTGTGTACAATAGTTTACCATACCTATTAAATTGCATGGGCCAGAATTTTCAGCAGTACGTAAGATAATTGTGTGTGCTATGCAAAAGTCAGGCTGTTTAGTGCTTCTAGCAATTGTTTCATCATGTCGTTTAAACTGTTGGCTAGTTACAGAATTTTACTGTATGTTGCTAAATGCTGTATCATTTTTCATTTTTCAACCCGACTCACTGACCCAAATCTGAGTTTTTGCCTGCACAACACAGAATCAGAATAGGTATGGAATTGTATATAAGTATACCTGAGCTGTATTGCCATTTTATGTATTGTTATGCATAAGTAAACAATGAATCATATGTGACCAAGCCTATAAAACAGGCCATGTGAGTGCAATCTACACTCCATCACATGCCATATCTCCTCCTCTGCACTGATCTCTCCTCCACATGAAATATGGCATGATATATATATATATATATATAAGACCAAGTAAGTACCAGTGATTGCTTATCAGTAAACACGAGTATACACTGGTAAACATTTGATACAGAATAACTATAACCTAAACCTTCCTTCTAAATCTCCTAATTGCTGGGTCAACCAACTGTAGATGAAGTTCCTAATCTGTATACTGGGTCAGCTACTGCAACTGCTACATTATGTTAATTCTAATTGTATGTAGGGTTTTGTACATGTTCATTATCTGGGACTTGGTCAACTGGAGAAGCAGCCCACCCAGCTATAACATTAATGGGGCTGGGTACCTGGTGTTAACTGCAAGCAAATTCCCAACTGTCACTTTAGGTTCCTTTATCTCCATGAAGCCTGGACAGCTCTCCTGCAGGTTACTTGTCCTCCCCAGGAAAATTTCTTTGCACAAAACTCAAGTGCCTGAGTGGTACACAGGCAACTCAGTGTTTGTGTTCTGGGTGGCAATAGCTGTTTTGTATGGCTGCCAGAGGCTTTGCCTTAGGTTTTTGTATACCATGCATACACTGAAGGGAACAAGAAAATTTGGTCCTACGTATATATATATCATGCCACTACTGGGAGAGACATCATATAACAGGTCATATCTCAGTATGTGTCATTGTAAAACCAATTTAAGTGTATATATGTGACCAGATTTTACAAAACTGATCCAAATCGCACATCAGGCAAAATCAAACTAACACCTCCAGTGGATAGCTATGCGATAGTACTACTAGTTTTGACATTCAGTACTGCTCAACCTACTCGAGGCTGGTTTCAACAGACGTATTTTCTGAGTGGTGTACAGAACTTGAATGGCAGTTGTTGGGCTTGTGAAGGACCTTCCTTGGCAAGAATCAGTGGTTTATTGGTGGACAGTTTGATAATGTTGGCCAGACGTTATTTCTGTCGATTTTGCTACAAATCAGCCAGCACAGGTTATTTGGCGGGAAACTCTATGAGCAGCTACAAGTACTGCAAGTGGTCTGAAAGGTAATAGATTGATGCATCTTCAGTGTAAATTCCATATGCATGCTTGCTATCCTTGGTAAGTTATGCTGGCTTGAATTCTTTAAAACCATTTATCTCAAAGCTTCTTATGTGCGATTTATATTGTTTTTCCAAAATTCAGTCACACATATAGAATGATCATCTACAAAATGCAACACCAAAACATAATGACATATAATGCTATGCATTACGAAAGCTTAGAAAAGTAGTCAAATTTCATGTGCCCATGTGTACATACAAATTTCCAAGGGCTGTGATTTTCGTAAAATTCAGTTTCGCAGCTGTCTGCAAATTTTCCATCCTCAAAATTTAATAATTATCAACGCTAGCCCTATACTAAACAGCAGATAGCCTGAGTGAAAAAAAGAGTGATCTACAAAAGTAAAATCACGAAAATCCTGAAATTCGTCAATCCATGAAAATTACATACCTCGAAAATTTGTACACATATAGTATTGTGACTTCAGTTCAATGCTTATAACTTTTGGATGTTTTATTTTTAACAGGTGAAATTAGCAATGATAGCGTTCATTGGAGTATAAATCTGTATCTGCCAACTGTTGCTGTTCCAAATAATGAAATCTGTGATCACATAACGACTAACTGTTGTTCTGAAGACTACTGTAACCATACTATTATCAGTCAAGTGGAGCACTATATCAACAGAAAAAACCTTGATAGGTAGCAGTAACTGCACTTGTTTATTACAAAATAATTATAATCAGATTTTCATATTCAAGGGATGCACTATACATATACCTCTTTGACATAGCAAAGCAGATGTAGAACTGATTATGGAATTGTTTGACTATTATTACAATAATAGCCTTGAGAGTGTCCTATTCGTAAAGTACATAACTTTAAGATTACAGGGGGCTCTCAATTGTCCAAACCACAATGTGTCTCAGGCAGTGGTAAAAGTGTTCAGATAAGTGAATTGTTTGGATAATGAAGGCCATACATTTATATATAGAGCTCTGTTGAAATACTCTAATAAAACATGCACTTGTACTCAAAATACTCCAATAGAACAGTCATTCCCAATTTCGGATTAACGAGGGTATGGATAAACAAGGGTCGGATAAATGAGGGTCTACTGTATTATTATTATTTAGTTAGTTCTAAAATCAGTGAATAGTGCAGTAAACCCACATAAGGATGATTGTAAAAAGTACTTCTGGCAGAATAACCTGCTTGAGGTGCAAAGACCTTGATATAAATATACATCCATGTAAGCAGTAATAAAAATTCAAAAGCCTTTACAAAAAAATGTTATGAGATCAAAGGTGATGGGGTCAAGAAATGGCTGCAATGATATAAATGTCAATATAATGGCTGTGCATTGTTAACATTAACCATAACTACAGTTATTTCTTGGCTGCCACCTTTGATTCCACAATTTGTTTACCCAGACTTTTAAAGGGTGCACCCTTTTCACCGCTTGACTCTGTATTTTTACAATACACTGTAGGTAAAAACAAGTCCTAAGGCCAGCTATTAAATAATAGCATGAATAGCTTTGGAGTATTTAAAAGAAGTGAAATCCATGTTTATGCAAAAAAAATGCTCAAGGCACAAATGCCTTGAATACACCTCATGTATCACTATCCAGTTATCTGTGTAGTGTGTGTGCACTTAGTATATTCTCTCTGTCATTGTTTGCCTTTAATAATAATGAGTGCTTAATTGAAGCTTTTTCACTAACCTTGTACCCTTGCTAAGACAATTAATGTATGTGTTCAGTTAGAGTAATTCAGTCCAATTAATATAAATCCAATTATCCACAAAGTATGGTACTACATGAAAAAGGGTCTTCTATGGATATTTTAGAATTATTATTATGCAATTCTGTTGTATAGGATCAGTAAAATATTACTTATCTTCAACTTTACTACCCACTATCGGGAGGATGTTGTTGAAACTGAAACTCCAGTTAGTGCTAAGTTTTATGTTACAGTATGTTTGGATAATGACATGCACGGAAGTAGCATGTCAGTTGAGGCTAAACTTGGTAAAGATCCAGAACTGAGAAGATATTGTATACATTTTAGACTGAGAAATACAATTGTCGATATTTGTGTGATGGTATTGGTTATATTGTCTTCTCTTACTTACATTACTTCCATTCTCAAAACCATAAAATTGTCCAAGGTATATACACACATAATATGTATGAAGTGTATATTCTTATACATTAATTTTCTCAATATTACAGTGTATGTGTGTTTGCGCGCACGCGCGCGCGTGTGTGCGTGTTTGTGTGTGTGTGTGATGTACGTATATGTACTTGTACTTGTATAAAACACATGTACACTCATACATAGATGTTTACGCATGCATATATGTACATACAACCTCATTCACATTTCAAGTTAGTTATTATGTCTTGAATTTGTATCCAATACTGTGCATACACATTTGCTGATATTGCTGGTAGCTACAGATGTAAACCTGTAGAATAAAGACCATTACAATTCAGACTGAGGTGTACTTGATTTCATGTAGTTGTTTCTACTTGTAGGATATCAAGCTACATTTCTTAGCATACCATGAGAAGCACCTACGCTGGAAAGAAATCACTCCACTGTATAACAAGTGGTACATGTTAATGTTGTTCACTGATCTACTGATTATGGTGGCAACTGCACTAAAGATTGTCAGTGAATACCAGGTATTGAATAAGCTGCAGATGTACCATTTGGAAGCTGTATAATTATATCAATAAATCACACAAATAAAAGCAATGGTTCAAGATGCACATTGCCACATTTTTCTTAGCAATACTTCTCCTTGTATGCACAAACTATCTACAGTTTGGAGCTAATCTTTCTACCTTTCCACTCGTTATAGTATATTGTGAACAGTTATTAATTAACATAATTATCAATATTTTCAGGGGCAGATCTAGGATTTATAAAAGGGGGGGCTAACTCAAGGTACTAATCTCTTGGGTAAAGGTGTGTAAAGCACATGTTCCAACAACTAGGGGGGTCTGGGGGCATACCCCCCAGGACATTTTTGAAAAATAGATGCTAAAATACTGCAATTTGGAGACATTTCCATATAAAATTCATATTTCTGTCTGTAGATATTTTATATACTGCCTTTAGATTATAGGTACGGTTCTCTGATGGAAACATTTTTATTAATGGAAAAGTTTGGGTAGGTAAAGACAACTATGCACATGATACAATTGCACAACAATAAGTGCATGTTAGAATAATAATGTTGAAAGTGGAAAATTTTGAAATTTGAATGATACGAGATTGAATCTGAGAGCATTTTCAATGGAAATTGTGTACCTGAATTAAGTATTGCCATACATATTAACTACACAAGTAGATGAATCAAGCCTTATAAACAGACCAATGCACTTCATTGTATGTATAGGTGCAAGCAGATTTGGAAAAAAATTCATAACAGAACCAACTTTATGCTTCCACTGAATGTTCTATTAGAGTAGTTAGGTGACTGCTCTATTAGAATATCTCGATCTTGTACACCTCCAATGCTGATCCAGATCCTTGTTGCATAAACTTTGGCATAAATCCACTGATAATACCTTGGAAAGATGTTTATAAGGTGGTTTTATGAGTATTTGTATTATTAGTGATCATATAATTATGCTAAGACAAAATTTCATTATAATCCTCAGCACATTGGTCACGTAAAGCCTAAAGGTGAAGGGGGGTGCTTCAGCCCCCAAAGCCCACCCCCTGGATCTGCCCCTGATATTATGGTATCTACAAATGAGTATAATTTGCATACTGTGCATCCAATGCAGAACTAGGATCTGGTACTCAATAGAACAGAGAATTACTCTAATATAACAGTCAGAGAGTGCAACAGCACAACCACTATCATTGGCACAGTCTTCAATGTGAAAAAAAACAACTTTTGAGGACATGCTGAATAAATTCTTAAGACTGTCCAATACAGGCAGTTTTACTTAATAATTGATATTATACTTGATCAGAATGCAATAGCACAACCGCACAGTCTGTATAGAGTACTTTTGATGACATGCTAAACAAATTCTTAAGACTGTCCAATTGACAGTTAGTATTGTTAACATTGTTTTAATTTTTAACACATGCTCATGCATATGTTGGCTATGATGATTACAATTTTGTTGTTCTTTTAGCAATATATTTCCATCACCATAGTAGAAGTTATCTGTATATTGCTTGGAGTTGGAGTATTTCTACTTTGGTGTGGTATGTTTGGAATTCTGTGCTACTTTGAATCATTGAATGTTAGTCAGTAATTATTGGTGATTAGTCACGTATTCATGTTTGTTTGATACGCTGTATGACATCACTTGTTACACTGTATGACATCACTTGTTACACTGTATGACATCACTTGTTACACTGTATGACATCACTTGTTACACTGTATGACATCATTTGTTACAGGTGTTACTGATCACAATCCAACTGGCTTTTCCCAGCATCTTAAGATTCGCTCTGTGCATATCTATTTTGTTCATTGCATTTGCACTTTGTGGATGGCTAGTCCTTGGACCATATCATCCAAAGGTATCTGTATATTAAGTGAGCATTTATCTATACTATCTTCATATAGTTTAATGGCTTTCTAGTGACAGCAGAGAGTCTGTTTTGTATCTTAAATGGAGATGATCTTTACGGAACTTTTGAGGGAATTGAAGTACGCTTCATTCTGTCAAATACTGTGCGAATTTTCAGCAAGTTTTATCTCTGCGTATTCATATTTCTGTTCATATATGTTGTGCTGAGTCTGTTCATTGGTATATTCAACCATGCTTATGAGTCACTATCAGTAAGGATCGTTATTTGTGTGTATGTGCAATATTTGTGTCAAATAGAGTGTGTAGTAACTGATAAAATCATGCATAGCAGAACCTTATCCGGCAGCTATTTTACTTAGTGTTGGAACTATATATCAGACAGATGTTTGGATTAATTGAAAAATTGGAGTTATTGCAACTTACATAAGTAATGTTTCGAGAGCTTCAGTGCACCCTAATAAAACATTCAGCCGTAATTGCAGAACCATTGTTGTAGCATTTAGCTATAGGATATTACTGAGATTCCACTGTTGCCAAGTGTAAATATATTTATGCATATTGTATTTATGTATACAATATTTGCAAGAGTTAATAATAGAGGAAAATATATAATAGAGTACAGGGTCTCTACAAATGATCCTGTGTAAGTCAAAGGAATCCTCCCTGTATTCTATAGTGTACATAGATGAAGATTGTTATAATCTTCACATTTCTTTTGTTCTGTCATTATGCAAACATCATTCTTTGTTTACCAGTGTGTACATGTTAACACATCTGATTAAATCCCTTTGAAACATGCGTAGAGGCATTGTACTATGTTGGATACTCTCCTCTGATCTGTTATTAACTGTTGTGTATAATTATTGTGTTTAAAGGTAGTACGAATGTGTGCTCTTTTATCATTTTTTCTTACATTTGTAGTTATTGTAATTTACATATAGAACTGAACTTCACACACAGGATAATTGGAGGCAACGTTCAAGGGGATTTCTTCGTGACTGGGCAGAGGGGGAACCAGATGATGATCCAACTCACAGCTATCCATTTCCCGTCCCACCGATCCGTCAACCCATTGACAACTCATCCAGCAGTAGTAGTAGCAGCTCAACAGACAGCAATAGTGATTATGAAGATGAAATTCAAAGTACTGTTCTCCAGCAGTCCAGAATGAATGTCCCCACTATTAATGCTCCAGATACTTCTACTTATTCAAACTTATCACCTTGTGTGCCGAATAATATATACCTGAGCCTTGACCCACAAACCAGCAACATGAATGCCGGACAAGGTTATCAAGGACTCCTTCGAAAAAGAAGTGGTTCACGTGCAGCCTCAACAAGAGCTCGATATAGTACTATTAAAAGTATAATAGCAGAACCTCCATGTGCTAACAAGGAAGAAATTGCTAAAGCAAGATTCAAGCTCAAGCCCAGCAATACTTCATCGTCACGTCTGTAAGTATAATAAAATAAGTATAGTTCATTGTGACTAAATTCCATATAGAGTGTATAATATATCTTTGTATCAGTGTTATAAAGGACAATAGGTGCTGAACCTTTGTAATACGTAGAATGAAAGATACTGTACTGTGATGTTGCATCACTATAATATCATGTAAAGAAGGAACTTGCATTTTAGGTGATATCTCTGCTATGCTTTTAGCATTATGTGATAGTTATATTCGACTTATAAAATTGCACAGTTTAGTACAGGTTAATTATTTTACATCACTAAGTTATTAATTTGAGTTAACTAATTTGGCCAGGCAAACGTGTAGCAGCCAAGCTGTACAAAAGGGTTCAGTCTTGGTTAAAGAATGTGAAATCTAAAATGGTAGCTAAAAAATGGCTGTAGTGATGTTGGTGCCTATTAGTATTAATAATGATATGGCTCTGTCATCATTAATCTTGACATGGTCACAGTCATTTTTGACTTTGAGTTTTTCCGATGCTTTTTAAATGCTGCGCAATGGTTTCTTAGCTTGATACTGATCACTTCTTAGCGTACAGGCATTTGCAAGCCAAAAAATCAGCTTTATAGGACTTGCATGTATTTACATATCTTTTATTTGCTACATACATGTCATTGTTTTTGTTTTCAAATGGGATTTGATTTGTTAGTCTAATAGAACAGCCTTTTCACTCCAATAGAGCAGTCATAGTAGCAATAGAGCCTTTTTGAAGTTTTAAAACTTTCTAAAAGTTTCTAGAGGTTTCATCCTGTTAAAGAATGGTATATTTCATTAAGAAATGGCTGCAGTTATGTTACCATCAACGATGTCATTATTGACAACAACATCGTTGCTGCTACCACCTTTGATTTTACATCTTTCATTTCTAGCTTTAAAGCTGTGTCTTTTTTTGCAGCTTGACTATCTTGGTATGGATAAGTTTTCCTGGCCTATGTAACATTGATTTTAGATATTTTATAAAGCAGAAATTGTGGCCGGATTTGAAAAAAGTGGTCTTCCACACACATCCAATTCTATGAACTTTGAAGACGTGTTCAAAAAAGATATAAATCTGAAATTTTCTTCATGTATTAACCTATGTTGGTACTTAGTATTGACCAAATTGCAAGGCAATAACGTTTCCCTATCTGAAGTTATGAATTGTCAAAGTTAGCAAATTGGATGTGTGTGGAAGACCCCTTTTCACATATTTGGTCACAATTATAACTGGCAACAGTGGTAATGGACTTGGGAGTTTCAGTTTGTATGTCCCTAGTATGAACCCATACCAATTACTTTTCAAAGTTTTTTTTGTGAGGTGATAGGGTAAAGGGTGATGCAGGCAAGGATTTGAAAAATTAGGCAAGTTTGCCTCACAGTGGGATCTCGTTGTCTCATCTCATCCAAACTTTAGGACCATGCAGCAATACATTATATTGTAATCTGTTTAACCAAAGATGCATCATGCAAGTACTGTATCAAGTAATCCCTTTCAAAGCATTACATAGATAAATATAAGCACTGTCCTTTAGTTAAGCTGTACAGTGTACATCTAGTACATGGTATTACTTTCATTCTGTGCATAATAGATGCATGCCTATTTTTTTTTGCCTGCAGCTGCTTCACTGTTCCTGGTCTTTAATTCATTGCATAATATTAAGTGTAACTATATAGTAACCTCTAGAAACACGGTTTACATATTAACTCACAGTGTTATGTATTTTATATAGGAATATGGAAGAAAGTGATGTTTGACTTTTACTGATAAGTTTAACAATTATTATTTCTTTGCTTACATACACTAGTTTAAGTATTTTATATACAATATTGATATATAACATTTACTTGTACATAGCTATGGATATGTATATATTATGAATAATACAGCTGGTATATATAAATACAGTAAACCCTCAGTTATCCGACCCTCACTTATCCATACCCTCATTTATCCAAAATTGAAAATGACTGTTCTATTAGAGTATTTTGCATACAAGTGTATGTTCTATTAGAGTACTTCAACAGAGCTCTGTATACAATTGTATGGGCTTCAGTTATCCGGACTATTCACTTATCTGAACACTTTTACTTTTTCCTGAGACAAATAGGGGTTTGGATAACCAAGGTTCTACTGTACAATAAAAAACAGACAGACAGACAAAAGCAGCAAGATCCTTGTACTTTTGACAGTTGGTATAATATGCTACATACCTGCTTGTGATTAGACTGCAGGGTTGTGTCATTAGCTACTCACAGGGATATAAATCCTGTAGAGCCCTTGTTTTTTGTCTGAATAGATCCCTGTCTCTGGGGCAATGCAAAACATAACAATTGTGTGTCCGTACAATTTGGCAATGCATGAGCATTTAATTGTGCCATACTATATTAGAGGGGAGACGTATTGGGCTTGTGTCTGCTACATTTTCTCATGTCACAAGCACCTCCGGTGAAGGTACAACAATGGACTGTGGTCTAAATAAATTAGGTTTTGAAACACACATTCTACAGAATTTAGAAACCCTTATAGGCTCTGTAGTAGCATCTTCATCTTGCTCATGATCAGGCAGCACAACACAAGGCCTTCAGGTTACTAAATTCTGTAGAATTGTTTTGAAGTCTAACTAGTATGTAAAAGTTATATTTTGAATATACACCAACACAAACCAATTTTGCCCTACCAAATGCACGTTAATAACACTGTTACAATACAATGTTGGTAACAACAGTGTCAGTATGCTGTATGTGTATGTGTGTATGTGTGTGTGTGTGTATGTGTGTGTGTGTGTGTGTGTGTGTGTGTGTGTGTGTGTGTGTGTGTATACGTATCATACAGTATGATAGTACTGTATAGTAGGGACTACAAAGGAGTAGGTGTGGCCCACGAAATAACATCACCCAGAAACCACCCTCAATTTTCCCAGACAACAATGAGGCAGTATTGGTTAGGTAAAACCAAGCCCAAACAAGCTTTCAGATTGACCCAAAATGCTTTCAACAAGTTTCTATGGAACTTAAAAAATCTACTGACTGAGTAACTACTGACTGATGCCTTCAGACAAGCGTAACTCGATAACGGCTAAAGCTACGGGCTTGATTTTTTCACTGTTCAATGTTGCTTTGGCCCGAGAGGTGCCTTTTGGCACACCGCAGTACGTATAATGCATTCTTCATGGACTTACCAGTTTCCTCCTTTGTGTCCCATCCATCTTTGCTGACAGCGAAAAGTGTTGATTTGGTGGTAACATGTAATGGCTTCCCTTCGTAACAGAAATCATCCGTATTTTCATAGTGGCTACTTGATTGCAGAGGTGCTTTCAAACAGTTCTTGTACTGATGTAGCTGAAGAGGTTTGTGTTTTATATAGCTGCTAGACAACAAATAGTATAGTTACTGCTTAGTATACCTGAGAAATGCTTGTGTGCATGTAATGCTCTTGATGTTTAGTTAAATGTTTAGAAGTTTAGTTATTGGGACAGTGCTAGCAAGGAAGTTCACAATAAAAACTATCTGTATGAGTATATTTGCAAAGTCCTAGCTCTTTCACTGATGTGTAGGGGTGTATATGGGCAGGCATGGGGTTCTGGAAACTCCCCTCTGAAAATTCAAGCTAAAACAGCTGTAATAATCTTGATAAAGGACTAACCATACAATAAGAAAATATGAATCAGTGTAATTGAATGTTAAAAATTAATGTGTCAGTGGTGGGGGCTATACCGCAAGACCCCTACACTTATGAATCACCACCAAATATGGGAACCACTATGGAAAAACTCCTTGTGTATTTAGCTATGTATGTGTATACTTGCATGAGCACTGTAAACCTACTTACTCTCTGTCCTAAGAAGCCACAACATTGTACAGTATGGCCAAGAAGTGACATGTGACCAGATAGCTCATGTCACTTAAGTGTGACACAAAGGAATAATAGCTATTGATTGAGTAGAGGAGTACTGAGGAAAACACTGATAAGTAGATAACAAATGGATAACTTCCTGTGTTGATTATTTTTCAATGTATAAAAATGTATCTAACTATAGCTACTAAAATAAATCCATGCAAAAGAGCATAAAACCTCATTGGAAAATCTGTACGGTTCTGACCAATTCAGTTCCAGTATTAGTTCCAGTACTTCATAAAATTTCTTTATAGTTCTAGTTCCAGTTTTGAGGAAGGCAAAATTATAGTTCTAGTTCCAGTTCCAGTCTTAAGGAAAGCAAAATTATTGTTCCAGTTCCAGTTCTAGTTCTAGAACTGGAATAAAAACTGCTGGAACCCCAGTATTGAGAACTGGAACAGCACTATAGCTAGCTACATATGTGACAGTTTTAATAATGTAAACTCATTTTGTTATATATATGGGTACTATTGAGTAGTACTAGACTAATACTTGCTGTCCCATGAATTCATGATGCATTTCCAATTATATTCTATATAGCTAGCTATAATTCCTGCACTCTCCTGTCTGGCTGTGCCATCTTTATAAGTAATAATAATGGCCCCCTTGTGGTACCCCAGAGATGATTGGTAGAAAACCTGAGCGCTGACTGTACAAGTACACACTGAGACCTATACTTGAGGTAGCTAGCAAATCATTGCCACAAGGAGTCAGCAACACCAATAGAGTGAAGCTTAACCAACTGTTCATTGTGGGGGACACAGTCAAATGGCTTACGAAAGTCTAAATAAATTGTGCCCACTTCATCAGGACTAGAGACAAGATCATGGAAGTAAATTAATAACTATTGAAGTGTAGACTTTGACTCTGATTCTTGAAAGCCAAATTGGTGGTGCCATGAGATGTTGCTGGAATGATGTGCTTAAACAGTTGGTTGTAAATCAGTCGTCGCAGAACTTTAGAACACAATAGGGATATACTAAAGTTTTGTCGCCAGACTTCAAGACAGGAACAATGGAATGACTTTTCCATTCACCTGGAATACCGTGGTTGTGTACATTTAGACACCTGTTCTATACTGATCGAGCGAGCGCTTAAAAGTGATAAGCGCCCCCCCGTGTGGAGAAAATTGAGGGTTTGGCTTTACGTGAGACATAGCAAAAAAGATGTCAGGTTTCGAGAAAAATACAAGAAACTACTCTGTATTGTCTGACAATCGCGATGACACTCCGCCAAGTTGTTTAGCCAGTTGTCTAGCCAGTTGTCTTGTGCGAGTAACCACGATTTTTGTTACTTGCAAGGAGTTTGTTGAACACTACTTTATTAGGGCGTGTTTGAATCATTTTTTGGGTGAATCGTCTGCGAAAGATATGAAACAAACATTGAGAGATCACTTTCGAAATCAATTTCAGAAATGGAACAATGAGGAACGCCCACTTTTTCCTTGGAAGGCAACACTGCATATTTTACTGGTAGCACTAGTTACCGCACAGGTGAGAGAGTCTGAGTGACGTACTGACGTGTATTATTGTTATTATTAATAGGGATGTCAAACGGATTTTTAAAAGTGTGACAAATGCATGATTTAGCCACAGCATCTTGTAGAGCTCGAAAAATGCTGCAAATTGATATATTGGTTTGCCACATTTGCTTTTGTAGTAGCCAATAATTGTTAAATAAACAAATAGGCGGTTCTCCAGACTTTTCTATTGAGCACCATTGGTAGCCATGGCACAAAACAAAAACAAGTGACGTATGGGTGATTACATCACTTTGTATTATCAATTGCGTAGAATCGCCAGGAAACTAATACAGGCAATCAAGTTTCATCTTGCACTGACTGAAAACCAACCTATTGATTAACTGGAACGCTGTTGTGCATGGCGATCGACAAAACTAGCGTGCTGTCAGCTTCCATACATTTTCTAGGCAGGGATCTAAAATTGGGGCTTACACACATACTTAGCTACTCTAATTTCGAGGAAACTCACCAGAAGAGCACTACCTTGACCAGTTCATCACTATGAAACGAAAAAATTTACTGGATAAACCGTCTACAAGATGCGCGATTTATTGTGCCACTTTTTAATGAAATTTACGGGTGAAGAAATTCGTAATTTTTGCGGGGTTTTGACATCCCTATTATTAAGGTTATTATTAAACGTTGTTGCAAAAAGTGGTCACATCCAATCTGGCGTCCAATTCTATACGTAGGCATTCCAGCCCGATTTTCAAATTTTCGAAAATGGACTTTTTATATGCGTAATAGATAGAGTATTGATTGCCGATCTCAGAAATATATAGTTTGTTGGGTTGGAATTCACTACTTTGGCATGCACAGTGCTTAAAAACTGAAAAAAGGTACATTTATTTCTCCGGGGCTCCCCATATATTTTAAAGGGAAAAATGGCACAATTGAATCTGGAAGCCATCTAGCAATCTGAACTGTCTTGAAACTCAGTTGCTTCTAGCTGCATGTTTGTACAGAGTAACTTCAGATGTTATCGGATCTCAGTGATCTTTGTATACTTTGTGGTGAGCAAATATGTTTCACCTACTGCACACTTCTCAATACAATGGTGTATATCCATAGGCAAGTGGCTATCTCAAGTAAGTAAATTAGGTTAGGTAATCCTAAGGCTGCAGCACATGTTGCTGTCAGACCTTCAGTGCTGGTCACTGTAAAGTGCTAATAATAATAATAATAATAATAATAATAAAACATCACGTTAACAACTTATAAAGGTAAAAAACTAAAGTGGAGGATGCAACAATACCTAAGGTGGAGTTGTGGTTTCAATTACGGCATTGTTATGCTGACTTTGAAGTGGTTTGTATTTTTGAGCTGATGACACAGCCATCAGAAAATTGCTCTGAAGCTGAAAATTGCTAACCCGAGCAAAGTAACTACACACTTTAAAGTAAGCACCAGTGACTACCTTCCACCCGACACTATGTTTTTAAAAGTTTTAAAGTATTCTACATACATTACAAGGCTTGAAAAGATTACAAAACAACACAAAACTTACTTATATGTAACGCGCATGACAAAACTATGATTTTCATGATGATCAGCGTGTGGACAAACCTCATAGCGATTTTCACCCTCATTGGAGCTCGGACTACGGAGTAATCCCAAGTTAAACACGAGTTGTTGTTTTGTGCCAGGGTTCTATTGGGGAATATACGGAGAAATTTTTTATTAAAAAATCTCGGATACTAGAATGCCTACTATATGTATGAACTGGAAGACCATAATAAGTTAGTGTTCAAGAAACATAATAGCTAAACTGAAACTTTCTCCATCCATTAGCCAAGTGATATTCTGACCAAAAACTTTCAGTCAATAAATTTTACCAATCTGAGGTTACGAACCTGGTGATGAATCATCAACAGTGTTGGGCAAGTTACTTTTTAAAGTAACTAGTTACATATTACATATTACTTGCAGCTGAACTATTTAGTTACAGTTACATATTACCCATAAAATAAAGTAACTGTAATAGTATTACATATTATATTACTTTGTGTCCACAGCCTTAAGCTGTCACGTGTGAAACTACCACCTTATCACGTGACACAATTGCATTGTTGGACAATGTGCAAATCTTGATATAAGTAAGAAGCTGGTGAATAAGCCTCATTCAGTAGGCTTCATTACTTCATTGTGGCTAGGCGTTACTCAGTGGATTACTAACGAGATTAGTGACTTCGTTACTTTTAGTAATAATATTACTTAATATTAGACTCGTTACAGTAACTATATTACTTAGGTAACGTGTTACATTTGTAAGTAAAGTAACTTGAGTTATATTACCTGTTTTTATAGCGTATTTCGTTATATTACTTAGTTACCACAAAAGTAATAATATTACATAACGCGTTACATAAGTAACGCGTTACTCCCAACACTGATCATCAAAGCCAGTTGGTAAATTGGATATGTGTGCAAGACTCCTTTTCTCAAACCCGGTCACAATATTAGCTATACACTGAGAAGTGTGAGAAGACAACTCAGTAGACAACACAGTTGATAACTATAATGGGTCTTATCCGAAATTATGTCACAGGCATAATATGGCCGCTGTACGGATGTTCGTAAAATTTGTATGGGTGACCATGGGAAGAAAATCTTTAAACAGCAATATCTCAGCCAAGAAGGAAGATATCGAACTCTAACTAGCGAGTATGGCTATAAGACGTTACAATAAGTAATTACGTAAAAGCGATTTTTGGTTGATTTTCAAAACAACGCTAGATTCCTATTCTTTCAGCTAATTTATAACCATACCTGCTGGTTAGAGCTCGATATATTCCATCTTGGCTGAGATATTGCAGTTCAAAAAATTTCTCCCCATAGTCGCCCATACAAATATTTTATGAACGTCCCCACACTACAGTGGCCATTTTTATGTCTGTGATGTAATTTTGGATAAAGCTCATATTTAGGATGTTGTTATTGTTCCGGCAGTCACGTGAATAAAAAAAAAACTTAGACAAAAAATGAAAAAAAAAAAAAGAAGAAAAGCACAAAATGCCTTGAGCCCAGGGTCCTACCCATTGTGCTACGTGGCTCCCAGCTACCCAATTCCCTTAGTTTCTACCTTATATGTCTTCAAGTGGAGTAACTTCTATATAATATATATTGAAAGTGAAGAAGAAACCAAAGCTGAACCCTACCCCTAACACTAGAACTACTTTTCGCTTCCCCTAAAGTTGAATGCTCGGGCAACCTATTAGATGCATCCCCTAAAGTTGAATACTACTAGACATGTTCCCTAAAGTCGAATACTTGGGGTAACCTACTAGATGCGTGCCCTTAAGTTGAATATATACTCGGGGCATAGCATGCAACTAGTGTGTTTGATAGTAAGAAATCTAGTGGACTGCTGGAACAATAGCCCTGACAAAATGTTTCCGGCTGCCGGAACAATAGCAACTTCGTAATATTTAACTACTATAATAACTAGCTACACTACAGGCTACTAAATGTGTGGTGCAGTTGTGAGCTGTCACGAAAAATTTGGACCCCCTGGAATAAAAAGTTTGAAATATATGGACCTCCTCTGAAATATTTATCCCCCCTATACAAAATTTATCACCATTTGCATGCAGTCAAAGGGCATTATTTCAGTTGAAATAATTGATCCCCCTAGCTGTCTATATCATCCCTACCCATACCTGTTGTGTTATTATTGTTACTGAGCAGTCAGCCTTGCTGGTGTGCTCAGGTTATACCCTGCAATTTACAATAAAAATGATTGTAGTCTAGTTCTTCAAATTTGATGAGGTCTTTTGGTAGCATATTCCAATCATTTATTGTTTTTGAGAAGTATCTACTTAGGTAAGATGTAGTACGTAGATGAGTTGGGTAGGATGTAATGTAGTGGATGGTACTGTCTTGTTGATCATGTTGTTGGTAAGTAGTACGGAGGAATTATAAGTGACAATTGGTGGTAGAATACCTTGTGGAATGTTGTAATCTAGATAGTCTGTGACGAATTTGGAGAGTTGGCCATGACAGCTGATCTACCATTAAAGTAACTAAACTAAATCTGCCATAATCATTCAGGACCCACCAAGCAGCTCTTTGTTGTCTTCGAGCAGCTCTTCGTGTTCAGTTGCCCAAGTTTCTTTTATTAGCTAGGTCTATACTTAAGTATCTAATTATACTTCAGGTAAGTGTTTACCACAGGGTAGAGGCTCAACCGCCGGGAAATAGGGGAACAAATATTTTAAGTAAGTGAATTTATAGCTATTGATTCCCCCACAGCTAGCATATACATACCTGTATCTGTATTAATTTTTTTGGAAAAGAGCTAGCTATAGGGTAGCTATAAATATTTCAAGTAAACTAGCTATTTGTTCCCTAGCAGCACAACTTTACAGGATCAAATATTTCAACTACAGTCAATATTTCAACAGAGGGAGGGGGAATAAATGGAATATTTGTTCCCCTACACTCCCTCAGCATAAGAGGTGAAATCATCATTGATAAATGATGCAAAATGTGTACAAAAAGAAAATGACAACAAAAAATAATAAAATGGCAGATAAATCTTTGGACGCATGTGACCAAGCAGGACCACAAAATAAGGGACCTGTGTGGGCATGGCAAGGAAAGTGAGGTTACAAGTACAACAGTAACATTCAGTTAATAAGGTAAGGTTGGCTGAGTCCACCCACTCTTTGCATGATCAAGCTAAGAAAAAGAAGATGAAATAATCAACCAAACTGTGCCAGGACAGAAAGAGTTTATTAAATTCAGCACATTGTTCATGGAGGCTGGCTGGTAGTGACCAAGCACTGTAATTTCAATTGTCTCATAGTAACTTGGTACTTTCAAATGGTCAAACTCTGCCAGCACTAGAAGGTATGTAATCTACTTCGAATTGTTTCCTGGAATGAGCTAATGTACAGAGACCCAAGGGAAGGTATAGGAAGGGATGAATCTTGTGAATTGATTATAGCAATATCTGGGCAATAGTATGGATATGTTTCTATAAAGTACTTAAGTAGCTCAGACATTCTGTAGTTCTGCTTATATGTAAACAGTTTGTATGTAGCTAAAATGTTATCTCTGCTGACTTACAGCACTTAGGGCTTACTTGTATCTCTCTGCTGCTGACTTTTGATGAACTTATAATTACTGAATCTTGTAATTTATAATTTAGTTTATCATACGGTACGATAGTATTGTATAGTATGGACCACAAAGGAGAAGGCATGGCCCACGAAATAACATCACCCAAACAAACAGCCTCAATTTTCCTTGACAGTGATGAGACAGTATTGGTTAGGTAAAACTAAGCCCAAAGAAGCTTTCAGATTGACCCGAAATGAAGTTGCTACAGAATTAAAAAAAAAATTTAACCCATTCATGGCGGCAACCACCATGTGGCGGATCACTCTAATAAAACACTCGCCGAATACAATTTTGACACACTTACACTGGTATTGTGCATTTGTTAGCACGATGCGCCTACGCTGAAATGCACACGCCCATAGAGGTTCCGTTTCTGGGATAACCGGATCCTTCACGCATTATTGCGGGTTTGTTACTTAGCCTGGTTAAACTTTTCTTGTGGATAGAGTCGAGTTAAGCGTTTCTTTGAGTTTATACTAGTGTTTTCAAATACTCTGAATCGTTTCTGATGTGCTACAATAGCTGAAGAAGGCAGTGGATGGTTTTTCAGGAATGTGGCGTGATGTACACGCGTGCATATACGCATGTGTAATGAAGTTGTTGAGCTAAATTGCGATAAAACCAGCCAGGGAGACCATCGCTCAGTAAGCAGACGATGTAGAACCTTTTAATAGACTGTTATAGTGGTTTGTACATCCTTTGTTTGTACTTGACTGTTTGTATGGGCTGTTTATATCGTTTTTTCGTCTTTGTTGTGTTGTAATTACTTTGCGGTTTGTGTTGTGTAAACATAAACAATATAGCCAAGTTCGTAAGTCTATAGCAAATATTTCGCGGGGTGGTTACTATGTAGTTTAGCGTACAGGTAATATTATACTGGAAAATTCGGCAAGACCTATATAGTCCGCCAGGAAATTCAGCCGTGAATGAGTTAATTAATTAATTAACAGAATTTTCTGCTGGCTGAGTAACTGACTGACTGAGTAACTGATTCCTTCAGACAAGTGTAACTCGATAACGGCTAAGGCTATGGGTTTGATTTTTTCACTATTCGACGTCACTTCAGTCCGAGAGGTGCCTTTTGGCATTTGAAGTACATACAATGCATTCTTCATGGACTTGCTAGTGTCCTCTTTTGTGTCCCATTCATCTTTGCTGACAGCAAAAAGTGTCGATTTGGTGGTAGCACGTGATGGCTTCCTAGCATGTGAAGGCTTCCCTTCATAACAGAAATCATCCGTATTTTTCATAGTGGCTATTTTGATTGCAGAAGTGCTTTTAAGACAGTTCTTGATTCATACTGCTGTGTAACTGGCTGAACATAACCGACAACAAAGCGTAATGGATGTTTCACTTTTCAGATGATAATTTATATAACTGGGGTGTGCGGCACCATTTCTTTCGATATGCATGGATTGCAGAGGTGCTTTTCACACAGTTCTATATCCGAAATGCTGTGTAACGGGTTGAACATAGCTGACAACGAAGCGTAAAGGATGCTTCACTTTTCAGATGATAACTGATATATGTAGCTGGGGTACGTGGCACCATTTCAGATGTGGTATGCATGGGTTCACCAGGCAATTATTACAAAAAAATGTTGATAAACAAGTACACAGAAAAATTTGGAATTTTCAACTAGAGTAGGGACCATAGCACATCAATAAAAAGTACTGAAACAAGTTGGAGTAGTGCACGATATTAAATCACAGTAAAACAATAGAAGTGTTGCATCCCTACTGTGCATTTCCATTATAGTAGCTATCTTGAGCACAGTAGGGATACAACACTACTTATTGTTTTACTGTGATTTAATATCGTGCACTACTCCAGCTTGTTTCAGTACTTTTTATCAATGTGCTATGGTCTCTACTCTAGTTGAAAATTCCAAACTTTTTCTGTGTACTTGTCATACAGTACGGTAGTACAGTAGGGATGGTGCAAAACTGGGCTTTTCCAGCCCAAAATATCACCCTGAAACCATTTCCTTCATGACAACTTGGCGGTATTGGTTAGGCACAGACGAGCCCA
The DNA here is from genome assembly GCF_963678975.1 of Dysidea avara. Taxonomy (NCBI): domain Eukaryota; kingdom Metazoa; phylum Porifera; class Demospongiae; order Dictyoceratida; family Dysideidae; genus Dysidea; species Dysidea avara. The sequence goes on along the minus strand of NC_089275.1, from coordinate 16,667,174 downwards.
AAATTTCTTAAGTTTCTATGGAATTTTAACAATTTTCTATTTAATAGAATATTATTCTGACTAACTGATGCCTTCAGCCAAGCATAACTCGACAATGGATATAGCTACAGGCTTGATTTCTTCACTGAGGAGGCAACAAAAATTCACCTGAATTGTCATTATTAAAATTTTTGCTATTGACCTGCCATCACAGCCATTTCTTGGCTGCCACCTTTGATTTCACAGCTTTTTTCATCCTGGATTTTTTGGAGGCCGAACCCTTTTTTTTACAGCTTGGCTGTTTTTGATTAGATCCTGTTTACCCCATATATGATTAAAATTCATTTTTGTATTTGTGGTTTTGTCAGCCTATAAAAGGCCAGACTTTTTTTGCTGTTCTGTGTGTTGTACAGACTTCATACAGTGAGTGATTTGAAAATCTCCGACTGCTCTGTTGAAAAGCAGAGGCGAGGTAGCTCCCCTGTGGGAGGCACAGCCGTGTCTGGCCTGCCTCTGAGCAGATTCAGGATGAAACTACTATATGTGACCGGATTTGATATAACAAGGCTTACACAAAATCAAACTTACGATTTTACCAGAAATGGATTGCTGGTCTAATACACTATCATATTTCACACTGTACTTCCTTCAGCACTGGCAAGTCTGGTTTCTGTAGCAGCTTTCTTCCGACCCTGTCAAAGCCACGAGTGTGAGATTGGCACCATTAAATGGCCATGGCTTTGTGATAATGGTGTGTAGTGAGCTGGGACTTCACAGAGAGCTCGCCAATAGTGTTCTCAGTCAATTTGGAGTAATTTGAGGGCCATGGAGGGCCATGGAGAGCCCAAACTTGGCCTCTGGATTCCAATCGTCTTCTTACTCCATTTTATACCCGTATATTAAGACCACCGTCCACCCCCATCCTCCCACCCTATTACTACCATCTGTGATATTATTACCCGCTCGAAAAAAGCTGCTCAAAACAGGGCAAATTTTGGGTATCAGAAATGTATACACCCACTCAGTGATAGCTAGTGAACAGATGAACAATTGGTGCAAATTTTGTTCGCACAGCTTTAGGCACTGGGAAGTTATTACACAATGATTCCTTAAAATCGCCATATCTCCTAACAAAGCTTTGTGCGTCGAAGCCTTGTTTTGTCAAATTCAGTCACTTATAACCACTACAGTATATCAAGGCTCTTCCAAAAATGGGTGGTTCCATGGAACCCTTTGGACCCTCCCTAGATCTGCCCCTCTATTGTTATTATTTTTGTTTACTTTTACTATCACTGTTAACTTAAAATCTTTATAGTACTGTGAACGTGTTAAAAGAGGCTTTTACACTGAGGCATTTCTAGTAGCTAGTAATCAAAGAAGTTTCTAAGCATGAGAGTGCCATGAGAAATCCTGAACACTATGTTTCAAATATTTAATAATGCATATCTACTATATACTTGGGTATCTCTTGACTAAGAAATGCAATTACTTTTGCTATAGCTAAGATTCAACTGGGTTTCATATCTAAAGAATTAGTTACCAACTGGAAATTGCAAAAATGATTGTATTGCACACACTGAAAAGCATGTGCATTCAAAGATGCAAACATTAACTAATATTTAATTATCTGTTTTAATTCATAGGGCAGTGTTTATGTATCAGAAACTCGTCCACTAACAAGATTCTTAAAGGAAAGTATAAATGTTTACAGCTTTTATTTCACGCCTGTTTCAAGGATTTATACATTGAGTGGAGTCTATGACCAGATTACTCATGTAGTAATGTCGGTAAGTTCAATCATGTTGTTCATTAAGCAGTGATCTGCTAATTTTACATATCATCATATAAAATCATGCATATGTGTAGCTAATTATTCACGTGCTCCCAAAGAGATTTGACAAAATTTTATATTGGGCTCAATTTTAATTTTGTCATTTCGTTGCACACTGTATTAAAGTTATAATTATGCATTTAGCTTGTATCCTCACAAAAATATTTACAGTATTTTTCTTTTGTTGTAGTATTATAATGTCACAGATGAATTACTGATTTCTTACAACTACACACAAAGTGACATCACTGCAATGCATCCACTTAATTTAACAATGGAGATTTTTCTTGTTGGAGCTGAAAATGATACAAATATTGATGACAGTGCAGGTATATACATGTATATACAGCAAGAAATTATGTTTCTATAGTTACTGTAACTATTGTATTACATACATGTATGATGTACGCTATCACCATTTCACATTTTATAGTTGTAAATGGGCACGAGGGGTCTGCCTGAAATATTCACCCTCAGCACAAGGTCACAGGCCCAAGGACTGAGGGTGGACATATCAGGGAGACCACGAGTACCCATGTTACAACTATGTTACACTTCTGTTGCAGTTACCCATGCCAATATCAGTGTATCCACTGGTGTCTTTTATATACATGCTTGAAACTTTTGATTATGTTTGTTATAATAAATGGACGAGTCCTAAAGATATCACAGAAAAGTTGAGTTGGGCGAATCGTGGTGAATTTACAAGTATTTTAATGCTATATAGTTATTTAAAGATAATTACCACACACGAAGGCCTCAAGGGGTAAGCTTCATTATAGCATGATTATCTGTAACGTGTATGTGGTCATATTTGAAAACATGCCGAAACACTTGTGTATATACTATAAGACTAGTTCCCGCCTTTAACTAACGTTTCCTAACTTGTAGAATGGCAAGGATACTGAGATTCCTCCATCTGAGTGCTTCTTGTATATAGCAAGACCCCAATTTGTTTTGTGATAATAGTCACGTGAGTATCCCATAATTGATTTCAGTCTGAGCTTTTATAAAACAAACAGCGTAGTACCACTACCTCATGTGTTAGAGGTCATTATACAGGTAATGTTCTGACCACAGGGTAATACAAGATATGTACAATGGAAGCTTCCTTTGATCTGCCCACACAAAGTGTTACATAAGTTCTTATTGCATTAGCATAATTTGATGTGACAGTCAACACTTATGCATTTTTTATAGAACTTTGTGTGGGCGAGATCAAAGGGAAAAGTGTACTTTAAATTTCATAAAGTACACTCTCAGCCGGCCAACAGCTTCATTGACCACAAAGAGTACTTTATTGCACCACAAAGCATGCTTATTTGTTCAATAAAGCACTCTTTGTGGTGCAATAAAGCACTCTTTATGGGCAATAAAGCACAGTTACCCGCGTGCTCTAGTGCAGGCTAATAGCCTGCGAGGCTCACGCCAGTACGACTAATCACCCAAGCCGGTGAAGGCTGATAGCCTCGTCGCGCTGAGTGATCAATCACCCCAGCCAATACGAGTTCTACCACTGGATTACTTTTATAGACATACCTAAATGTTTCAATGATGGGTGGGAGAAGGTAACGTTGCTGTTACGATTGTTAATGTAAACGGACAAGTCCTGGAGATATCATGGAAATATTTCACCATGTGACTCACAATAAAATCGATTGTGGGTTACGAGCAAAACCTGCCAAAATACGCGATGAACGTCTACCATGCCAAACTATGGTGAAATACGTGTGAGTTACTTTGTTAAACTAGTTTGTGTGCATTCAGGCTGCTAATAGTTCGTGCAACGTGTGTTAATAACGAGTCCTAGTGTATGGTGAAGCTACACGACTAGAAAGTTCCATAAATCATTTAAAGCATAGCCTTGCTCGTGCTATATGAAAAATAAAGTACGAGGCATGCGGCCAAGTACTTTATTTTTCATATAGCACGAGCAAGGCTATGCTTTAACATATACATAATTATACTCACCTATGCATGTCTATCGCTGCCGAGTTTGTTTACAAACATGTTTTAAGAAGCATGCTTGTTCCATAATCACTTCTTTGATATTCCAGTGTCTATATTATTGTAATTATTGCACTACTACTAATACAGTAATTATATTTTCTATTTGTAGAAGAGCGCTATTGGCAGCTCATCAATATATTATATTCTGCAACTATCGATGATGTTTGTGAATGTTATGATGACAATGATGTCATATGGGTTGAATGCTTTACTTATGCTGAAGACTGTGATTGCAGTGTTAAAGAACAGGTTGCTTGCTTTATAAATGATGAAACAATACACAGGTATACAAATAATGCATATTAATGGTGTTAGATACGTATTTGGTGTGGTACTGAACAGATGAATAGATTTTCAAAGTTCTTTAAAGTAGCCTGCTTTTACAGTTGACTTTTCATGTGAACAACATATCAAAGCCTTTTAAGTTGTGTCTTTAGATTGTGCAGTTACTTCCTTTCATTAAGATTTTGTTTCTTGATATTATAACAGGTTTTTTCCTAAACTTGAGTCTGTCTGTGTATATATGAGTGTGTTTGCATGCAAATGCAATATATGGTAAATGGTTTGCATGGCATCATTATTCACCAAACTCATTTTAAAAATAATTTTAGCAAATATGCATATTCACAGATCAACAGTGTACATATGTACATGTTCTGTAAGCAACCATTAATGTACAAGTACAAGGAAAAATTAGGAACTTTAAGTTGGATTAGGGATCAAAGAACAAAACAGCATGCACTGGGAAATGGGGGAACAGCTAAAAGGTTGTGAAACCAGGGAGGTTGCCTATACCTACAGATATACTAGTGGATATCTAATTCCTACTCTTCAGTCTATAACCATGACTGAATTAGGGATTACATGTCCACTCGTATATCTGCAAGTATAGGCAACCTTCTTTGATCCCTAATCCAGCTTAATATTCCTAATTTTTCCTTCTACTTGTTTGTTTACTTTTTATTACACAATTATGACTACTGAATCCATGTGTACCACATTAAAAGAAAGAATGGAACCAGGCATTCCATAAAATAATTTTGCATCTGAACGTGTGCCCCAAGAGTCAATTACGCACTGAAAAGTGAGGTGGCCATTATGCTTCGTTTGTAGCTATGCTCCACTCATTACACAGCGTTACAAATAAAGAAACTTCTCTGCAATGAATCCAGTCATTATGGAAAATGCAGACGAAAAGCATGACAAAGCCAGAGGGAAGCCATATTGCGCTATCGCAAATCGGCACCTTGTGTTGTCAGCGAAAAGAACTGGAACACAAAGGAGGACAAAGGTAAGTCTATGATACGTACATTGTGTGTACTGCGATTGGCAAAAAGGCACGTTTTGGGACAAAGCAACATCGAACAGCGAAAAAATCAAGCCTGTAGCTTTACCTATTGTCGAGTTATGCTTGGCCGAAGGTATCAGTTTAGTTAGTTACAACGTAGTTAGTCAGTAGAAAAATTCAATTAAATAGGAAATTTTTAAAATTCCATAGAAACTTGTTAGAGGGTCACTCTGAAGACATTTTTGGGCTTGGCTATGCCTAACCAATACTGCCAAGCTGTTATGAAGAAAATTTGATGCTGGTTTTAGGGTGATATTTTTGGCAAGAAAGCTCAATACTGCATGATCCTTAATAATATGGTAATGATAGATGGAAGAGAACATTGCACAAATTTTGAATCTGACCATAAAGAAACCTCTTGAGAAACCTCTTGTTTTGCATAATTTTATAGGTGTCTATCATATTTTAAAACTGTGACTGTTCTATTAGAGTAGTGACTGCTCTATTAGAGTATCTTGATCTTTAACACGAAAATTCAACTTATTTGTCTCATTTTTTTCACAGTGCACAGTTTATAACTTTGTCTTCTATTTGCCTGTTGGCTTTCTGTAATTCTGAATACAGTGCGAATGCATGATTCCTGTTTCTGGTGCCAATATAGTCCTTAAGTCCAAGGGGGGCAAGAGAAACACCAGCCTCCTCAAATCTGTCTATTTTTCAGTGTAAAAGTCCTCATAAAGTCATTGCACATTGGAGTCACTCTGTATCTGGTTCAAAGCATGTGCAACATCAATTTGCATCTTCAGCAAACTGGTTGGTGATGCCTCAAGTGATTCAAGAGTGGCTCCTGGATTTTCATTGGATAGCAATGCTTCTGTGGATGATGATTGCTGCTCACTTTCTTTACTACTGTATTTCCTGGTATATACTTTTGACCTTGTGCTGCATTTGCTAGTTGACAGCATCCTTATTATTAACCTTCTCTTTGCCCGCTTGCTACATGCTCCAGTAGATGTTCCTTAAGCCACATTAAAAATTAATATGTATTTACCCACCCTGTGTCACTTAGTTCATACCTTGTACCAGGTAAGTATTTCCCCTACAGTTCAGTTATGGCTTAACATCTTAGCATCAAAAATCACAAACAGGGTAATAGCTTGATCTGTGTCACTCTCACAGACAATGACCGTAACCTGTGATTTGCTACCAGACATCCGAGTGAATGCTTTTTCTGCTGGGAGGATGATGGTCAAAAGACATACCTGTCTCATCAAGATTGTACATCTGATGTGGTTTGTCTAACAGGAAATTCTCAGTAAGTTTAGCTTAGGAAGGTCAAAGTATTCAGTAATTGTGTCTTTGTCCATGTGATTCGAGTATTAGCTATTGATACCTTTGGTGGTTTACAGCACCAGCTGTACAACCTGCTATCAGCTCCTGCCTTATAGCTGCTTCCATTAAACATTTTGAAAGTTTACTTTCCTCATTTTGATTTGGGGTTCAGGATTTCTGCTGTGCACTACCCTCCCCTCCCCAGAATTTGATCTTGTAAAGTCACTCTAGGCACATCATATTCATGTGCATCATTGAAAACTTTCATATTACCCTTCACAGCTTCATAGCAGAACTCATTTGCTCTTTTATCCATAACTTTCACTTTAAGAGGATCCGTGACTATCACTTCCTGTGTGGATCTACTTTGAGGCCTCTCATGTGGCTTTCTTTTTTGTTTGATAAACTTTTATCACTTATGGATTCATCCGGTAACATCAGACACGTATGTCACCTATAAAGACAAAAGAGAGACAGACATAAAATAATATTAAGGATGGAAAATGGCCTAGTTTTACTGTAGCTTGCTTTATCTAGACAAAACATATGAATTCCAAGATATTTGCCATGAATGCAATGTTTTCATTTTAAAGTTTTATGACGAAATAGGCTGATGATAATCCATAGCTTATGCTTTATTTTCGTGCACAAAGGTTTTATAATAAAAAAATTCATGTAAAGTATTCATGATTGTCAATTTGAGTGACTGCTCTATATCTCTATCTTTTGCAGCAATGGTAGCTGCAGTGGTAAGAAAGATTGTAGGCCACATTCTTTAATGTGTCTTGGTTTTGAAAGTCAATAGCCTCAGGGTTCGAGGGAGTAAGCCATATGTAATTAATGCTTGGAAATTTGGTTAGTATGTAGCAGAAGTTATAGTTGTATAAAAAAAAAGTTAAAAGTCTTAAACAAAATTTATTTTACGATGGACATTTGGTTTTAATGAAAGAAGTTACATTTACAATTAAAATCACAGTTATCACAGTTGCGACTGTTCATAACCTGACCTACAACCTACAGAATGAGAACACAAGAACTATGTGTGCTGCTTGCCAAGGCACTAAATAATACACTCAACAAGTCTTAATTTTATACATATTTTATTTCAAAGTATATCGTTTACCAGACATGGCAATAATTGCAATTGTCACATGATCACTTTAATTGCAAGTAGAATATGCCAGTACCACCCAACCCTATGGCATGTGCTAATGACCACTAGATGCAGGGACGGTGGAGCAGGCCAAATGGTGAGGGGGCCAACTTTGACAGTGAAATATATACAGTAGAATTTGAAACATACAGTGACAGCAGATATAGTTGTTGGGGCTTGCCCCATGAAAAAATTTATATTTTAGAAGCCCTGAGAGCCTCTTTTAGACTAATTTACTATGTTTATCCAAATAAATTAAGTAGCTACCTGCAGCTTTTAAAGGAAATGTAAAAGTGACTGTTCTACTAGAGTGGTGGCAAAAATTGCTGTCAGACTCTAGTGCACTGGCTCTAGGTCCAGTTCTCTAGTGTCTGTGTACTGTATAGCACCTATAATAATTAAGGCTTTTCTAGCATAACTATTACAGTTTCTCACTTAGCAATTATGCAAAAAATGCAAGAATATTGCATAAATGGTATTGCAGTATTTTCAAAATAGCTGCAATACTCGGTATTGCACATCATAATATTGCATACAGGATATTGAAATATTTCCCAACCCTAACACATGGTGGAAGTGTTTTATTTAAGCACCAATAGACATGCTATGACTTTTTCAATACCTTCACCAATACTATATATAGGCATGAGCACAGTCACAGCAGAAAATGTACATAGACTGCATCAACAGTACAGTAGTACTGTAAATTAGGGATCATGGGGGTTTGGACTTTCTCACAAAAAATATCAGACCTTCATGGCGCCTTGGCAGTATTACATAGTTAGGTAATATCAGGCCCAAAAGTGTCTTAAAAGTGACCGAAAATGCTTCCATTAAGTTGTTATATACAACGTTTTGTACAGAAAAATTATATAGTGGAATTTTCTACTGACTGACTAACAAACTGCCTACCTGATTCCTTCAGACAAGCATAATGGCATACACACAGGCTGTTTTTTGCTGTTTGACGTCATTTTAGCCCAACAGGTTCCTTTTGGCATACCAAAGTACGTACGTATACAATGCATACATCACGGACTTGCCTTTGTCATCCTTTGTGTCTTTAATGGCAGTGAAAGGTGTCAATTTGTGGTGGTGCGTTATGGTTTCTCAGCTGACCAGCACATTTATAATAGAAACAAGTACACGAAAAAATTTGGAGCTTTCAACTAGAGTAGGGACCATAGCACATCGATAAAAAATACTGAACAAGTTGGAGTAGTCCATGATATTAAATCACAGTAAAACAATAAGAAGTGTTATACCCTGCTGTGCTCAAGATACCATAACGGAATTGCACAGTAGGGATATAACACTTTTATATTGTTTTACTTTGATTTAATATCATGGACTACTCCAACATGTCTTTTATCAATGTGCTATGGTCCCTACTGTAGTTGAAAATTCCAATTTTTTGTGTACTTGTTTGTTAACTTTTTTGTAAATAATTTTATTATGACTGGTGAACCCCACGCATACCGCATCTGAAATTGTGCAGCGCACCCCAGCTATATCAATTATTGTCTGAAAAGTGAAGTATCCATTATGCTTGGTTGTCAGCTATGTTCAACCCGTTACACAACATTTCGAATCAAGAACTTTTCCGAAAGCACCTCTACAATCTACGCATACCAAAAGAAATGGTGACGCACCCCAATTTTATTAATTATGGTCTGAAAGTGAAGTATCCATTACGCTTTGCTGTCAGTTATGTTCAACCCGTTACACAGCAATACGAACCAAGAACTGTTTGAAAAGCACCTCGGCAATCAAAATAGCCACTATAAAAGATATGGACGATTTCCATTTTGAAGGGAAGCCATCACGTGCTCGTGCCAAATCGACACCTTTCCCTGTCAGCAAAGATGAATGGGACACAAAGGAGGACACTGGTAAGTCCATGAAGAATGCATTGTACGTACTGTGGTATGGCAAAAGGCACTGGTTGGGCCGAAGCGATGTCGAACAGTGAAAAAATCAAGCCCGTAACATTAGCCGTTATCGAGTTACGCTTGTCTGAAGGCATCAGTCAGTCAGTCAGTTACTTACTTACTCAGTCAGTCAGTAGAAAATTCTGTCGAATAAAAAAGTTTTATAATTCCGTAGCAACTTGTTGAAAGCATTTTGGGTTGATCTGAAAGCTTGTTTGGGCTTAGTTTTACCTCACCAATACTGCCTCATCATCGTCGGGGAAAATTGAGGCTGGTTTTTGGGTGATGTTATTTTGTGGGCCATGCTTACTCCTTTGTGGTCCCTACTATACAGTTACTATCGTACTGTATGATTGTCCATATTTCCATGGTGACTAGTAATGCTTTGTAATAGGCTGAACATACGTAGCTGAAAACAAAGTGTTATGATGTTATGACCATGTCATTTCTTAGCAATTGATGGTTGGGGTGCATGTTCAGATGCTACATTAATTATTGTAATATGTCTGCTTCTTTGTTGCAGTATGTGCTGGTTCATCATTCATAATTGTGACTGTCTCTGGGAAAATCGGTTTTATTGCCCATTTGAAAGTATCGAGAAATGCCGGTTTTAAATATTCAGAGTGTTGTAGCTGTCCAATAGTGGTAGCTACGCATACCAAATTTTCACACGTTTTACAACAATTTCTTACCTTGCAGATCATCCACTGAAGAAATAATCAACATAGCTAAGTTTCCCGCCATTTTAGACAGTTTTTAAACCGAGGTTGACTGTATCAGGCAAGCCCCAAAATGTTGGGAGACGGGGGCCTGGAAGGTGGGCAAGATGGTGCTCAAAAATTGAAAAGGAATGTGTTGGGATGAATTAGGCCAAGTTATGGGTCATTCAGGGCTCAGAACTGGCTAAAATGAAAGGAAATTTACAGCACAGGGTCATTGTACAATACCACGGAGCTGTACAGCCACACACAGCCATCTCCTGGTTGGCTGTAGCTCCATCAAGACCCCAGACCACACGTACGGCTCACCATTTTGCTTGAAAAAAGCAGCCAGCAAAAGCAGACCACTTTACTCTGGTCGACTGTGACAGTGAAATTTGATAGTGCATTCATTAAGCTTTGTGTTTGTGTTCCTGTCTTGGGAAATAAGACTGGTTTTCACAGATCCAGTCACAATTATGTTAAACAAGCAAGTACTGTACAAGGAAAAATTATGAATTTTAAGTTTCGTTAGGATCACAGAAATAAAAAGTAGGGAAACAAGGGAAATCGCCTACACTTGCAGACATAGTAGTGGAAATTTAATCCTTAATTTAGAGTCATTCATGGCTATGATTCTTAATCGAGCTTAAAATTCCTATTCTCGTGTACTTATATAATGATATAAGGCACTAAATACTGGTAGGTAAACTACTGTACTGACTGCTTTGGAGCATACATACATTCAGAATTTAAATAACCTGTTTAGTGCATTTATTGAGGAAATGCATGCATACAACTGTTACTACTATCACAAACATATACGATAACAAATAATTAATTATTGCATTCATGTTCAAATTTGATGTTCAAAAATTTGTTCATATAAAGTATATTAGCAATGATATTCAGTTTTCATCTGCCCACCCACACAGTTTTATTAACATCCAGAAGGTTATTAGTTCTATATTGTATCTGTATGTGCATACATATACGTACCATGTACATGTGTGTGCTCATGTCAAGAATGTGTATGTCTGGCTATATTTATAGGATTAAACTCATAGCGTTTCACTTTACCCTTTCTTCACTGTTTCCAAAACATGTGTTAGAAGAATACAGTTCTATCCATGCTGACATTGATTTTGACATCACAATGGAAAATGATTTATACATTGGCATGGATGTTGACACTGGTCTTGATATTAAATTACGAAGGATTGATTCTAAACAATTCATGGCAAAAGTAACCATTTTGGATATCTTTATACTATTGGCAATCTTAGCATCTACTGCACTGATTGTTATGTCTTACTTTTCAACTTTCAAATTGGCAAAGGTACAGTGCGTATATGCATTGATATAATTATGTATGTATGCATGTGTGTTGTGTGTGTGTGTGTATAAAGAGTGCAACAGCCTTAAAATACTTGTGACCTCTTGTTGCTAAACTTTTGTTTGTGATCCCTAGGACTTGTCTGTTCAAATTAACAAACATAGCTATATACAATGTTATCGCTGCTGACCCATAATCAAATTTTCAGACATGTATATAAATGATTTATAATAATTATACAGTGCTTTTCATAGGCGGATCTAGGAGACACTGTTAGGGGGCTGAGGGAGAGCAAGAAGCTTTAGGATAAAGCAGTGTTTATTCCACTGTGAGGAGACTATTTCAGCAATTACGTAGATTGTGGAACTTCTTACCACCTTTAGATAAAAAAATAATGATATTAGTAAATTTACACAGAAACTGCAGAGTTACATATTTTTTATAATCTGTAATTAATATCTAATCAAAAACAGCCAAGCTGTAAAAAAAGGAGTGCGGCCCTTGAAAAGGCTATGGTGAAAAAAGATGTGAAATCCAAGGTGGCGGCCAAGAAATGGCTGTGATGGTAGGTTAATGGTAAAAATTTTAATAACGACAATTCAGGTGAATTTGGTGCCGCTTGGTCAATTGGCACAAAATTCACCTGAATTGTCATTATTAAAATTTTTACCAGTAACCTACCATCACAGCCATTTCTTGGCCGCCACCTTGGATTTCACATCTTTTTTCACCATAGCCTTTTCAAGGGCCGCACTCCTTTTTTTACAGCTTGGCTGTTTTTGATTAGATTTCACTTCTTTTTGTATTTGTATACCCCAAAGCCGGCCTATGGCCAGCTTTGGGGCTTTTTAACCTATATATATTTTTTTTTACCACAAGAAAAAGAAAAAGATGAAGCAGATTTTATAAACACTTTAACTCATTCTGATTTTATCAGTAAATGTACAAATTATATATATAATGCATATATCAAGAGTTCATAATATAAAAAGAGAGCATATATTTATTACATGTCAATTAATCTCCACAGGATAAATCTCTCTACTGGGTGACTTGAAATGTAGCTGAAATCTCTACAGGGTGATCTGCTTGTACGTAGATGAACTCTTTACAGGATTCTCTCTACAGGGTGACTTGACTCTAGCTGAACTCTCTGCAGGGTTATCTGTTTGTAGTTGAATTCTCTACAGGGTGACTTGTTTGCAGCTGAACTCTCTACAAGGTAACTTCTTCTAGCTGATCTGTCTACAGGGTGACTTGTTTCTAGCTAGTCTCTCTACAGGACAATTTGTTTGTAGCTGAATTCTCTACAGGGTGATGTGTTTGTAGCTGAACTCTCTACATGGTGGTTGCTTTGTAGCTGAACTCTCTAAAAAAGGTGACTTCTTCTAGCTGAACTCTCTACAGTGTGATCTTTTCATAGCTGCATGAACTCTCTACAGGATGATTTGTTTGCAGCTGAACTCTCTACATGATGATTTCTTTGTAGCTGAAGTCTCTACAGGGTGATTTGTTTGTAGCTGAACTCCCTACAAGGTAACTTCATCTAGCTGATCTATCTACAGGGTAATTTGTTTGTAGCTGAGTTCTCTACAGGGTGTTTGTTTGCAGCTGAATTCTCTACATGGTGGTTTCTTTATAGCTGAACTCTCTACAAGGTGACTTCTTCTAGCTGATCTCTCGACAGGGTGATTTGTTTGTAGCTGAACTCTCTACAGGTGATTTGTTTGTAGCTGAACTCTCTACAAGGCGATACTTCTAGGTGATCTCTCTACAGGATGACTTGTTCCTAACTGAACTCTCAACAGGGTGATCTGTTCATAGCTGAACTTTCTACTGGGTGATTTGTTTGCAGCTAAACTCTCTACATGGTGGTTTCTTTGTAGCTGAACTCTCTACAAAGTAACTTATACTACCTGATCTCTCTACAGTGTGACTTGTTTCCAGCTGATCTGTGATTTGTTTGTATCTGAACTCTGTACAGGCTGATTTGTTTGCAGCTGAACTATCTACATGGAGGGTTCTTTGTTGCTGAACTCTCTACATGGTGACTTCTTCTAGCTGATCTCTCTACAGGGTGACTTGTTTGTAGCTGAATTCTCTACAGGTGACTTGTTTCTAGCTGATCTCTGTACAGGGTGACTTGTTCCTAGCTGAACTCTCTACAGGTTATTTGTTTGCAGCTGAACTCTCTTACATGGTGGTTTCTTTGTAGCTGAACTCTCTACAAGGTGACTTCTTCTAGCTGATCTCTCTACAAGATGACTTGTTTCTAACTGAACTCTCTACAGTGTGATCTGTTCATAGTGGAACTTTCTACTGGGTGATTTGTTTGCAGCTGAACTCTTTGCATGATTGTTTCTTTGTAACTGAACTCTCTACAAGGTAACTTCTTCTAGCTGATCTCTCTACAGGGCAACTTGTTTGAGCTGAACTCTCTACATGATGGTTTCTTTGTAGCTGAACTCTCTATTAGGTACCTTCTTCTTGCTGATCTGACTACAGGGTGACTTATTTGTAGCTGAATTCCCTACAGAATAACTTACAATGTAATATAATTGAGTAAATTATAAATGCAGCTGAATGCTTTATTAGGGTGACTGTTCTATTAGAGTATCTCGATCTCGCATTTGCTACACGTAGTTGCGTTTCGAATCATAACTCAGTGGTTTGTAACCCGATTCTTCTGTACTACTGCAAGGGCTTTCTATGATGATTATTCCAGCTACATACTGATTTTCAGCTCATTGCTCTAAGCGGTTTGCCTGATAGACACGAAAACTAATAGTATTTTTATTCATAAAAATCGATCGCGTAATTTTGACACAGGTTGGGTTTTATGTCATATCTCCGTGGTCTTTATCCCGATTCCTTTCAAACCACAAAAAGGCACTCCTACGATGGTTGCTCCATCTACATAGCAATTTTCAACTGATTCCTCAAAGGAGTTTACCCTGTAGGTGTGACAGACCTTCGACCTTATTTTACGCAAATAATCGGTCATAACTCCGTGAATGTTCATCGGATTCCTACCAAAGTTGTACAAAGATCCGCCTTAATGAGCCCTTTAAGTGTGCCAATTTCAGCCCGATCCGAGCACGCATTCGTGTTTTATGGCGGATTTTGCGAAGTGTGTGAAATGAAGAAGAAGTAGAAGAAAAAAACGAAGAAATTAAAACGAAATTTTGTTCGCTCGTATCTCGGAAATGGCTGGAGCGATTTTCTTCAAATTTGGTGTGTAGACTCCCCTTGCTGGCCGGCACCTCTCTAGCAAATTTGGTTCCAATCGGATAAGGGATCACAGAGCTACATAGGTGTGAAAATTGCGTTTTCTTTCTTCCTGTTAATATACTCACGGGTGGCACGCCGGCTTCTTGGGCCGCACAACACACTACCGTGTGTCTTGATATGCATTATACTCTATAATTGAGGTTTGCATATTGAATTCATTGTTATACTAAGAATCATAAGAAATGTGGTCAAAATTACATCATAAATAATTAAATAATGAATTAATGTTTGAGAAAATACAAGGCCCACCAACTTGCACTAACCGGTGTTCTGATCACCACTGAACAAAGGCACAAACATACAATAATCAGGAATTTTTGTGTTAGTGATTAAAATGGTGCAGCAATTCTGTTTAACACCGATCAAAACAGATTAGCACATGACTTGCATTCCAATCAGTGCTGGTGCAGTTTGGAGTGGGTGTTAATCTAGAAACGACGAGCTGTAGCAACAAGCGGTCATCCATGAAAGTAGAATACTAGTATTAGTTAGTATCACTGATGTGTGCTTCAGAGCCATTTGTCGTTTTGTAGGTGACTGAGGTGGCTTAATACTGCCAGTGTTTTTCCTACTTGTCAGGCGTTGGACAGAGGGCGCTTGCAAGATAATGTTGTAAGAAGGGTGGAGGTAAGTCTATTGTACTGTACAATCAAGATACTCGAATAGAGCAGTCACTTAACTGTGTGATAGAACACACACTAAATTGCTATATAGTAAAAGTCTAGCTCTCCATCCTAAAATTAGTTCTATACTGTTTACAAAAGCTAAATTCTGTGTGTCCAGCTTGTAAACTTGCGCTTCTAATAGATAGCAGTCAGTTTCATGCTTGGTATTGTTACATATGTTTTATTCTCTTGAACAGTATGGTAGCTACACATTGTATATGCTTTGCCCTGGTGTTTAGTTGTCATGTTGGTACATGTACTTGGTTGTATGTGACACGGTCCTAGAAGTCACTCTCTAGGGTTCGTATGGACACAATAGCATGAAATTAACAAGGAGGAAACATCCTGATCGCCTGGCAGACTCATGTAAGCATTCGAGCGTAAATCAGATGGCTGCAGGATTGAGGCTGCCTAGGTCCAGTCATGGATTTTTCTCGTTTCTACAACCTTTTCAAATACACTTTATATAACATCTGTAGAACCAGGTGTCCTGCAAATCTTCAGCACTTGTGCTGTAAAGCCTTAATCAATAATTTTTTAAAATAATAAAAATAATAAGTTACGTGCATTCATCTGCAATTGTATAACTTTGTTTGGTAGCTGGATGGATGAAAGGCATACACTTTCAAAATTATTTGGATATCTTCTGAGAAAATTTTTAAAATCAGACTTCCTAGGTTTTTGAATTTGGGAACATTTTTGATAGTTATTCAGCTAACAAAGTTTATACTTTGCAAAGCATCATACAGTACAATAGTACTGCATAGTAGAGACCACAAAGGAGAAGGCGTGGCCCATGAAATAAAATCACCCAAAAAGCAGCCTCAATTTTCCCAGATGATGATGAGGCAGTATTGGTTAGGTAAAACTAAGTCTAAATAAGCTTTCAGATCAACCCGAAACACTTTCAACAAGTTGCTACGGAATTAAAAAAAAAATCATTTAGAAGAATTTTCTAGTGACTGACTGACTGACTGAGTAACTGACTGATTCCTTCAGACAAGCATAACTCGATAGCGGCTAATATTATGAGGTAGATTTTTTCACTGTTTGATGTTGCTTTGGCCCAAGAGGTGCCTTTTGGCATACCGCCGTACGTACAATGCATTCTTCATGGACTTACCAGTGTCCTTCTTTGTGTCCCATTCATCTTTGCTGACAGCAAAAGGTGTCGATTTTCTGGTAGCACGTGATGGCTTCTCTTCGTAATGGAAATTGTTCTTATTTTTCATAGTGGCTACTTTGATTGCAGAGGTACTTTTCGACAGTTCTTGATTCATACTTCTGTGTAACTGGTTGAACATAGTTGACAACGAAGTGTAACGGATACTTCACTTTTCAGACAATAATTGATATAACTGGGTTGCATGATACAATTTCTTTCATTTGGTAAATGGGGATTGCAGAGGTGCTTTTCAAAGAGTTCTTGATTCGAAATGCTGTGCTACAGGTTGAACATAGCCGACAAAGAAGCATAATGGATACTTCACTTTTCAGACGATAATTGATATGGCTGGGGCGTGCGACTCCATTTCAGATGCGGTATGTGTGCGTTCACCAGTCATAATAATTATTTACAAAAAAAGTCAACAAACAAGTGCACCAAAAAATTGGAATTTTCAACTAGAGTAGGGATCATAGCACATTGATAAAAAGTACTGAAACAAGTTCGAGTAGTCCATGGTATTAAATCACAGTAAACAATAAGAAGTGTTATATCCCTACTGTGCATTTCCAGTATTTTGAGCACATGCAGTAGGGATGTAACAATTCTTATTGTTTTACTGTGTTTAATATCATGGACTACTCTAACTTGTTTCAGTACATTTTATCGATGTGCTATGGTCCCTACTCTAATTGAAAATTCCAATTTTTTGTGTACTTGTATAAAATTAGTCATCTGAATTAAAGTAAAGTGTACTAAATAATTTGGTAGTATTGTTATAATTTGCAAAATTATCAACTGATGACATTAGAATTATGACTGTTCTATTAGGGAAGTGACTACTCTATTAGAGTATCTCAATCTTAGCTCAAAAATTCAGACTTATTTGCCTCACTTTCTTCACAGTACACATACACTTTATAACTGTTAAGTGCATTTATAACTGTTGTATTATATATACCTATTACTTCTGATACAGTGTGAATGCATGATTCCTGTTTCTGATGTCAATATAGTCCTGTAAGTCTAAGGGGGACAAAAGAAGGGCCAAAGGGTGACGGGGGTGGGGGAGGCTCCTTTGGCCCTGCCTATGGTAATTGTGCTCATAGTAGCTTGGGTGATTTATTAGCCTGCTAAGGAAGTGTTACTGTAATATAGGTCAAGGGTTGAGGGTATATAATAGTTATACGGGCACAATGTGGAGCCTATGAAATTTATAAACCCGAAGGCCCGGGCTGTAGTGCACAAGCGAAGCAAGGGTGCTACTAAGAGCCTGGGGGTTTATAAATTTCATAGATTCCACATTGTGCCCGTATAACTGCTTTAGACTCTATTTCACATTACACTCAGATTACTTACCTAATCCAAGGCTGTTTCTTCTGTAGGCTCGGCAAAAGCGGCTGGTTTACTTGCGATAATACTAGCGCCATGGAAACTATGCGTCTTCACGTGACAAAATAATAGGCACTCGTTAAATCACTGCATGTGAACAATGCATAGCGATTGGATAAACCTAGATTTTGAGCATATGTTATATTGTGCCTGAAGGTGTGGAGTATATTAGAAAACAAGGTGGAGTATATGAGATTTATTACTAGAGCTGGGCGATATTCCGATATTTATTGATATCGACGATATTAAGAACTGGCGGTATTAAATTTACTACTGACGGTATTATCGAATCATCACGTGCATCATACGTTTCCATCACGTGCGTAAGCATAATGGCGTCTGACGATGAGGAAGTCGAAGTTGACACCACTGAAAGAGACAACGAGGAGACCGATAGTGATACTGTACTTGTTTCAAAAAGGAAAGCCAAAGCATTTGTGTGGAAGTATTTCGACTTCGAAACAGATGGAAATGGCCGTCCTCTCTGTGTCGATTTACCGAAGTGTCGCTTGTGCCCAAACCATACAACGGTTGCTGCGAAGGATTCGAATACTTCGAATTTATACAGCCATTTGAAAACCAAGCATCCTGAGGAGTATGCTCTAGCGTGTCAAGCTAGCAAGAAGAAAAGCAAAAGTTTCAGCACAGAGGAAGCAGCCGCTCCGAAGTTAACACTCTTAGATTCATGGGATAAGCGCCGACCTTTGTCATCATCGTCAAGAGAGCACAAAACTTTGACTAACGCTGTCACATACTGCCTTGCAAGAGACATGCTACCATTGTCCACTGTAGACAAGCCAGGCTTCTGGAAGATGTTACAACAATTTAATCCAAGGTATCAACTACCCACTCGTAAACACTTTACTAAAGTGGCAGTACCAGCACTAGTCAATGAGGTCAAAAGTGAAATTGAAGAAAAGATTAAAATCAAACAGTTGGACTACTATTCTGCTACTACAGATCTATGGACCTCAGCTGCTGGAGGCCCGTATATGACTTTTACTGTCCATTTTATAGATGCCAACTGGGATTTAAAATCATATTGCCTCCAAACTCACTACCTTCCCATGGACCACACTGGGACAAAAATTGCTGAGGCTCTTGAGGAAACCATACAGCAATGGGGCCTTGAAGTAGAGAAGCTGGTAGGAATCACTACTGATAGTGGTTCCAACATCAAGCTGGCATGTGACCTGCTTAATTGGAATAGGTTGAGTTGTTTTGGTCACAACTTAAATCTAGCTGTGGGAAAGGGATTAAATGATGCAAGGGTACAACGTACCCTCAGGGTTGTTAGAAGTGCTGTAGCTGCATTTTCAAGGAGTTGGAAGAAGCAGAAAGACTTGGTTATTGCACAAGAACAAAGGGGGCTAGAAATTCACAAGCTAAAGGTTGACGTAGTGACACGATGGGGCTCTGCATATGACATGGTTGAAAGAATGTTGGAGCAAATGAATGCTGTGAGAAATGTTCTTAGTGAAGACAGAGCCTCTTCACATTTATCACCCTCATGGCAAGATCGAGATGTTTTGCAGTCTATTGCTGCTGCTCTAAAAGGATTGAAAACCATGACAGATGCACTTGCTGCTGAAAAGTGTGTTACAGTTTCTGCAGTGAAGCCATTGTTGAGTCATTTAGCAGAGGAAGTGCTCGTGGCAGAAAATGATGACACTGACCTGACAAAGGAAATGAAGAAAAGGATAAAGGATGATTTAGAAGCAAGATATGATGATCCAGAACTCAGCTTTCTCCTAGAACTTTCTTCATTTCTAGATCCTAGATTCAAGCTCAACTATGTCAGCAATAGAGCAGAAATTTTAGAAGAGGTAGAGAAGGAAATGAGAGATTTGACTGACCGTTCAGTGGATGATTCATCACACTTACCTTCAAGTTCACAGTCTGGTAGTTCAGGAATGGCAGCTCCACCATCTAAGAAAGCAAAAGGACTAAGCAAGGTTCTTGGTCGCTGTTTGGGCAATAGTCAGTCGGTTCAGCTGACCCCTCGCCAGCAAGTAAAGCAAGAGTTGGATCAGTATTTAAGTCATCCGCAGCTAGATGTTGAAGCGTCTCCTCTTGACTGGTGGAAGATTGAAGCTGTTAGATACCCAAATGTGGCAAAGCTAGCACGTAAATATCTGTGTTTGTGTGCAACAAGTGTAGCCGCTGAGCGTGTGTTCAGCTGTGGAGGCCACGTTGTTTCTGACAGAAGGACATGTCTGAAACCAGAAAGAGTTGACAACTTGGTAATTTTGGCTCTAAACATGAAAAACTAGTGTTGTCTCAGTTGTACCACTTATGTAGTTATCTGATTGTCATGATGGTTTGTAAGGTTTGTAAATTTTGAAACTTGTACCATGTTAGATGTTGTATGTAACCTATAGTAGTTATCTTGATGGTTTGTAAACTTGTATTACTACAACTTGTAATGTCAGACATGTACCCTATAGAAGAGAAAATAACAAGTAATATTGATTAAATAACATAAAATTATACAATGGTAATATCGCAACACAATATATCGGGATATTTAGTAATATCGTCAAAAACTATGATATGATATATCGCTTTGAAATTTTGGGATATCGCCCAGCTCTATTTATTACCCACCCAAAACAGCTTAAATAGAGTCTAAATATATGTATCAGGGAAATCTTGAGTGTCCATGTTACATATTATGTGTGTATGTGTGTGTGTCTCTGTGTGTCAGTATGTGGTAATGTATGTATGTACGTATGAATGGATGCATGTATGGATGTATGAATGGATGTATGCATGTGTATGCATGCACCAGTAAACAATATTCTATTATACCATGAACATGTTAAATAATGTTTCTTAAGAAGTTTTCTAGTGCTTCATTATTGTATCAGTCATACCAATCCAGCACTGGTGTGTTGGCTATCTTGGGAGGATTGTCAAAGCCTCCAAAATTTGCCTTGCCATTTTTATGGTGAATCTCTACTATGAAGTACTGCCATACTTAAGAATATGGTCATTTCAATGATACTAGAAAGTGAAGAGACATTTTGCAGAAGAACATGAGAAGAATATACAATGGCAAGACCTCCACCCATTGTTCAGCAAGTGGTATATATTTGCAATATTAACAAATCTTCTAATCTTAGTAGCAACAATCCTGAAGATTTCTAGTGAATATATGGTAAGTACTGAACTGTGCATTTTAAAAGCTAACCAGTGTATTCATTCTTATTTGCATTCTGTACCATTAATTTTCTCCTTACCCTATATATAGTGTACTGTGAGTAGTGTGCATGACATATGTGACCCAGTCTGGGAAAACCACTCTTATCTTATCACCTATTTAACAGTATCGGGAAATGCCGGTTTTTAAGTAATTATTGTGTTGTAACTCGCTAAAAGTTGAAGCTATGTGTACCAAATTTTCACACATTTTACACCAATTCCTTACCTTGCAGAGCATCCACTGTGCAAGCAGCCAACAACTAAGTTTCCATAGTTTTTAAACAGAGGTTGACTGTATCAGGCGAGCTCCTAAAAGGGAGGGAGGCAAGCGCCTGGAAGGAAGGCAAGAGGCTTTTCAAAAAATTTAAAAAGAAGGCTTAAGAGATGAATTAGGCCATGTTATAGGACATTTAGGTCTCAAAACTGGTTAAAATGAAAGCACATGTACAGCACAGGTCTTTATTCAACACAACGGTGCTGTACAGCCACATACAGCCAACCCCAGACTGGCCAGAGCTCCATTAGGACCCGAGACCGCTTGTACGGATCGCCACTGTACTTGGGAAAAGCAGCCCACAAAGCAGACCACTCAAGTCTAGCTGATTTGGTAATGAAATTTGATAGCTTATTCATGTACTGTAGCTTTGTGTTAATGGTGAAAAATCAAATCTCCTGACATGGATGATAAGACCAGTTTTCCCAGACCCAGTCACATATTAGGTAGTGATAAGCTCATCCTCAAAATTAAAGATCAACAGTGCAAATAGCATGCTAAGGCCTGTCTTCTAAACTTATTAACCTCCGTCATGTGACCTCATTCTACACCTTTGAAATGTTATATTTTTCATGCTAGCAATGCTTTGTAAGCTGCTGTAGATATCATTCATTTTGCATCAGATTTTGTCTGACACTCTAATATAACAGTCACTCTTCAATGGCTTTTCACTCTAATGCAACCAACATTTTTGTACCCTTTTAATACTAGAACCTTTCAGATATTTCTATAATTGGAACCTTCATTCATAAGGTATTCAGAAACTTAAGTGTGTAGCTAGCTGCAGTGGTTAAATATGATCCTTTTTGATAAGTGTAGAGGTGCTCTGGTTAGTATCCATTTTGACAATTTATTGTGTTGGTATACTACTCTGCATAACTGTTCTGTCAGTGTATTGTGATTGTACTATTGGTAGGATATCTCACTATACCTAGATTTGAAGAGTTTGTACTTTGATAAATACCTTATCAAAACATTTGGCTATTGTAGTTTTTTGAGTAGTTTGTCTGGTTGGTGTGGAAGCAAATTACGTTTGTTATATAACCTATTTTAGAATATTTGTCAATCTGTGCACCCATCTCTATACTAAAGTTGAAAGTTAATGGGACCTAAAATTTACATATGCCAGCTAAGCTGGTAAATTATCAAAATAGAATAAGGAGATTTAAGATACAGTTAAATGAAATTATAGTTATTGTTGACTCAATAGGAGGATATTGTTGTTGGGCTGATAGAAACAGTAAGGATTTTACTTGGAATTGGACTGATGCTGCTATGGTGTGGTATGTTTGGATTTCTCAAATATTTTGACACTTTAAATGTAAGTATATTGTAGCAAAATGTATCATTGCATATACATGATATAATTAAGAGTGTGTTGTATGTATGTTTGTAGTATACTACATGGGCGGACTAGTAGCTACTGCCTGTGGTACAAATCAGGTGTACACTGAATTACAACTGACCACTAATTAAGTTTGATTAGGTAATCATAGATGGTGTCAATACAGGAGCATCCATCATAAAGAGTGAATATGTTACGTTGATTGTTCTCTGCATTAGTGTATTTATAAGCATTACATTTTTAGTCAGGGAATATTAGCAGATATTTGGCAAATCTGGGATTAAATTCCTTACCAAGAAGTATTTTTTTACCAGTGTATTTGTAAAGGTGTCCACTTAATAGACTGAGAACCTGTGACAGTTGCTGGTAGTTGGACTACCCATGACCTTATTTGGGAATGGTTAATTTACTGTAAGTACAGTAAATCATTTAGTTTGAGAGGTCATACTTTGTATACATTGCAAGCATCAAACCACTTCTTGATGAAATTGATGAAAAAGACCACATCCACTCATTATTATTATTATTATTATTAAATGGTGCTAAATTATTTTTATAACTTGTGTATTTCTTAAGGACGCTTCAGGAGTCAAGGTCTGGGTTTTCTCCGGACTATCCATCATCTGGTAATGGACTTCTTGCATGTAATACTTTTGCAATTTTCACATGCTGAGATGCACTTGATATCATTTTTCTTGCAGCTACACCGTTGGTTGTTACAATCTCCTTTACAATTACAGCTTATGAACTTTAGAAGTCCTCAGACACCATAGTGCTAATTACCTAATGTTGATAACCATTGCTGGGAAAAGTAATCAAGACACACGATAGTGTGTCGTGCGGCCCAAGAAGCCGGCGCGCCACACCGTGAGTATATTGACAGGAAGAAAGAAAACGTCATTTTCACACATTTGTATCTCGGTGATACCTTATCCGATTGGAACTAAATTTGCTACAGAGTTGCCCGCCAGCCAGGGGAGTCTGCATTCCAAATTGGAAGGAAATCGCTCCAGCCGTTTCCAAGATACGAGCTGCCAATATTTCGTTTTTTTTTCTTGGTTTTTTTTTCTTTCTTTCTTCTTCTTCGTCTTTTCACACACTTGCAAAAATTGCTATAAAACGCAAACGCGTACTCCGATCGCCTTGAAATGTGGCACACATAAAGGGAGTCCAAAGGCGAATCCTGGCATTAAATTTGGTGCAAATCCGATGGATGTTTCAGGCGTTATGACCGATTATTCACGTAAAACAAGATCGATTTGTTGTCACGCCTACAGGGTAAACCGCTTCATGGAATGAGTTGAAAATTGCTATGTAGATGGAGTAACCATTGTAGGAGTGCCTTTTGGTGGTTTGAAAGGTATCGAGATAAAGACCATGGAGATATGACACAAAACCCAACCTGTGTCACAATTACGCGATCGATTTTTATGAATTAAAATGTATTAGTTTTCACGCCTACTAAGCAAACCGCTTAGAGCAATGAGCTGAAAATCGGTGTATAGCTGGAACAATCTTCATAGAAAGTCCTTGCAGTAGTACAGAAGAATCAAGCAAACCGCTTAGAGCAATGAGCTGAAAATCGGTGTATAGCTGGAATAATCTTCATAGAAAGTCCTTGCAGTAGTACAGAAGAATCGGGGTACAAACCACTGAGTTATGATTCGAAAGCCAACTCCGTGTAGCAAATGTGAGATCGAGATACTCTAATAGAACAGTCACCCTAATAGAGCATTCGGCTAATATATTTACTCCATTATAGAATTCTAAGTTATTCTGTAGGGAGTTCAGCTGCAAACAGTTAATCATATAGACAGTTCAGCAAGAAGCAAGTCACCCTGTGGAGAGTTAAGCTACAAATATATTACTGTAGAGATTCAGAACATTACAAGTCACACTGAAGAGAGTTCAGCTATAAACAAGTCATGCACCCTGTAGAGAATTCAGCTACAATTAAGTCACTCTCTAGAGAATTCAGCTACACACAAGTCACTGTGGAGAGAGTTCAGCTACAAGCAAATTACCCTGTAGAGAGATCAGCTACAAACAAAACAATTTGCAGAGAGTTCAGCAACAAACAAATCAACTTGTAGAGAGATCAACTAGAAACAAATCAACCTGCAGAGAGATCAGCTACAAACAAATCAGCTTGTAGAGAGATCACCTACAAAAATGCACCTTGTACAGAGTTCAGTTACACACAACTTACCCTGTAGAAAGATCAGGTAGAAGAATTCACTTTGTAGAGAGTTCAGCAACAAAGAAACCACCATGTAGAGAGTTCAGCTGCAAACAAATCAGCCAGTAGAAAGATCAGCTAGAAGAAGTTACCTTGCAGAGAGTTCAGCTACAAAGAAACCATCACGTAGAGAGTTCAGCTACAAAGAAATTACCCTGTAGACAGTTCAGCTAGAAGAAGTTACCTTGTAAAGAGTTCAGCTGCAAAAAACCATCATGTAGAGAGTTCAGCTACAAAGAAACCACCATGTAGAGTGTTTAGCTGTAAAAAATCACCCTGTAGAGAGATCAGCTAGAAGAGGTCACCTTGCAGATAGTTCAGCTACAAAGAAACCACCACATAAAGAGTTCAGCTGCAAATGAATCACTTGTAGAGAGTTCAGCTACAAACAAATCCCCCTGTAGAGGGTTCAGCTAGAAGAAGTCACCTTGTAGAGAGTCCAGCTACAAAGAAACCATCATGTAGAGAGTTCAGCTACAAACAAATCACCCTGTAGAGAGATCAGCTAGAAGAAGTTACCTTGTAGATAGTTCAGCTACAAACAATTCACCCTGTAGAAAGATCAGCTAGAAGATGTCACCTTGTAGAGTGTTCAGTTACAAAGAAACCATCATATAGAGAGTTCAGCTGCAAATAAATCACTCTGTAGAGAGTTCAACTACAAAGAAACCGCCATGTAGAGAGTTCAGCCTCAAACAAACCACCCTGTAGAGAATTCAACTACAACAAATCACCCTGTAGAGAAGAAGTTACCTTGTAGAGAGTTCTGCTACAAAGAAACCATCATGTAGAGAGTTTAGCTGCAAACAAATCACCTGTAGAGAGTTTAGCTAGAAACAAATCACCCTGTAGAGAGATCAGCTGGAAGAAGTCACCTTGTAGAGAGTTCAGCTACAAAGAAACCATCATGTAGAGAGTTCAGCTGCTAACAAATCACCCTGTAGAGAGTTCAGCTACAAAAAAATCACCCTGTACAGAGTTCAGCTAGACGAAGTCACCTTATAGAGAGTTCAGCTATAAAGAAACCATCATGTAGAGAGTTCAGCTACAAAGAAACCACCATGTAGAGAGATTAGCTGCAAACAAATGTCCTGTAGAGAGTTCAGCTAGAAACAAATCACCCTGTAGAGAGACCAGCTAGAAGAGGTCACCTTGTAGAGAGTTCAGCTACAAAGAAACCATCCTGTGTATAGTTCAGCTACATTTCAAGTCACCCAGTAGAGAGATCAGCTGCAAAAAAATATCCTGTGGGGAATAATGGGCATGTAATAAATATATGTATATAATTTGTATTATTACTAATAAAATCAAAAATAATTGAAGCATTAAAAATCTTCTTTAAGTTGTTTTCTTCTTCCTGTGGTAAAGAAAAAAACACATGGGTTAAAAAAGCTCCAAAGCCAGCCATAGGCCGGCTTTGCAGTATACAAATACAAAAAGAAGTGATATCTAATCAAAAAACAGCCAAGCTGTAAAAAAAGGTGCGGCCCCCAAAAAGGCCATGGTGAAAAAGATGTAAATCCAAGGTGGCGGCCAAGAAATGGCTGTGATGGTAGGTTAATGGTTAAATTTTAATAATGACAATTCAGGTGAATTTTGTGCCGCTTTGTCTTGGCACCAAATTCACCTGAATTGTCGTTATTAAACTTTAACCATTAACCTACCATCACAGCCATTTCTTGGCCGCCACCTTGGATTTCACATCTTTTTTCACCATGGCCTTTTTGGGGGCCGCACCTTTTTTTACAGGTTGGCTGTTTTTGATTAGATATTTAGATATAATGGCAGAAACGGTGGAATCGGTGGAATCAGCTAAATCACCATTTCCAGATTACAGACAGCTTAAGCGCACCATACATAAGTAGCGTGAAGACTCAATAACTGTTAGCTAGTAATGCTAACACTAGCTATGACCACAATTGAAGTGCGTGCTCTTTGGAGCACTGATTTCTCCAGCGTATAACTTACAGCTTAGCATCATAACCACAACATTAGGCATAATAATCCACGATAAATTCTTCGAGCTGTTCTTAAACTGTAGCTTCATCGATCTGTCACCTTGAAGCACACTGCATTTGAAGTGCGTGTTACTAGAAGCTCCTAGCCAACATTCTTGTGTGATTGAAAACAACACCATGCAACATGCATGTTTAAAATGCAGAGTGGAAATCAATTTTGTGAGAAGTTTAAAGAACATTATAGCAGACGATTATGTGTAATAAATTAATAATATATTTTGTCTAGGCGCTTATTGTAACATGCACTCCGAGCACAGTGTGCCACAAGGTGACAGATTGATGAGGCTACAGTTTAAGAGCAGCTCAAGGATTATTATGCCTAATGTTGTGGTTGTAATGCTAAGCTGCAAGTTATACTCAGCGCTTCATAGAGCATGTGGTGTCTTCTAGCTAGCTACATTGTGTTAACAGTACTAGCTAAACAGTTATTGAGTCTTTGTGCTACTTATGTATAGTGCTCTTACTGTCCGTAATCTGGAAATGACGATTTAGCTGTTTCCGCCATTGTGTTGAATCTCCTTTCCCACCATTACTCCGTGTATACTGTCCACCCATAGCCACTGGGGTCTAAAGGATGCTCTGAAACAGCATTAGGCTTGAACCAATTAGGCTTGAGCCATATATGCTTTGAAAAATAGCTTATTATGCTTTTGAGTAATGCTAAAAAATTCAGCCTATTATGTACAAAATTATGCTTTCAAATTTTGATCTTTTTCCCACAAAGTGTGAATAATCAGCCAAGAAACAATAAAAATAATAACATAGCACATTTTCTTGATATGAAATGCAGTAATAATGTGTAGTGTATTCATGTTTTACTGTCCTTTTGGTGTGTGCAATGAACAGTTTAATTGAAAATCTTGAAAATTGTCCTATTATGCTGGCATAATGCTTGATGCTTTTGCTAGCCTATTATGCTCGAAATTATGTAGGCATAATTGGCGCAAGCCTAAACAGCATCCAGTCCCAGGTTTTTAGATAGACACAGAGAGAATTCTGTGAAGCTGCACTCTCTGTTGGAGGTAGAGTTTCTAGTTTGATTAGTCCAACTGCTGTATTGAATTGCAGCTAAAGCAGTACCTGGAGCATGGTAAATGTATGGAAAATTGAAACACCACTCCTGATCAGTGCATCCTTGCTAGCCCGGACATCAAGGAAGATGTCCATGTGTTCATCAATGTTCCCAGCACAAAACCTGTTGAATAGAGTGGTTTTCCCATGGCCAGCAATGTCAGAAACAGTAGCCATACCAGTGAAGGCATGACAAAAGAGCAAGTAGCCTCCTGACATTCTTCAACATGGTAAAAAAGAGCGATGATTGCATGGTGCATGAGCTATGGTGTATCAGCATTATCAGCATCTTCTGCCCACACCTGAAAATGATAAGAAATAGTGACTAATGCTGGAGAATAACAACACATGCAGCAACTACCTGTGGGGTTCACCGGATGCAGCTTTTACAATTGAAGTGTCAGTATCATTGTCACACAGCTCTATAGTGATTTGATGTTTCTGGAATGCTGAAGAGAGGAAATCACTCTTGTTATCAGTAACTTTGCCCTTGGTGTCATATTCTGTCTAATCTGCATGTACAGTACAATACAGCAGGAGTTCTTTGTACGTCAGATGTGGTCATGATCTTTTGGTGAGCTGCAGTAGCCATCAAACACCACAGTGATCTTCTGAGAGTGCCTGCCAATATATTGTACATAGTTCAGATAACTGCCAGCAATCTCCTACCAAGTATGGCTTTGTTCCCACTTCACCATGCAGAGAAGCCATCCACCATCAGACTGGAGCAAGGTTGGTCAGTGAGGTCAAGTGGATCAGTCAACACCTTCAGGCTAGATACAGTTGGAAAAAATTGCTTGTTTGCCTTGTTATGATCTTTGTTACTGAACAAGGACAAAGGCAGGGGAGCCTGTTCATACTCTAAGTTAAGCTTGTCTTATCTCATTGGGCTATAATTATCAGTTGGTTGAAGCACCTAAGTGAGTTCAGGTAAATCTTTATTCTCGTTGAGTTTGGGAATCTCTGTGTGTGATGATAGGGCCTGTACCTTGAACTTCACTTTCATGGTTGAGGTTACTGACTGCACATCCAACTTCTTCTGCATCTCCCTCCCTACTTTAGCCACTCTCTCAGCACTGACTCCATTTATTTGCAGTGCTTGTGAATCCTGTTGACAATGATACAAGCGACTGCTTGTCTCAATGATGGTCAAAGGGATCATTCTCCTCAAGCACTGTGAGAGCAAAAGCAATTGCTTCAGCATCTCGCTTCATTTTTCACTGTGAAAAAGGTGGGATATAAGATGGTATTTCCAGTGGCTTATTGAATACAAATAAGCTTTAATATAAACCCTGTATTATACTCATGTTATACTTCAGTATAATGCATACTATACTATTACATATATGGTTTCAGTTTATTTACCACATTACCTGAAATAGCTTATATCTAGTATAATTCCCACACTATACCATCAAATATATGGTTTCAGTATGTTTAACACATTAACTAAAGCCTTACATGAGATTGTTAGTATAATACAGATTATATCAAGCTTTTTTGTATTCAATAAGCCACTGGAAATACCATCTTATATCCCTCTTTTTTCACAGTGTTTGTTTTGGCAAGATCACCTTCTTCCATGCACTGGTTGACATCAGCGAAGTGGTTTAGTGTTTGCACCCAGCACTTGTGGCCAGAATCACTATCCTCATCCTACATCCACTTTCTGACTTGGCTGCCTTCAATAGCTTCTGCTTGAAGATGTCACACCTTGTGCCAGACTAATCATGGCACGAGTAATGAACAATGTTGCTCCCATAGGCAGTGAAATTTTTGAAAATCTCCTTGTATTCAGGCGAAGATTTGAGTTGCTTCATCAGCTGACAATACAACCATGCACCCTTGCCATATTGATGATGTCCTGCAGCTAGAAGGTGTCCAGCATCCTGGAAACAACACAGGACCAGTGCCCACTATGGTCTGCAGGCTGTTCACACTTAATGAAGTTCTTGATAATGTCAAACATGTAAGGTGTTCTTTCTCACTCACCAAGCCTTGTGAAGGTTTCTTCAAATCTCTGTTCAAATAATACAATTATTGGAGCTGTGTGTTGGGCTCTCATCTTCTCATCAGCTACCTGAACAAGGTCATGGGTAGTCCAGCTTCCAGCAGCTGTCATGGGTTCTCCTAGGAGAGTTGTGTTTAAATCTTTTGAATAGTGTTAGTGGACACCTTTACAAACACACTGGTAAAAAATAAGTCTTGGTAAGATTTTATTCTTAGATTATGCCAAAATTCCCTGACTATTTGCTATTCCTGTTAAAAGGAATGGTCATTTACATTGCTGGGCAGACAACGTAATTGACACTGGTTATCAATACTATACCACTCAAGGTACTAAATTAGCCAGTGCGTTAGCTACTAAGATTAATGTTGCTCCAGAACAAAAATGACTAAATTTTATTGTAATACGCATTACAATAACTTTGTATACACTTGACATAATGTGATCAACCACAAAAAAGACATGTTAACATTGATAGGTTTACTTGAACAACCAGTCAAACTATCTGCATAATGTCCAGTGTTCTACAGTTCCCTCTGTGCTATAGATGGGTGCTTCAATCTGCGCACATACTATACAGGCTGCTAAGCAACAGTATATAACTGGGGTTGTAAACACTCTGCCAATGGGCCAGCAGCCCTATACGTACGTATATGTAATGTCTGCATGTAAGCATGGGCATGTGTATGTATATGTCATACATGCATAATTTCTCTATGTACATTGAATGATGAAAAATCAAAACCTTTAGTATAATTTATTTTGCTGATTAAACTGCCATGATTTATCGTAACATGCAGTACGTATTTGTAAGGGTACTACCTTGTTTGTGTTAGCTAACCACACATATAGTATGTTTCCAACACTTTACATGTGTGGTATAGGTATGTAAGTGTAGGTGTGGAGCAAATTCTGAAATTACAACAAAATGATGTCGATTGCAGGTGCTGTTTATCACCTTGGGCCTGGCTATTCCTAGTGTGATCAGATTTGCAGTCTGCATGTTCATCCTTTTTACAGCCTTTACTTTGTGTGGATGGTTGGTACTCAGCCCTTATCATCCAAAGGTAAGCAATATCCTAACTTACAGATTTATTCAAATTGTATGGCAGTAGCCCATTACTCTTTTTGCAAATCTACCTGCTATATTAACATCACACTAACATCCTTTTACTAAACATGTATACATGTATGTATATGTATGTACATACTACGTATTCTCACATACAAACTTTATAAAGACTTTTAGTGATGTATGCACATATTATAGATGCCAACATTAATTTTATTGAGTTTATGATCTTCATCTACACATAGTTGGGCGAATGCCCTTATTGTGCATACCACTATGATAAGATTAGAAGCAAAATAATTGATTTTGAATACTAGGCTAAGTCAGATAAATGCATTGGTCACTATGCACCTTTAAAGCATAAAGTCTGGTGAGTTTTCTACAAGAATATTATGACAGGCAAAGTTACAAGGTGGAATAATTTTGTGAAATGCCCAAATCAAATATGTCCACTTCATTTTCCAATCGTTGTGTATGTATCCTGATTCCTGCTTAAAAATGCTAAGATTTTTGTCAAATTATAAATGCACAACCTGGCAAAGTAGCTATGTGTTTAGTGATTGTTCATTTTTACTTTTCCAGTTTCAAACATTGTGGCAATCTGTTGAAGCTCTGTTTTGCACTCTCAATGGAGATGACTTATACGTGACTTTTACTGAGGGTGATTCAACCTATTTGTCAGCAATTACTGAAATATTTTCCAAACTTTATCTTGCTTTGTTTGTATTCATTTTTATCTATGCTGTTCTCAGTTTATTCATCGGTATATTCACCCATGCCTATGACTCTTTATCAGTAAGTGTACTATAATGTAATTAGTGTATTGTGTGCATTTAAAATATATTTTTATTTGTAACTCATTTGAAAGGATTGAAGTGTGACAGAACCATGTGGGCACAACTACACGTCACATCATTCCATCATTCTCAGTATTGGAATAGAATATCTACATTTTGTAGCTTGCATTACAAAATCAATTATAAGTTTAAGATTATAAGATACTGTAATCTCATGTGTACAATCATTTTGTGTAATTTAGAGTTTTACTTTTTTAATATTTGTGACCCAGTCTGGGAAAACTGGTCTTATTGCCTATTTAAAAGTATCAAGAAATGTCGATTTTAAGTATTTAGTGTGTTGTAGCTCGCCAATCATTGAAGCTATGTGTGCCAAATTTTCACACATTTTACGCCAATTCCTTACCTTCCAGAGCATCCATTGTACATGTAGACAGCAGCTAAGTTTCCCACCATTTTAGATAGTTATTAAACCGAGGTTACCTGTATCAGGTGAGCTCCAAAAGGGGTGGTGGCCCAGAAGGAGGGAAAGAGGCTGTTTGAAAATTTGAAAAGGAAAGTGTAGAGATAAATTAGGCCAAGTTATGGGCCATTCAGGTCTTAAAATTTGCTAAAGTGGAAGGAAATTTACAGCACAGGTATCTATTCAACACCATGGAGCTGTACAGCCACATACAGCCACCTCGGGGCTGACCAGATCTCCATTAAGGCCTCAAACCGCAAATACGGATCACCACTGTGCTTGGAAAAAGCAGCCAGCAAAATCAGACTTCTTACATCTAGCTGATTTGACTGTGAAATTTGATAGTTTATTCTTGTATCTTTGTGTTCTTGGTGAAAAACCAAATCTCCTGTCATGGGCAGTAAGACCGGTTTTCCCAAACCCAGTCATGTTTATGCATTCTTAACTTCTTATTAATTGACATGGAATTTAATTTTTTTCATGGAACATAAGTTATTCTCATGTCAATTACAGTAGTAAAAACTTCTAACCAATAATCAGACTAATGAAGATTACGAACAATTTAATTTTAACGTGTAAAGAACATCTAATCCAAAACAGCCAAGCTGTAAAAAAAGAGTGCGGCCCTCAAAAAGGCTATGGTGAAAAAAAACAAATGGCACCAAAATTCACCTGAATTGTCGTTATTAAAATTTTTACCATTAACCTACCATCACAGCCATTTCTTGGCCACCACCTTGGATTTCACATATTTTTTCACCATAGCCTTTTTGAGGGCCACACTCTTTTTTTTACAGCTTGGCTGTTTTGGATTAGATTTCACTTCTTTTTGTATTTGTATACCCCAAAGCCAGCCTATAGCCGGCTTTGAGGTTTTTTTAACCTATCTTTTTTTCTTTACCACAGGAAGAAGAAAAGATGAAACAGATGTTGAATACTTTAAATATTTCTGATTTTATCAGTAAATGTACATTTTATATATGTAATACATATATTTATTACAGAACTCTCCATGGTGGTTTCTTTGTAACTGAATACTCTACAAGGTGACTTCTTCTAGCTGATCTCTCTACAGGGTAAATTGTTTGTAGCTGAATGATCTACAAGGTAACTTCTTCTAGCTGATCTCTCTACTGGGTGATGTTTTGTGGCTGAACTCTCTACAAGGTAACTTCTTCTAACTGATCTTTCTATAGGGCGATTTGTTTGTAGCTGAATTTTCTACAGGGTGATTTGTTTGCAGCTGAACTCTCTACATGGTGGTTTCTTTGTAGCTGAACTCTCTACCAGGAAACCTCTTCTAACTGAGCTCTGTACAGGGTGAATTGTTTGTTGCTGAACTATCTACAAGGTAACTTCTTCTAGCTGATCTCTCTACAGGGTGATTTGTTTGTAGCTGAACTATCTACAAGGTAACTTCTTCTAGCTGATCTCTCTACAGGGTGATTTGTTTGTAGCTGAATTCTGTATAGGTGATTTGTTTGCAGCTGAGCTCTTTACAGAATGGTTTCTTTATAGCTGAACTCTCGACAAGGTAACTTCTTCTAGCTGATGTATCTACAGGGTCACTAGTTTGTAGCTGAATTCTCTACATGGTGGTTTCTTTGTAACTGAACTATCTACAAGGTGACTTCTTCTAGCTGATCTTTCTACAAGGTGATTTGTTTGTAGCTGAACTCTCTACAAGGAAACTTCTTCTAACTGATCTCTGAACAGGGTGAATTGTTTGTAGCTGAACTCTCTACAAGATAACTTCTTCCAGCTGATGTCTCTACAAGGTCACTAGTTTGTAGCTGAACTCTCTACAAGGTGACTTCTTCTAGTTGATCTCTTTACAGGGAGATTTGTTTGTAGCTGAACTCTCTACAGGTTATTTGTTTGCAGCTGAACTCTCTACGTGATGATTTCTTTGTAGCTGAACTCTCTACAAGGTAACTTCTTCTAGCTGATCTCTCTACAGGGTGATTTGTTTATAGCTGAATTCTGTATAGGTGATTTGTTTGCAGCTTAGCTCTTTACAGAATGGTTTCTTTGTAGCTGAACTCTCTACAAGGTAACTTTTTCTAACTGATGTATCTACAGTGTCACTAGTTTGTAGCTGAATTCTCTACATGGTGGTTTCTTTGTAACTGAACTCTCTACAAGGTGGCTTCTTCTAGCTGATCTTTCTACATGGTGGTTTCTTTGTAACTGAACTCTCTACAAGGTGACTTCTTCTAGCTGATCTCTCTACAGGGAGATTTGTTTATAGCTGAACTCTCTACAGGTGATTTGTTTGCAGCTGAACTCTCTATGTGATGGTTTCTTTGTAGCTGAACTCTCTACAAGGTAACTTCTTTTAGCTGATCTCTCTACAGGACGATTTGTTTTTAGCTGAACTCTCACATGATGGTTTCTTTGTAGCTGAACTCTCTACAAGGTGATTTCTTCTAGCTGATCTTTCTACAGGGTGATTTGTTTGTAGCTGAACTCTCTACAAGGAAACTTCTTGTAGCTGATCTCTCTACAGGGAGATTTGTTTGTAGCTGATCTCTCTACAGGGTGATTTGTTTGCGGCTGAATTCTCTACATGATTGTTTCTTTGTAGCTGAACTGTCTACAAGGTAACTTCTTCTAGCTGATCTCTCTACAGGGCAATTTGTTTGTAGTTGAACTCTCTACATTGTGGTTTCTTTGTAGCTGAAATCTACAAGGTGATTTCTTCTAGCTGAACTATCTCTTTCTGTAGTTGAACTCCCCACAAGGTAACTTCTTCTAGCTGATCTCTCTACAGAGTGAATTGTTTGTAGCTGAACTCTCTACAGGGTGATTTGTTTGTAGCTGATCTCTATACAGGTTACTTGTTTCTGACTGATCTCTTGAATTGTCTTCAGGTTGACTGCTCTATTAGGATGACTGCTCTATTAAAGTATCTCGATCTCGTACTTGCTACACCAAGTTGGATTTCGTGTTATAACTCCGTGGCTTTAAGTATGGTTCTTCTACACCATTGAAGGGCCTTTCTAAGATGATTACTCCATCTGTACAGCAATTTTCAAAGCATTTACCCCAAGCAGCTTATCTGGTAGGAGTACGTGGCAAGTAGTCATTTTTTATTAGCTAATCTTGATTGCATAATTGTTACAAACTGTTGGTTTTTTCATTGTATCTTCCTGGTTTTTAACTTGATTTCTTTCAAGCCACAAAAGATTTGAGGTTCAATAGTTAACTGATTCACCCACCGATTTTCAGCTTCTTCCCATACGCGGTTTACCCTGTAGGCGAGACAACATATTGGTGTTATTTTTTGTGAATAATTGCTCATAACTCTTTGCCTGTTTATTGTATTCCAGCCAAAGTTGGTACCGAGATGTGCCTTTATACCCCCCTTTTGTGTGCCAAATTTCAAGACAATCGGCTAAGGCGTTCGCCTTTTATAGCAGTTTTGTAAGTGTGCGAAAAGAAGAAAAAAAACGAAGAAACTAAGCCAATTTGTGAAGTTGAATATCTCGGGAACGCCTGAAGCGATTTTGCTCAAATTTGGAATGTGGAGTACTGAAGTTGGAGGGCGTGTCCACAGTAAAAATTGTCTTGTTTCATCTAGGCAGCACAGAGCTACGGAGGTGCGAAAATTGCATTTTACGTTCTACCTGTCAATATACTCACGGGTGTTGCACGCCGGCTTCTTGGGCTATACGGCACACTACTGTATGTCTAGATATTTTTGTGAGGAACTGATGAAAATGATTTGTGAATCAAATAACACAGCTACTGTAAAAGTTGAAATATGGTATGGCTTATAACATGACTTCGTGGTGACTCCATTGCCTATTAAATTCATTTTATAAACACTACAATAATTGATTCAGAAGGTTGCCAT
Organism: Dysidea avara; assembly: GCF_963678975.1. Lineage (NCBI taxonomy): Eukaryota > Metazoa > Porifera > Demospongiae > Dictyoceratida > Dysideidae > Dysidea > Dysidea avara. The sequence continues at coordinate 16,630,753 of NC_089275.1, read as the reverse complement.
TGATGTTCAACGTGGCAATGCTGCTTCTGTAATGGCAACAATACCATCATCCCAGGACTGGGCAGAGTTTGCCTCTCTGCCCACTGTTTAAGTGTTTATTTATATTATCATTGTCTTAGTATCTTAAAAAAAGAAAAAAAATGTTTCTTACAAATGGATCTGTCAAGCCCTAGATAAGAAGTAGAACTAGTAGTTTAGTTGTACAAAAATGTGATCATATTTTGGAAAATTACCCATATGGGCATGTTTGCAGCTTCTTGGTGTAAATTCACTTGTTAATGATTTTAATCAGTTCTCAATTCCTTGAATCACAAGAAAGTTTTTGGACCCTGCACTAAATAGTATCACCCTAAACATTAAAATTCTAATTATTTCATTGTGTGACAATACGGGTGATTTTCCAAAATTCGGTCACAAATAATGTTAACAGCAGTGAGAGTCCTGGGTTTTGGTTCTGGAAAATATCTCATAGTAAGAAAAACCATGCATGTATATTTACAGGTGTCCCAATTGCTATGCGTGTTGTTTCTATACTATCTTGTGCTGCTACCTGTACATTGTTATTGTACATACAGTACGTATAAAGTCAGCACTATTATTTTCAATAAATTTACGTCCAACTGATACACAACACAGCAGCACCTTAATTATGTAATAAAAGTTTTGCTTTATATTATATCACCAGCCCATAACCTTAACAAGTGCTGAATTTGCATCATTAGCAATAATGTAGTGTTATGAATCAAAGAATCTAATCCAAAACAGCCAAGCTGTAAAAAAAGTGTGCGGCCCTCAGAAAGGCTATGGTGAAAAAAGATGTGAAATCCAAGGTGGCGGCCAAGAAATGGCTGTGTTGGTAGGTTAATGGTAAAAATTTTAATAACGACAATTCAGGTGAATTTTTGTGCCCCTTCACAAAATTTACCTAAATTGTCATTATTAAAATTTTTACCATTAACCTACCATCACAGCCATTTCTTGGCCGCCACCTTGGATTTCACATCTTTTTTCACCATACCCTTTCTGAGGGCCGCACACTTTTTTTACAGCTTGGCTGTTTTGGATTAGATTTCATTTCTTTTTGTATTTGCATACCCCAAAGCCGGCCTATGGCCAGCTTTAGGACTTTTTTAACCTATGTTTTTTTTCTTTACTACAGGAAGAAGAAATGATGAAGTAGATATACTTTAAATATTTTATCAGTAAATGTACAAATTATATATATAATACATATGTGACCGGATTTGCGAAAAGGGGTCTTCCACACACATCCAATTTGCCAACTATGACAATTGATAACTTCAGATTGGAAAGAGCTATTGCCGTGAAATTTGGGCGGTGGTGAGCACCACTATAGCTGAATATATGGTGAAATTTTCAGGTTAATATGTTACTTGAACACTGAGTTATGGTCTCCAACGTTTACGGAATTGGATGTGTGTGGAAGACCCCTTTTCGCAAATCCGGTCACATATATTGATTACAGAAATCTCCATGGTGGTTTCTTTGTAACTGAACACTCTACAAGGTGACTTCTTCTAATTGCTCTCTCTACAGGGTGAATTGTTTGTAGCTGAACGATCTACAAGGTAACTTCTTCTAGCTGATCTCTCTACAGGGTGATGTGTTTGTAGCTGAATTCTGTACAGGTGATTTGTTTGCAGCTGAGCTCTTTACAGAATGGTTTCTTTGTAGCTGAACTCTCTAAAAGGTAACTTCTTCTAACTGATGTTTCTACAGGGCAATTTGTTTCTGGCAGAATTTTCTACAGGGTGATTTCTTTGTAGCTGAACTCTCTACATGGTGGTTTCTTTGTAGCTGAACTCTCTACAAGGTAATTTCTTCCAGCTGATCTCTCTACAGGGAGATCTGTTTGTAGCTGAACTATCTACAAGGTAACTTCTTCTAACTGATCTCTCTACAGGGTGATTTGTTTGTAGCAGAGCTATCTACAAGGTAACTTCTTCTAGCTGATCTCTCTGCAGGGTGATTTGTTTGTAGCTGAATTCTGTATAGGTGATTTGTTTGCAGCTGAGCTCTTTACAGAATGGTTTCTTTGTAGCTGAACTCTCTACAAGGTAACTTCTTCTAACTGATCTTTCTACAGGGCAATTTGTTTCTGGCAGAATTTTTTACAGGGTAATTTCTTTGCAGCTGAACTCTCTACATGGTGGTTTCTTTGTAGCTGAACTCTCTACAAGGTAATTTCTTCTAGCTGATCTCTCTACAGGGAGATTTGTTTGTAGCTGAACTATCTACAAGGTAACTTCTTATAGCTGATCTCTCTACAGGGTGATTTGTTCGTAGCTGAATTCTGTACAGGTGATTTGTTTGCAGCTGAGCTCTTTACAAAATGGTTTCTTTGTAGCTGAACTCTCTCCAAGGTAACTTCTTCTAACTGATCTTTCTACAAAGTGATTTGTTTGTAGCTGAACTCTCTACAGGTGATTTGTTTGTAGCTGAACTCTCTACAAGGCAATACTTCTAGGTGATCTCTCTACAGGATTCCTTGTTTCTAACTGAACTCTCAACAGGGTGATCTGTTCATAGCTGAACTTTCTACTGGGTGATTTGTTTGCAGCTGAACTCTCTAAATGGTGGTTTCTTTGTAGCTGAACTCTCTACAAGGTAATTTCTTCTAGCTGAACTCTCTACAGGGTGATCTGTTCATAGCTGAACTTTCTACAGGGTGATTTGTTTGCAGCTGAACTCTCTACATGGTAGTTTCTTTGTAGCTGAACTCTCTACAATGTGACTTCTTCTAGCTGAACTCTCTACAAGGTGACTTGTTTCTAGCTGATCTCTCTACAGGGTGACTTGTTTCTAGCTGAACTCTCTACAGGTGATTTGTTTGTAGCTGAACTCTCTACATGGTGGTTTCGTTGTAGCTGAACTCTCTACAAGGTAACTTCTTCTAGCTGATCTTTTTACACTGCATATTTGCTTGTAGCTGAGTTCTCTACAGGGTGATTTGTTTGCAGCTGAACTGTCTACATGGGAGTTTCATTGTAGCTGAACTCTCTACAATGTGACTTCTTCTAGCTGAACTCTCTACAGGGTGACTTGTTTCTAGCTGAACTCTCTACAGGTGATTTGTTTGCAGCTGAACTCTCTACATGGTGGTTTCTTTGTAGCTGAACTCTCTACAAGGTAATTTCTTCTAGCTGATCTTTCTACAGAGTGATTGATTTTTTTGCAGCTGAACTCTTTACATGGTGGTTGCTTTGTAGCTGAACTCTCTAAAAGGTGACTTCTTCTAGCTGAACTCTCTACAGGATGATTTGTTTACAGCTGAACTCTCTACATGATGATTTCTTTGTAGCTGAACTCTCTACAGGGTGATTTGTTTGTAGCTGAAATCTCTACAAGGTAACTTCTTCTAACTGATCTTTGTACAGGGCGATTTGTTTGCAGCTGAGTTCTCTACAGGGTGATTTGTTTGCAGCTGAACTCTCTACAATGTGACTTCTTCTAGCTAAACTCTCTACAGGGTGACTTGTTTTTAGCTGATCTCTCTACAGGGTGATTTGTTTGCAGCTGAACTCTCTACATGGTGGTTTCTTTGTAGCTGAACTCTCTACAAGGTAACTTCTTCTACCTGATCTTTCTACAGGGTGATTTGTTTGTAGCTGAATTCTCTACAGGATGATTTATTTGCAGCTGAACTCTCTACAAGGTGACTTCTTCTAGCTGAACTCTGTACAGAGTGATTGATTTTTTTGCAGCTGAACTCTCTACATGGTTGTTTCTTTGCAACTGAACTCTCTACAGGGTGATTTGTTTGTAGCTGAACTCTCTTCAGGGTGATTTGTTCGTAGCTGAACTCCCTATAAGGTAACTTCTTCTAGCTAATCTTTCTACAGGGCGATTTGTTTGTAGCTGAGTTCTCTACAGGGTGATTTGTTTGCAGCTGAACTCTCTACATGGTAGTTTCTTTGTAGCTGAACTCTCTACAATGTGACTTCTTCTAGCTGAACTCTCTACAAGGTGACTTGTTTCTAGCTGATCTCTCTACAGGGTGACTTATTTCTAGCTGAACTCTCTACAGGTGATTGTTTGCAGCTGAACTCTCTACATGGTGGTTTCTTTGTAACTGAACTCCCTGCAAGGTGACTTCTTCTAGCTGATCTCTCTACAGGGAGATTTGTTTGTAGCTTAACTCTCTACAGGGTGATTTGTTTGCAGCTGAACTCTCTACATGGTAGTTTCTTTGTGTGACTTCTTCTAGCTGAACTCTCTACAAGGTGACTTGTTTCTAGCTGATCTCTCTACAGGGTGACTTGTTTCTAGCTGAACTCTCTACAGGTGATTTGTTTGCAGCTGAACTCTCTACATGGTGGTTTCTTTGTAACTGAACTCCCTGCAAGGTGACTTCTTCTAGCTGATCTCTCTACAGGGAGATTTGTTTGTAGCTTAACTCTCTACAGGTGATTTGTTTGCAGCTGAACTCTCTACATTATGGTTTCTTTGTAGCTGAACTCTCTACAAGGTAATTTCTTCTAGCTGATCTCTCTACAGGACGATTTGTTTGTAGCTGAACTCTCTACATGATGGTTTCTTTGTAGCTGAACTCTCTACAAGGTGATTTCTTCTATAGCTGATCTTTCTACAGGGTGATTTGTTTGTAGCTGAACTCTCTACATGATGGTTTCTTTGTAGCTGAACTCTCTACAAGGTGATTTCTTCTATAGCTGATCTTTCTACAGGGTGATTTGTTTGTAGCTGAACTCTCTACATCATGGTTTCTTTGTAGCTGAACTCTCTACAAGGCAACTTCTTCTAGCTGATCTCTCTACAGGACAATTTGTTTGTAGCTGAACTCTCATATGATTGTTTCTTTGAAGCTGAACTCTCTACAAGGTGATTTCTTCTAGCTGATCTTTCTACAGGGTGATTTGTTTGTAGCAGAACTCTCTACAAGGAAACTTCTTCTAGCTGATCTCTCTACAGGGAGATTTGTTTGTAGCTGAACTCTCTACACGTGATTTGTTTGCGGCTGAATTCTCTACATGATGGTTTCTTTGTAGCTGAACTCTCTACAAGGTAACTTCTTCTAGCTGATCTCTTTACAGGGTGAATTATTTGTAGCTGAATGATCTACAAGGTAACTTCTTCTAACTGATCTCTCTACAGGGTGATTTGTTTGTAGCTGAACTCTCTACAAGGAAATTTCTTTTAACTGAGCTCTGTACAGGGTGAATTGTTTGTAGCTGAACTATCTACAAGGTAACTTCTTCTAGCTGATCTCTCTACAGGATGATTTGTTTGTAGCTGAACTATCTTCAAGGTAACTTCTTCTAGCTGATCTCTCTACAGGGTGATTTGTTTGTAGCTGATTTCTGTATAGGTGATTTGTTTGCAGCTGAGCTCTTTACAGAATGGTTTCTTTGTAGCTGAACTCTCTACAAGGTAACTTCTTCTAGCTGATGTATCTACAGGGTCACTAGTTTGTAGCTGAATTCTCTACATGGTGGTTTCTTTGTAACTGAACTATCTACAAGGTGACATCTTCTAGCTGATCTTTCAACAGGGTGATTTTTTTGTAACTGAACTCTCTACAAGAAAACTTCTTCTAACTGATGTCTGAACAGGGTGAATTGTTTGTAGCTGAACTTTCTATAGGGTGATTTGTTTGTAGCTGATCGCTATACAGGTTACTTATTTCTAACTGATCTCTTGAATTCTGTTCAGGGTGACTGCTCTATTGGGATGACTGCTCTATTGGAGTATCTCGATCTCGCACTTGCTACACCAAGTTGGATTTCGTGTTATAACTCCGTGGCTTTAAGTCTGATTCTTCTACACCATTGAAGAGCCTTTCTAAGATGATTACTCCATCTGTACAGTGAATTTCAATGCTGTGCCTAGAGTCACAGCAATCATGTGAATAAAAAAAAACTTAGACAAAAAACCTAAGAAAACGAAAAAAAAAAGTTTGGATAAAGCGAGGATCGAACCCAGGACGTCCCATACTCTAGCCCAGCGCTCTACCAGTGTATCACTGCGGTTCCAGCTACCCTACTCCCTTAGTTTGTACCTTATATATGTCATTCATGAAGAAGCCTATATAAATAACACCAATAAAGAAGAAACTAAACCTGAACCCTTACCCTAACCCTAACTCTAAAGTACAAGGCGCATCCCCTAAAGTCGAATGCTCGGGGCATACTACCAGGCGCATCCCCTAAAGTTGAATGCTCGGGGAATACTACTAGGAGCGTGCCCTAAAGTCGAATGCTCGGGGAATACTAGACTCTGCCAACCCTAGCTCGCCTCAAACTCAACAAAAACTTACCTTCATACAACTACTGTGTGAATTCTGGTTGACTGCGCCGTGACTTTAGCACCAGTCACGGTGCCGTGACTCTAGGCACAGCGGAATTTCAAAGCATTACCCCAAGCGGTTTATCTGGTAGGCGTGGCAAGTATTCGTTTTTTATTAGCTAATCTCGGTTGCGTAATTGTTACACACTGTTGGTTTTGTTGTTGTATCTTCCTGGTTTTTAGCTCGATTTCTTTCAAACCACAAAAGGTTTGAGGTTCAATAGTTAACCTATTCACCCACCGATTTTCAACTTCTTCCCATACGCGGTTTACCCTGTAGGCGTGACAACATATTGGTGTTATTTTTCGTGCATAATCGCTCATAACTCTTTGCCTGTTTATGGTATTCCAGCCAAAGTTGGTACCAAGATGCGCCTTTATACCCCTCTTCTGTGTGCCAAATTTCAAGGCAATCGGATAACGCGTTCGCGTTTTATAGCAGTTTTTGTAAGTGTGCAAAAAGAGGAAGAAAAATAAGAAGAAAAAAAAAACGAAGAAACTAAGCCAATTTTTGAAGTCGCATATCTCAGGAATGCCTGAAGCGATTTCACTCAAATTTGGAATGTGGAGTACTGAAGTTGGAGGGAATGTACACAGCAAAATTCGTCTTGTTTCATCAAGACAGCACAGAGCTACGGAGGTGCGAAAATTGCGTTTTCTTTCTTCCTGTCAATATACTCACGGAGTGCGCGCCGGCTTCTTGGGCCGCACGACACACTACTGTGTGTCTTGATCAGATGCACATCCAATTTTTGTAGGCCTGGTCACAAATGCTGCATGCATTTAATAAAACTAGCTAACACGTATAAGGAAATTTTAAGTTTGATTAGGGATCATTGAATAAAAGTAGAGAAAGTGGTCACCTACACCTGCAGATCCATTTTTTTCTTTTAATGCAGGTTCACTAGTCATAATAATGTTATAAAATATGTAAATAAACAAATATATAGAAATTAGGAATTTTAAGTTTGATTAGGATCATAGAAAAAAGTAGGAAACAAGGGAGGTCACCTATACCAGCAGATATACCTAGCTAGTGGATATTCAATCCCTACTTCAGTCCACTAGTATGCCTGATTTAATTAATATGCCTGATTTGCCTGATTTGCCTGATTAATGATTTGCCTGATTTGCCTGATTCGCCTGATTAATGATTTGCCTTTTTAATATGCCTGATTTGCCTGATTGCACCCCAACTATCAATTAATGACCCGGCCATTATGCTTCACTTTCAGCTGTTTCAGCCTGTTATGCAATGCTACAAATGAAGAACAGTAGGAGAACTGCACCTCTGCAATCATTCCAATTACCACGGAAATACGGATGGTTCGTGCACCCAACTGTCAATTCAGTATTGACTCAAAAGTGAAGTGGCTATTACGCTTTTCTTTCAGCAATGTTCAGCCCGTTACACAGCATTACAAATAAAGAATAGTAGGAGAAGCATCTTTGCAATTTAGTCACCACAGAAATATGGACGATTCCTGTTTACTATAGGGAAGCCATCCAAATTGACACCTTGGGCTGTCAGCAAAAAAATGCACTGAAATGGTATACAAAGGAAGACAAAAATAAGTCAATGATGCATGCATTGAACGTACTGCGGTATGCCAAAGAGCATGCCAGGCTGAAGTGACGTCGAACAGTAAAAAATAACAGTGAAAAATCAAGTAACCTTATCCATTATCAAGTTACGCAAGCCAGAAGACATCAGGCAGGGCAGGGCAGGCAAACAAGCAGGCAGGCAAAAAGTGGGCAAGCAGGGCAGATAGGAAATAGTTATAGCACACTTGTGTGTATGTATACATAATCTCATTAACTCATTCCTAGAAATCATCAGATTTCTTTGATGATGTATACTATGCTATCTCACAATTCTATAATATACTTGCACTTCATGAGATTGATTGTGAAATTCAGTTTTCTATTAATAAACATTAGGCCATATCTATTTGTAAAGCTGCTGTTTGGACTTGACTAAACCATATTCAACCCATTATAAGACCAAAAAACTGCAAGCAACAACTTTTAAAATAGTTATACCTAATTGTATAAAGAGGAAGTTCTTTAGCTAGCGTGAGAAAAGAAGGATGACAAAATATTTACCTGGCTCAATGCCATGTAGTGCAGTGCTTAACAGGTTAGCCAGTATAGTATTGTAAGTGTGTTCACAACTATAGTTGATTGATGGCTGTACTTCACTGCACTTAAAACATCATCATCAACTTGTGTTTGTGCTTGATTGCTCACCTCAGTACTCACAGAATATAATCCCAAACCTTTTGATGTCATTCGAATCCTCGGTAATGCCTCATCGTAGTCAGTTATGATCATTATCCACTATTGAAATCATTATACACACACTCACAAAGCATGACTGCAGTAAGCATGCTAAGTGTGAGAGATTTGGTTATATTCTGCTAGTTTATCAGAGTCATGATCACTAAAATTAAATTTTATGTATATAGCCATGCTTAACCTATGCACAGTTAGTATGTAAAGTTATGATGTATCCATATGTATGCAACTTAGAGTGAAGGCAAGGAATGTTCACATGGGTTCTTGCATGACTGGGCAGAGGGAAAACATAGAGAACATCCAACTAAGAAATATTTTTCTCGCGATCGTGCTTCATATGCTCATGGTAATTATGAAACTGATGCAGCTGAGAGTGTTAAAGCTGAGATGAACATTGTGAATACTACAAGTATCCATGTAAGTTACATAATTATTTAGCATATGATCATGAATTTAGATTAAGAAATGAAAGATGGAATGAACTTTGTTTGCTTATATTGGTTGTGTATGTTTTATCTTTTAAAGTTTTTTTTTGTTTATGTTTGATAGCATATACAGACTTACACAATGATTGACAAAAATATGTTGTATCTCTCAATTTTCTATATACGTAGCACATTCTATGCTAGACATTCCATACAATATTAATACTTGAAGTACTTTGCGTGGGCGATATCAAAGCAAAAGGTGTACTTTATTTTCCGTAACACATTCAAGTGTGCAATATTTTCCATTTGTGTCACAATAAAGTACAGTTATGCATTGATTTGGAAAATATGCATTGATTTGGAAAATATTTACGAAAAACAAGATCACGTGCATAACATTTCTAATTGCCAAAAGTAGCCAAAAAGATACTATTTATTTGTTTTATTATCACACCTGTACTACATAGACACTTATCAATTGTCTGATGACTGAAAACCAATGCGGTTTGAATTCACAAAATTAATGAACGCTGACAAGACAATGCTTTAACCAGTTAAAGCACCACTATGCTTGTACAATATGAAAATAAAAGCACTAGAGCATGGTCTCAAGCCTAATATAGCACTTGGCTTCGCCTCGTGCTTTATTAGTCTCTTGCCCATGCCGTCATGCTTTTATTTCCATATTGTACACATGGTGGTGCTTTAACTAGTATTTAGCTAATGCCTCTTACTTTACATTAAATTTCATTTTAAATAAATAATGAAGCAACACTAGGCTCAAAATAGATGCTCAAAATTTTGCCCAAAATGCTTTAAGGAATTTCTCAAAATTTTCACTTATTATGCTCTTTCAGTGTTTCCATTATGCTTGCATTATGAGCAACATTTCTTACAATATTCTTGGAACATTTCAATCAGTGAATGGTCTATTAGAGTATTTCACTACAAAGTGACTGATCTATTAGAGAGTATTGATCTATGGAGCTAATGTACAATACATAAAGTGCTCTATTACAGTTTGCATTTTCCACTGGCTGCTCTATTAGGGAATATCGATCTATTTTCAAGGAATTAAGCTCCACAGTTTGAAATATCCACCTAATATGTTAGCATTATGCTGGCATAACACTCTAGCCTATTATGCTTTTTATTATGCTGGCTTATTTGACACAGGCCTAAACAACACACAGTACAATATTTAGTTTATGATACCATCTAAGTTCAAAGGGAAAAGTGTGCTTTATGTTCCATGCTGTGCTGAAGTGTGCTATACTTTCCATCAACATCTGTTTATTTTCCTTTGTATGGCAATAAAGCACACTTTGTGTGAACATGACACAACCATAAACACTACACATGGAGACACTGGAATGACTACAAGTACCCCCACCAAAAAATCTCCAACAACACACTTCTATGATAGCAAATTAATGGCTACGCGCACAAATGTTTGTAATTCCACTACAATAATTATACCATTTAGTCATAAATTGGTCACTAACCTGTCCATCATTGTAACTCCAGCAACTTCTTGGTTAGATTCAGTGGCTGCTCCGTATTGATGCCTTCAACTTTGTCACATTGATGGCCACACTCGCAAGCAACGATTAGAGAACTGTACAAACTGTCTGTTACTCACATACATCATAGCTAGCCTTCCTCAGTCATTCTCCTCATCCTCCTGTCCCACTACTAAGTGAATTCTGGATCTGATGGATCACAAATTGTGTGACAACTCAATGTTAATAGCTACAAATTAACCTTCTGCTAATCATGAGTAGGCACTAGTTTTCTCACTGCCATCAACGTTAATGGCTACAAATTAACCTTCTGCTAATCATGAGTAGACATCAGTTTTCTCACTGCCATCGTGGCATTCTGAGTTATGATAAACTGTATTAATGGCTACCTTTATTCTTGATTGCAACTCCGGATTCATACATTAAACTGGTTACAGCACCGTGTACGCTCATGCACTATGGAAAATATAGCACTCGGGTGTAGTCTCGAGCCAAATATAGTACTTGGCTTCACCTCATGCTATATTTGTCTCACGACCACACTATAATTTATTTTCCGTATTACACTTGCTGCAGTGCTTTAACTAGTATATCAGAAATACTCTCTACAGTCCAGTGAACAATATATACTTCTCACCTTTAAAATTAAACTTTTTTGCTCATGTATCATACACTACGATGATAGTGTATAGTAGGGACCACAAAGGAGTAGGCATGGCCCACAAAATAATATCACCCAAAAAACAGCCTCGATTTCCCCAAACGACGATCAGGCAGTATTGGTTAGATGAAACTAAGCCCAAACAAGCTTTCAGATCAACCCGAAATGCTTTCAACAAGTTGCTACGGAATTTTAAAAATAATTTATTTAATGGAATTTTCTACTGACTGAGTAAGTAACTGACTGACTGACTGATGCCTTCAGACAAGCGTAACTTGATAACGGCTAAGGCTATGGGCTTGATTTTTCACTGTTTGATGTCGCTTTGGCCCGGCAGGTGCCTTTTGGTATACCACAGTACGTACAATGCATCCTTCATGGACTTACCAGTGCCCTCCTTTGTGTCCCATTCATCTTTGCTGACAGCGAAAAGTGTTGATTTGGCGATAGCATGTGATGGCTTCCCTTCGTAATGGAAATCGTCCGTATTTGTCACAGTAGCTCTATTTTGATATCTGAGGTGCTTTTCAAACAGTTCTTGATTCATACTGCTGTATAGCGGGTTGAACATAGCTGACAACGAAGTGTAATGGATACTTCACTTTTCAGACGATAATTGATATAACCGGGGCGCGCGGCACCATTTCTTTCTTTTGGTATGCGTGGATTGCAGAAGTGCTTTTCGAACAGTTCTTGATTCGAAATGCTGCATAACGGGTTGAGCATAGCTGACAACGAAGAGTAATGGATACTTCACTTTTCAGATGATGATTGGGGCATGCAGTGCCATATCACATACGGTATGCGTGGGTTCACCAGTCATAATTATTGTTTGCAAAAAAAAGTTAACAAACCAGTACATGGAAAAATTTGGAATTTTCAACTAGAGTAGGTACCATAACACATCGATAAAAAGTACTGAAACAAGCTGGAGTAGTGCATGATATTAATTCACAGTAAAACAATCAGAAGTATTATATCCCTACTGTGCTCAAGATACCATAATGGAAATGCATGGTAGGGATATAACACTTTTTATTGTTTTACTGTGATTTAATATTGTGCAGTACTCCAGTTTGTTTCAGCACTTTTTATTGATGTGTTATGGTCTCTATTCTAGTGGAAAATTCCAAAATTTTCTGTGTACTTGTATACTACAATTTGCTAAGTTTTGATTATAAAATAATTTTTACATGCAAAAATATATTTTTTTAAATATTGTGCAAAAATTATTGCAAAAGAACTAGATACTCTAATAGAACAGTCATTTATGTAAATCATACAAAAATATTTTAAGGCGAAAATTTTTATCATGAAAATTTTTGCATGCAAATAAAGCAAATTATGGTAATACATTATACTAAAAGCAAAGATAAAACTAGATGGAAACAAAAGAATAATATCAATACAGTAGGGGCCTGTAGATTACCTGTACATCTTGGGAATAATAGGTGGTAAAAGAATTGGGTGGAATAATACTAATAGAAAGAATAATTGGAAGCCTTAACTGGCATATATTCCACCAACTTATACTGAAAATCTACAACGTAAATGTAATTAGGCCGTATTGTTAACGAACAAATGTGAAAAAATAGGAATTTTAGAGATCAATACGATAAACAGTGCTTAAACTGGGGGATCGTCACCTGAAGGATGAAGTACAACAAATCTGATCCTTACTTTAGCTATGCTGGACTGATTGTTGGTTTATTAATAATCACGTGGGCTGTAATATAATAGATCTTAGAGTTTGAGACATTGGGTTCTACATAATTTAGTAACAATTGGGTCTGTAGTAGCACCCGAGTGAAGCTAGGGTTTCACAACATTGGGTTTTCAGGTCTCTAAAATAACCAAATAGTAGAGCTATGGTGCGTACATGTTTAGAGCAGTTTAGCATGAGCACATCTAATTGTGTCATTAGTAGAGACTGTGTATATATATGATAGCTATCATGTGTCCGGGAGCTCCTGAGATCAGAAGGAATTGACAAGGAAATGGAGTGTATATAAAAGTTTATTCAAACCACTTTGAGAGCACATGTACAAAAGATAATCTGTGTCATTCTTCACATAAAAAACTCAGTTTTAACGTGAAATTTACACTGCACCTTGGACTGTTTAAAATATCTTGGTGCATTGTACAATGTACAATTATAGTAGGACCTAAGTTTCTGACTATACAGTATTTTACTACACTAGAAATTGGGTCAAGACAAACAGTAATTATGTACTTTTGTTGAGATTTTACTGATATTTGTATACTTCATAAATATAATTGCTATAATATATTATATATACATATGCATATAATATTATACTCAAATAACAACTGCTAGTAGAATTCATAAGCAAGTATGTAACACTGTTATATAAGCATCAGTGTTGGGGCAGTTACTTTTTAAAGTAACTCATTACAGTACTTATTAATTGCAGCAAAAATCATTTAGTTACAGTTACATATTACCTATAAAATAAAGTAACTATAATAACATTACATATTATATTACTTTGTGTGCACAGCCCTAAGCTGTCACATGTGCAACTACCACCGTATCATGTGACATGATCGCATTGTTGGACAATGTGTAAATCTTGCATTCAAGAGAAAGAAACTGGTCAGTAAAACTTCATTCATTAATTCGAGGTGGGCTTTGTTACTTTGTTGTGGCTGGGAATTACTCAGTGGATTAATAACGAGATTAGTAACTTCATTACTTGTAGTAATAAAATTACTTAATATTATATTTTGAGTCGTTACAGTAGCTTCATTACTTACTAAATAGGTAACAGGTACATTTGTAAGTAAAGTAATTTGAGTTATAATACTAGTTTTCATAGCCTATTTCGGTATATTACTTAGTTACTACAAAAGGTAATAATATTATGTAGCGCATAAGTAACGCATTAAGTAACGTGTTACCCCAAACACTGATAAGCATTGATTGCACTAATTAACTAATCACTGTTAAATTTGGTGAAACCTTTTGTATTGAGCCCTGCAGTGCCAAACTGGTAAGAAAAAAGTTAAGATAACATGTGTGTATACACTGTATAGGATGGAAGGACTCCTCTACATTTTGCTGCACAAAATGGACATGCTCAAGTGGTAGGAATGTTAATCAGGTCAAAAGTAAATGTCAATGTTACTGCTAAAGTAAGAAATTTTCCAAGTGCAAAATTGTACTTCTATTGTGTACATTGTTAGGATGGAAGGAAGCCTCTACATTTTGCTGCAGAATATGGTCACACTCAAGTAGTGGAGATTTTGATCAAGTCAGAAGCAGATGTCAATGCTGCTGATAAAGTGAGATCATACTCAGATGTGAAATACATATTTTGTATGGTTTACTTCACGTGTTCATTGTAAAGACTATAGTCTGTTCACGTTCACCTGAGCCCTCGTTTCTTGTTAATAACTCTTGTTACATGGGCCAGCTGCCCAAACATTTAGTAGTGCTGTGACGCCCTTTAAACTCTGGAACTGTTAATCAAAAAAGTACTTTGATACAGGCAAGAACAAGTGAGTTACGGGGCTTTAAAAATATCCCATACATTTAGTATGGATGAGTCAGACGCGCAAACATGTTTACAACATGAAGACATGCTTGTTGCAGTACAAAACCATTGGGAGTGAACACATTTTCACCTTTTTGATATTACTATATTTGGTAGGGGTTCAGGTGAATGCGTACTGACTATATTTGTAGTACTGATGATACCAGTGCTTGGACCTCATCCTCAGCTTTTGCCTACCAATCCTAACAGCTTGGGGTGACCTAGCTGTTCCTAAATGCTAGTGCCAAATAGCCAAATAAATTGGGGAATTGTTATGGATATATACGTATATTGTAATGGGATGATATATACTGTACTGTCACATCCACAAAAGGGATGGAAAATTACTGTAGCTCACTAGGACCTACAAAGAGGCAAAAAAATGTTGACATATTATAGCTGCAGATCCACTGCAGCTATACACAATGATTTTAGTGCATAATTTCTTGACATTGGACAGACAAATATAGTAATCAATAAACTGTGGCAGACGCAAAGAACAGTGTCATGTGTCTTTAATAAGTGCATGCACAATAATGATGCACATCTGCAGACTCCAAATCTCTTAATATATCACTCCTTATTTTGTATCACTGTTTAAGTAACTCTAGTACTGCCAAATTTGTAGAGGCTCCAACCTATCACTTCTAAACTGCAATATCTTATAAACTATACAATATAATCCTATAATTATATCAAATTGCGTGCTACTGGACAAGGAATTTGATTATGTACTTGTTGTCTACACAACAGTAATCACAAAGCCATAGTGTAAGGGATACTGAAACAATCAACAGAAGTTACAGAGTGCTTATATAATAGATTCCGCCATACAGCGATTATATGTTAATCTTCTTTTACTGAAGCAGTTTTCAGGTACCAAGTCATCAATAAAGTTTGGCCAACTATGGCTCTATAGTGGGAATGGTTACTACCAATTTTATGAGCATGTGGTGAATTGACCAGTGTCTTATATATTCAAAAAGCTGTGTGATATCTTAGTTATGTATCAAGACTCACAGTAGTGAGGCACGTGGCCAAGAAACTATGAAGTGCACTCCCACAATTAAAAGACATGCAGCCACTACTGTTAGTTATTTAAGTGTAGGGACGGTTTTATAATATTAGCTCTGGATTATGCAACATCTCTCAATAGATTTGTGTTGATTTGCATAATAAAAAATATTTAGTTGTCATTGTTGTTGTTTTCTTGCGACCTGCCCATATGCAGGATTTTCAAAAAGGGGGTTCTAAATTGAAGTACAGTAGGCGATCCCAGATGCAGGGGGTCTAGGGGCTGATGCTAAGAAAGGTTTAATATTCAATGTCCTGAGAATAGCCTCAAATTGCTTAAATGCAGAAATGCATGCATTAATTAAATAAACTTCTCACACATTGACACAAATTCCTGGGCCCATCACACACTGATGCAAAAAAGAGATTAAAATATGGTGCAGTGCATGTACACTCCATCATTTTTAAGACTGCTTAGGGTCATTATTTGAGCTATAAGCTAAGCCTTACATTTCATCATTGTCCAAACATGGATGATAGCCATAATACTAAAGGTTAATACGAAAACAACTGACAGACTCACACTCTTGGCATTTTAGAATTCATATAATTTAATTCAGCAAGCCAGGCTTACTTGTGTTATAGTTAACAGTCTAGCAGTGGCAGTGTCCATCCAGTCTGGTGTTCATCATTGCCCTTATTAGAAATATTTAACAAACTACGATTGGAATTAATCGAAATATAGTAGCTCTAGTGCAGTATGGCTATGGATGGCTTTTTAAGATTCATAATAGAAGCCTTAGTGATAGAGAGAAAACCACTGTCTGTATTCATGCATATCATTAAAGTGATTTCTATTTACACAGATACATAACCTCGAAGCACTATAATTAGCAGCAGCCCTGAAGCCACATGTGGTTCAGCTGGTAGAATCCATGGAAGGCGTGTAACAGTGTTGGGCAAGTTACTTTGTAAAAGTAACTAGTTACATTGTAAAAGTAATTCGTTACATATTACTTGCAACCGAACTGTTTAGTTACAGTTACATATTACCCAAAAAATAAAGTAATTATAATGATATTACATATTATATTACTTTGTGTCCACAGCTTTAAGCTGTTATGTGTGAAACTACCACCTTATCACGTGCCATGATGGCGTTGCTGGGCAATGTACAAATCTTGGGTATAAGTAAGAAGCTAGTGAATAAGCTTCATTCAGTAGGCTTCATTACTTCGTTGTGGCTAGGCGATGCTCATTGGATTACTAATGAGATTAGTAACTTCGTTACTTGTAATAATAATATTACGTAATATTAGATTCGTTAAACTAACTACATTACTTAGGTAACGTGTTACATTTGCTAGTAAAGTAACTTGAGTTATATTACCTGTTTTTATAGCATATTTCGTTATATTACTTAGTTACCACAAAAGTAATAATATTATGTAACGCGTTACATAAGTAGCGCGTTACTCCCAATACTGGTGTGTAATGAATGCTAGAACACAGATTATACTTGAAAAGATCATTTACAGTAAAAATAAAATTTCCATTTCAAAATAAAGGGGTTTTACCGAACCCCCTCGGATACGGGTCAGCCCTTCTAAACTAAAAAGAAGCATAATTAGACATGTTTCGCTTTATTTCTCTACCTTGTGCACACCTATCGTCACATTATACCAGTCAACATAGCCATGTTTGTACAGTCCATCTAGCACTGACAGCACCTAATTCAGGTCTGCTGCTACTTGAATTTTCTACAATCAAACTTCTAACCCAGACAATAACTTTCAAAGACACGATCTAGACACAAACCCTAGTATCTTATAAATAAGTTGTGAAAAGCATTCAAGAATGTAAGTTTCCTAGGGAAGGCGTTTCAATCATAAAATTTGTTGACTCTATTTATAGCCATGCATCACTTAGTGTATTACAATCGTTATAATCATTGTGACTTGAAACTACAAAGAATGTGGTGTAAATGAAATTTCTGGTAGTCTCCAAACAAGCTGAACAGCCTTGTCACCCCATGGACAAGCAGTCACTCGCATCGTGGCTTTCATCATGCACGTTAAATAATACACATATAACATAATAAACATCACATTAATTGATTGTTTCTGATATTAACATCTGATGATACAGCAGGATAGTGATGCAACCTAGAAATTCAGGAAACATTCGAGATAATGCAATATTCCTTAGTGTGTAGGTTGACCTTGAAATTCACGACACCCTTGATGTCACTGCACTCTATGTACACTGATGATTGAGAACTACAAAAAGAACACACGTGCAAAACAAATGCAATAATACAATTCCTCTGTATACGTCAACTGACCTGAAAGCCATGACACTCTTTCATCTGATTTCCTGTATGGTTTTCCAAGTTACACATGACCACATCCAACCGCAGGTAAACTGCTGTGACCAGATAGACTGCAAAAAGCGGGAATCAAATATATACATGTGCCTGAATCCTGGGTACTGGAAAATATCACTATAAGCACGATATGTAAACTGACCGGGGCATTAATTTGGTCCCATCATAACAGTATGCCTGATCCTGGAAATCCAGAAAAAATCTGAGATAATATATTCCTTAGTACGTGGAAACTCATGACACCCTTGATGTCACTATACAGTCCACATACAGTTTGACAATTGGGAACTCCTAAATAAAGATAATACAATTTTTCTGTATGTAAACTGACCTGAAATTCACGACACTCTCTCTTTGAGTTCCTGTATGATTCCAAGTTACACATGACCACATCCAACTGTGGGTAAACCACTATGACCAGATAACCTGCAAACATCAACAAGTGGGAATTAAATACATGTGCCTAAAACCTGGGTACGGGAAAATATCACTATAAACATGACATATGCATGTAAACTGATTGGGGGTATTGGGTACCCAGATGGTCTGAAAAAATCAACAAGCGGGCATTAAATACAATATGCTTAAAATCCGGGTACTGCAAAATATCACTAATGCATGACATGTAAACTGACTGGGGTATTAGTTTGGTCCCGCCATAACAGTACGACTGATTCCTGGAAATTCATAGATAATTAACTACTATATTCCTTAGTACATAGACTGACCAGGAAATTCATGACACCCTTGATGTCACTACAGTCCATGTACAGTTAACAATGAAAAGAACACACAAGATACTCTGTATATAAACTGACCTGAAATTCTCGACACTTTTTGATCTGGTCCCAAGTTATGCATGTACCATGACCGCATTCAACTGCCAGTGGGTGAACTGCATACTATGACCAGATTACCTGTAAAAACTGACAGGTGGTACAATACACCTAAAATCTATGTCACTTTTTACACAAATGACACATTTGGGTATTTACAAGTTGGCTGGTTCTAACAGGTGACCTTATTACACAGTAACCTGATTAGATAGGTTTCAAGCTGTACATAAATTCAGTTATTTAGACCAGTATGCAGTGTGAATGAGTACTTTTCTGTGCAAATATTACATATGTACATTTGCTTACTTCTTCCACGTGCAGTTCCAGGACTTCTGATGATATAAGTGGCAAGTGACAAGAGAGTTATTTGGTCTGTACACCTTGTCGACAATTCTGCCATGAGACAATACTGAGCTGGATAACATTGGAATTTGCTGCTGCTTAGTACCATCAGAAGTTCTCAGCTTATGAACTTGCACTGCAAACGTCTAAAAACCAATCGCTTCAATGTGATTAATCAGTGTGTAGCAATGTGGCACTTTACATACTAACTTCATCTTTCCTCACTCCTCATTGCATAAACATCCATGACTGTTCTCAAGACTCTTATCCATTTGACTTCTTCAAGCGGTGTACGGCATTTTAGTTTCATAATAAAGTATGCTTCACCACTCCATTGAAATTCAGTTGCAATATGACAAAGTTTATTATTCGACCTCTCTCTCAAGACATGGAATGCCATTTTAGCATTCAATAATTAAACCGCATATCATGTGTGTCCACTTAAAGCGTTACAAGGACTTTCCAAAAGATTTACCCTAAGTAGATCATGTGATAATTGTCAGTCTGGTCATACTTGTTCTTAGTCATGGTTCTGCAATGCAGTATGTGTACTTTAATATAGTATAAGCCTTCAAGAATTGTTTGTGCGCTGCTAAAGTATTTTGTGTGATGCTGGGTTTGACAGTGGTCAGGAAAGAACTGTGATGGTAGGGAAAATTCCCATTCCTAGTAACGCCTATGACTTTATCTACACCTACTGTATGTTGCTGATATACATCAGGGGCACCAGAGTAAAGGTGAGAGTGGTAGTATGCTCCCTCAGGAAAGTGTAAGTACTGCAACTTTTAGTTTTAATTGCTTCATCAAGTCTGAAAGTTTGTTTAGGCCACTATTTGGTGATTTTCTGTTTTTCATCAGAAAATTCCGAATGTACTTTGCGGGTGGACGGGTTATTACCCTTATCCATTATCTCTAATAAGCTAACTAACCTTCATATTTTCATACCTTTATACTATCCAGGGCCTGATACTCTATGCATAACAGGCAATTTGCTAACTTAGCTAACTCAACAAAACTAATTTGGCAGCTATCCTCTTTAGATGTAGCTACATACAGTGTATAGTCGTCCTTCGTCACGTTATCAGTTCCACTCGAGGATCAACTTCTTACTTGTAAACTTCATTGCACCAGTCTTTCACATTCTCTTGGCTGTAATGCACAAGCTAGTTACTGTATCAGTGCAGCAATCTTGAAAGCTGAACTGCATATCCTCAATATTTGCTTAATCAGATGAAATAATGATTAAATTTTTAATAATGGGGAAATACGTTTGGCAGTAAAAATGCATGCGGGCGCTGATGGAAAACAGAATAGTGGTCTTAATTCCAGGCAAAAGTGGTGATCAATACTCTGGTCTCATACACTGGAATATACTGTACTCTGACGCCCCTGTGGTATACATTGTCCGTAGAATACTGTTCCAACTCCCCAAGGCTCAATCTCAACATCAAATGTTCTGCACAATGATAGTTGCTAGAGCAGAGTTCAGGGTGAAAGTAACCAGCATAAATTATTAATTATATTTTAGTAAAGAATTTGAATATTGAGATGTTTTATTACAATGCATTTTGACTGTTCCTATATTATACTTCATTTTGCCACCCAGTTTTGTTGCTCAATTACATGTATCTGATGTTTTGTTGGTTTACCTCCATATCCCTCAAGCATCTTTATACTTTGATACCTTTGTATTGATTCTATGTGACCTAGAAAATCTGCACACCTTTATATTGTCAATCCAGTTACAACAGTTGATCTAATGTGACACAAATAAGAAGCACCTACATAGGGAAATAACAATGCAGTTATTGAGATGAGGATGGTATTTCCCTGCAGTGACATAACACACAACACTTAATAGCTAAATTATACTACCATATGGAGGGAAACTTTGGCGCTGTTAAAATTTGGTGAATTTGGTGAATGACCATGAATTAGCCAAATTTTTCCCATCCAAATACTTTGGTGGCGAAGAAAATAGCAAACCAAGCCTTGAACTAATCAATTTTCTACTCGACCAAGGGATAGTGGGCCAGGCATTACGCTAGAGCCAAGCCTGCCTCGACTACCTCACTAGGTAGCTAGTATACTGTACACGTGGTATCCTCAAACTTCACCTCGAAACGGGCATGACAAGTAGCGAGTCCTACCATGTTAAGTACGATATTCACTATTCCAGAGGGTATAGATCTACTGTCTACATAGTATTACCTTTTAGTTGGTAGCTGACTCCAGGCGCTGAACCACTGAGAGGCATGGCACTCCAGTTCTCGCTTCAGGCACAGCAATTAGTGATCTAAGTAATTAATTAAATAGGGCGTGCGCTTTACTATAGTACGTTCGCGTTGAGCTGAATCCTCAAAAATGATTAATAACTTACGATTACTACATCGCATGGGCCTCCTGTATTGCTCAATACGTTGCGCTTCTCAATCCGCTAAAAATATATTAAAAGCGCTTCATTCGAATGTAAGACAGTCTAGTTATGACACTGCAAAGTTTCTCCATACATTTTCAATGGGGAAGCCTCTAAAGCGTGGCCCTTTGATATTCATGTTGACACATGTTTGTGGCGAAGCCAGACGTCACACTCCCGCCCTCAACACGCATGATATCACCATCTGTTATGTAAGAGGCTGTAATACTCTTTTGCAAGAAAAAATAAACAGTTTTTGTGTGTGTAAAACAGAGTTGCGTGAGTAGAAGAGCTGGGGCCACTGTTGCATTGTATTTAGAAGGTAAGTGGCCCACTTATCTTCAGGGGAAAAACCTCTTTCAGCCATTAAGAGTAAAAACCCAAATTATAACAGCTCAAGTACTTTTATCCAGCATAGGTGTACCTGCAAGTGAGGCAAACAACATGTTTTTAACTTCACATTTACCACACAGCTGCTTATTCTCTCCTATTCCCATCTAGTCAATTTGTCATTTTAATCCTTTTCCCATCACTTTGTGCACATGCCATACAAGCCGTTTCAAATCAGCACCTGGTTCTCAAAGTCACATTCCCACAGAACTCTACAGAAAGTTTCACTAAATGAAATACTGTTTGTATGCATTTGGACTTATAATACCTTTAGTGACTTTTAAACACTCCTGCACTGATCAATATACACAATGTCTGGTATGTTCACCTTCTGCAAGCATAATAAAGTAACAATAACTTTGAAAGTGCATGCACTTACACTTCATCTGTTGTTCTTTTTTCATGTACTTTGCAGAGTTCAATCCCAGCCATCCGATGACTCCTGGAGAACAGCATACAAGTTGTAACCTAGTATTGTAAATATCAAACAATCTTACATCAGATGAAGTAGGCTCAGAAGAGTACTCGGACTCACCGTTGCTGGTGGTGGAGGAGTCATTAATACCACCATCACCACCATCACCATCTTCACTATCGCTACTATCACTGCTGACGTGAATGAGGAATCGTTCTAGAAGTTCCTCATGAAGTCCATCCTGTTCCCAGTAATGATCTTCGACTTCTTCTTGAACGTGCTTTATCAAAGATTGCCACCTCTCAGATGTAACAGCCTCAAATCCTTGATAAACCAGTTCCTTAACTTCAGTCAAAGTAAACCTAAATAGATGCCAAACTATAACAATGTCCATAACAATGTTCATATACCTCTTGTTATTCCACTTTACGTGTCCCTTCACTTGACTCCAGGCCATCTCAATAGGATTCAGTTCACAGTGTGCAACTGGTAGTCTGACTACTTCATGTCCTATTATTATGTTAGCCGAAAGAACTGGGATCACAACAGTATACCAGAAAAAAAGCCATACCAGAAAAATGTCAGAGCCACAATGTATACACTTAACATACCTTTACTTCCAGCTATCTCATCTATAGCATATCTTGGAGGAGTTTTTGCTCGTTTGATGATTTCCCACAGATCTCTTTTCAGTGAACTTTCTGGATATGCTATACCTGTGAATCATCATACAGTCACATACTGAAACAGTGACAGTATATACACACTGCCTTACGTTTCTTATCTAACCACTCTTTCAGCTGTGCTTTTCGCCACTTTTGCTTTGGTTGCTCCTGCAAGTGGCGACTGCAGTTAACACAGTAACAGTTGACAAATCTAATACCTACCTATGGTAACTGGCATTGTCCATTACAATCAGACAATTGGCTGGTAATGCTGGAAGTAACTTTTCTTTAAACCACCTTTCAAAATTCTCTGCATTCATTTCTTGATGGTAATCAGCTGCAGATCCTTTCTTGGCTTTAAAAACCCAATCACAACCTGAAAGAACAACTGTGTTTACTGGATACTTCACATCATAGAAAATTACCGGGAACCCATCCATCTTTGCCTCCAGCATGTAAGATAATAAGGTGCTCTCCTTTACCTGATGGCTTGCTATGTATAAATTAGGTTAAACAAGCATACTTTTGAAAGCTATTTAACCAACCTGACTCCTCCTATAGTCCCCCCAGTAGTCTTATCAGCCTCTACCCAGGCTCTGGACTTTCCATCATGCGCATTGGCCCAAGTCTCATCCAAGTACACCACTGGTTTCCCTTCAGTTCTGTTGCGCCTCATTCGTCTCAAATATTTATGACGCTGATGGACTATGTGGGGTTACTCATAGTATACCCTGCATGTATGTGTAGTAAAATAAAAACACACAAACTGGTGCAATGCTAACCTCTTGTCATTAATCGTTCTATGCTTGAATCCCATATCCTTCAATACCCTTCTAAGTGATGTTCTTCCCCCGGAGAAAACACCATCATTCCGAAGTTTTGAGTGTAGACGGAGTAACAAAACCAAAGGCTCGAGCGTTCAAATTCACCCACCAAAATCTTCGACAGTGATAGATTTTCTTTCTTGTCGTATAACGAATGTATTTTCCGTCTGATTGCATCCCGGTCGAAACTGTCTGCATCGACACGGATTTGTGAACGTTTGTACCTGTCGTGACGATTAGATGAATAGAGTAGCCTCCCGCAAACTACTTTTGTACCTTTTTCTTGGCGTAGAAAACCCGCCTTTCTTGTGGTACTGCATCCTCACTCTTAAAATAGATGACTCTGAAATCCCTACGTGGTGAAATCAATACCAAACCCAGCTGCAAAGATATTTAATACCAGTGGCCTTAGAGATTCTCTGCTTCACATTAACGGAAACTTTAGACTTGTTCGCTTCTTGCTCAAAGTAGTTCCATAGCTTCATGAGTAGAAACTTTGTTTGGCTGTTTAACCTCTTTCCAAGAGGGTTTTGCTCCGCACTCACTAACGCTGCACTGGATGCCATATTTTAGACAATTAAGTGCGCACCCGTAACATGAGCTTACGAATAAATGCGTCATTAACATCATGTTTAAAGCCTTTGATCTTGTATGGCTTCTTAATCACCAACCCAGGATTCAGCTCAACGCGAACGTACTATAACAATTCGCCAAATTTTATTTTGCCAACGGTGATAGTTTGCTTGATTCGCCAAATTTCCCCCCTCCAAAGTTTCCCTCCGTACGGTATGTAATCTGAGACTTACATATGTAGCAGTTAACTAAGTGAGATCACTGCTGGTAAGCATTGCATCATATCACCATCCATCAGTGCTTGTGAAATAAATCTAAAATATACAAGTACATTGTCTGTATTGTGAATTCAGCTACATCTGAAAATTAGAACAAAATATGCATAGCTAGCTGTGTGGTAACTGTGAACTAATTAGGTACACTTGCCAAATAATTATGAGCACAAGGTGCCTGAAGCATTTAAATTTTGTAAATAGTAAATAAATGTCACAGTAAAGGTAGATCTACTCTAATGGAACAGTCCGTCTACTCTATACTGTAAATTCACACTTCAAAATTCACAGTGTAATAAAACAGTCAGTAGTATGTTTGCCTTTTATGTCAAACAAGATGACAGTAATCAATAGGTGCATGTCAGACTCTACAAAATAATATCATGTATTTTAATTCTTGTTTCCAAAGATCTTACTTTTTTAACACTTCGTTGTTCCCTAGTGAGCCTATCACTGAAAAAATGGGTGATATCCACCCCAAAACATCTTTGCTGTAAAAACGGTGTATCCAAGAAACTACTTGTACTTGTAAGCCAATGTAAAAACAGCTCAGTTGTAGAGAAAGACCTCATGAAAGTAAAAATAATTGGAACCTTAAATAGCTGATATCTGGAGCGGCCAATAACCAATCTTACTATAATTACCAGAGTTTTATAATCCACGCAAGAACACCTTGGCTGTAAAACAGGTACACCCATAAAAGTAAAAGTAACTGGCAACTGAAACAGCTGATATCTGAAGAGGCTAAGAATGAATGTTCATATGCAACTAATTGCAATTAACAAAAATCATTCAGCTGTGTTCTATATTCACTCTTGCTGCATCCTAAATATTTCCTTTAACTCTAATTGGCTGGTAATTTGGCTGCCTTTTTTAATAGCCAGTGTGTAGAGAAAAAAAGGTTGCCAACATAGCTGAATGATAAAGGAGTTCAGTGTTAAATTATTGTTAATTGTACTTAGTTGTGTATGAACATTCATTGTTGGCCACTTCAGATATCAGCTGTTTCAGTCCAGTTACTTTTACTTTCATGGGTGCACCTGTTTTACAGCCAAGGTGTTCTTGCGTGGATTAAAACTTAGGTAATTAGAGTAAGATTGATTCTTGGCTGCTCCAGATATCAGCTCTTTAAGTTACCAGTTATTTTTATTTTCATGAGGTCTTTCTCTACAACTGAGCTGTTTTTACATTGGCTTACAAACACTAGTAGTTTCTTGGACGTACCTATTTTTACAGCAAAGATGTTTTGGGATGGATCTTCGTTACTGACTACAAACAAATGATTATGTACAAAAAATTAATTGTTTTCCTAAACTGTAATTACAGCAATGGAGTTTTGTAGACGTAAGAAATAAACATACACATTACATTATTTTGTTTGTCATATAGAATGATGAAACACCTCTGCATTATGCTACAGAAAATGGACATGCAGAAGTAGTAGAGATGTTGCTGAAGTCAAAAGCTGATGTCAGTGCTGTCAAGAAAGTAAGGAATAGTGTGTACTTAATACTCTTTGCAAGTTGAACTGCATGCTTACATTATCTATACATATAGAATGGATGGACTGCTTTGCATGTTGCTGCACATAATGGCTATTCTCAAGTAGTGGAGACATTGCTTCATTTTAAAACAGTAAGACAATAGTACAAAAATAAACTGCACTTCTTTGCACATGTGTTACAGTGATTACAACTAGCAGTAATAGCTCATCATAAAGTATGGTAGTACTGGAGTCATGGAGGTTTGAGCTTTCTTTCCTAATAATACCACCAAAAAAAACAGCCTCTTCATAACAGCTTGGCACTAGTTTGGCATAACCAACTCCATAAATTCTTCAGAGTGACCCCAATCCTTTCAGCAAGTTTCTATAAAATTTTACTTTGGCATGGCATCATAACTGACCCATATAAACTTTAGCTTCTCTTTAACTTGTAAAATGCATTTCATAGCAAGATGTGCTAGTACTGAGCAGACACGCCCATAGAGCCATCCATGATAGAGGTCCCATTTCTGGGATAACTGGATCCTTCCTGGAATAGTGCGTGCTTGTTATGTAATAGTGCAAAGTGTAACCTTTTATAATAGGTATATTTAATTTAAATTGTTTTTCAAGTTGAAAAGTATTAGTTATGAAGACAGCTAAATTCGACAGTTGGCAGTTTTATCCCGGACATGTCATGGTGGACACAAGTACATATATACATGCGCAACAGTAAAATGGGACAAATCACTGCTGTGGAATGGATTGAACTGTAAGTAAACTGAATAGAATAGTTCTTTGGCATGTAAGATACCTTTGTACATAGTTAGTTTGGATTTGGTTGTTTTTTCAGGCTGGTGTTTTACCTAAGTTTAGACTTTGTTGTTTGATAATTTCATTGCGGTTACTACTACGTACAGTATATAAACAAAAACAACATATGCAGATAACCTCCTTAGTTTATAACGAGTATTTAGACATATGGTTACTAAGTAGTTCTGTGTGTTGGACGGTCAGTATGAAGTAATTCAGTAATTTGGCTAGTGGTCCCTGAGAGGTTGGCTTTCAATTGGTTAACTGAATTTTCTTCTAACTGACTGACTGACTGACTGATGCCTTAACTTGACTATGAGTAAGGCTTGAATTATTCACTGTTCAACAATGCTTTGGCTCAAGATGAGCCGTTTTGTCAACTGCTGCAGCCACAACACATACATCCATGTACCTACCTTTGTCCTCTTTTTGGGTCCCTCCACTACCATATGGGTGTTAATTGGAGGTAGCTTGTGGCATAGCTTCAGTGCTTTATTTACCATAGTGTGACTGGATTAACTGGAGAGGAACTTTTCGTACTGTTCTTTGTTTGTAATGCTGTATAATGGGTGGAACATCTTTGGAACTGAAGCAAAATGGCCACTTCACAATTGATAGTTGGTGCATGTGTTCAACCATAATTTTAGTAGTGACTGGATTGATTGCAGAGGTGCTTCTCATACTGTTCTTCATTTGTAATGATGTATAACGGGTGGAACATAGCTGAAAAAGAAGCGGAATGACTTCTTAGGCATTTCAATCATAAATAATTTTGGCGCACATTCAGTCATATTATTAATGTGTCTGTCACTACGGCTTCTTTCCTTTGATTTGGTATGCAATATGGTAATGTATTATGCTATTGCAAAAAAACACAAGTGTAAGAAAAATTAAAAATTTTAGGGATCAGAGATAAATAGAGCAACGAAACAAGGAAGGTCATCTACACTTGCAGTTATACTAATTGACATTTAAACCCTACTTCAGTCATAGCTACCCATAATTATTGACAGGCTGAAGTAGTATAGCTGCAGGTGTAGATGACCACCCTTGTTTCATTGCTGTTTTTATCTGTGATCCCTACTCAAATGTAAAATTTCAAATTTTTCTTATGCTTGTCTACTTGTACAGCAACTATGCCAACATTAAGATTGACACTCCTTGTACATTATGTACTATTGCTAGAAGAGATCACAACGTTAAATCAAGGATAGTACAGTACATGTATCTATGGCAAAGATCATAACATTATGTGACCAGATTTTGCAAAACCAATCCAAATCGCACATCAGGAAAATCAAACCAACACCACCAGTGGATAGCTACATTATCATACTACTAGTTTTGACCCTCGGTATTACTCAAAGTAACTGAGGCTGGTTTTAACAGACATTTCATCTAGAGTAGGGATGAGCCTATTTTGCTTTTTTTCCACCTATTTTTCTTTCCAGCAATTCTTTTATTTCTTACCTATTTTGCTCAATATTTTGCTCGAAATTTTCCTATTTTGCTGAACATCAGTAACATTTAATTGCAATATCTCAAGCTTACAAGCATGTGTGATTGCTCTATTAGAATACTTCGTACATAGTCAGTGGCGGATCTAGGATTTTTAAAAGGGGGTTTCTGAAAGTTGGTGTAGCTGAATAAATCATCTGATGACATTTCTCCAGAAAATTTTGAGATTTTAGAATCTCTGAGATCGGATTTTAGGCTACTTCTAGTTAACAATTACAATAAATCCAATGCTTTAAACTGTAAATACTATAGCTAACTATAGGGCAAAGATGGTGACTATAAGCTGTAGCTTTGATTGCTCTATTAGAGTAGTTACTTGACTGCTCTATTAGAGTATCTCGATCGTTTTTAATGCAATGGGAGATGAAAAGTGAAGTGTTGCTGAGGGTTTAATGCTATAAATGGTGTTATAGTTAAGTGCAGCTGCATGCATGCTACCGAAATACAGTGGTATATAGTTGTTTAATATTACAAATTGTCAGTACAACGATGTTTATGTATTTAGACTTGCACTGAGCTAAATTTAAAAGGGGGTTTCTGTCGAAGCCCCAGAAACCCCTCTAGATCCGCCACTGATAGTGACTGCTCTATTAGAGTATCTCGATCTTTAGTCACCATTTCCTATGAGCATATGTTGTCGTAATACTATGTGTGACTGTTCTATTAGAGTATCTTGATCTTTTTCATACAAAATGTGCTAATTTTCCATTCCTTGGTGCCCATTTTTCCAATTTTCCACCTATTTTCCCAGCATTTTGCTCTTTGCGTTTACCAACATATTTTCCAAAACTTTGCTGGCAAAATCGGTGTATCCCTAGTGTAGAGAGCTCAAATGATGGTTTCTGGCCTTGTGAAGGGTCTGGTTTTGCAAGAATCAGTGGTTTGCTGGTGGATGGCCTGATAATATTGGCCAAACATTTTTCTGTTGATTTTGCTGCACATCAGTCACTAAGAAGCCAGCACAGCCCTGTAATCTCACGTCTCGACTTTAATTGTGGTCTGCCTCCATTTTGAAGTTTATCTCTTGCCCACCCCTCACCCTCCTTCCCTTTGTGAGTGCTCGTAATACTACTTCGCTCTTCCAATTGCTCAGATTTTTTATCTTATTTGGTGAGAAACTCTACAAGCAGCTACAAGTACTGGAAGTGGTCTGAAAGGTAATAGATTGGTGCATCTCTTGTGTAAATTTCATACATGTGCTTGCTAATTGTGCTGACTTGAATTCTTTTAACCGTTTATCACAAAACTTCTAATATACGATTTGGATCGTTTTCCCAAAATCCAGTCACATATAGTATTGGGAGGTTGAATCATTTGTATACACACTTACATATATAGCAGAATGATCTGAATTTACTATTTTAGGGTTTCAGTTTAATTTTTTGTTAAAGTAAGAGTGCTAGCAGTGGTATATACATTTGTAGTCTGTCCAGACAAATTCCGTAGAGGTGGCCATTTATTCTACTGGTTGCTAGGGTATAGTACACAACCCAAGGGAGTGACAGCAACTATCCCAACATAATTATTATAAGCGTTGGTACCAACAGACCCAACTTGTTGGGACATTCAAGTTGATCGTTTGGTACATTTGCATTCCCAGTGGGTATTGACACTTCAATTCGCACATTTGCGCAGTGTAACAGAATGAGTTATCCCCTCCGATTGGTATATTTGCATAACCTACAGGATGATATCACTTCTGAATTGGGCAGGGAGAATTTGGTGCAAATGCTACCCCAACCCTCTCCATTTTCAAGTTCAAATATGCATACAAAGCTTGTACAGAATAGTTGAATTTAAAGCTACACTAACATTAAGGCAGTTTTAGATGGGGCATAGGAGCATCCTCCCCATGCTAACTCCTGGATCTGGTCCTGTAATTCCTACAAATTTCTGCTATACTGCATTAACAAGATAAAATGTGATCAACATTATAATAAACTTTGTTCTACTATTATAATAGTGTTATAATTAGTAGTTCTTTCTAGTGGCTTTTATTGCTGTATGCCAACTAATATTTAATTTAATATGTTAATATTACGCATCAAGGATTCCAAATCAGTAGGTCCTTGTTTAAGCAAGGCATTTAAAATTTTCATAAGAACCTATAATTATATAAGTGTTTTGGATCAGTGTGAGAAAGGGTGGATTTTGACATAAAAGTGAAAAATCAAGTCTGTAGCCATAGCTGTTATTGAGTTATGCTTGTCTGAAGGCATTAGTAAGTAAATTAGTCAGTCAGTTATTCAGTCTCAGTCAGTCAGTTTCAGTCATTCAGTCAGCAGACAATTCCCAAGTTTCTTAGCAACCTATTGAAAGCATTTCAAGAAGCCACTTTGTATACCTAACCGATATTGGCAATGTGACATGACGATATTTATTGTGGGACTTGTTTCCTGTCATTATTTTATTGCAAACCTCAATGATCCCTAATTTACAGTACTACCATACTTTATCCATGATAGAACATTATTTACAGAACTTTACCTTTACTAAATGTATTGTGTCGGACAACTTTACTTGAGATAGACTTGTTGTAAGCAGTGAGATTGAGATATTCTAATACCACAACCCAATAGATTGTATTGATATTCTAACAGAAAACTTTCACATACCGTACGAAACTGTTATTGCTACAAAATAGTACTCAAATTAGTTACATCCAAATTATGTTGTGAGATCCATGCCTTAAAAAGTAGAGAAAATAGTGAGATGATGATAAAGTATAACACTGCTACTGTATAGCATGCTATTCTTGAAGCAAAAAGTGTTGTAGAAGAGATAAAATCTGAATTTTCAATTTCGCAGAGTACATATTTAGAAATACAGGTGAATTTCAAATAAACAAAATACTTTACACAAATTATGAAAGATATGCATGCATGTGGAATAATCCCCATCTCCATGCACCGGAGAGAAAGACTGGGGGAGTCTTGAGTGGAGCAAATTCTAATCAACCACCAGCTTTATCATAACTATGTTAGAATTGTAGCAGACGGTGTTGATTTCCAACAATGGCAGTTCTGAATCAGCTCTTTACCGACTATTGATTATTGATGCTATATTATACTGTTAAACCATTACAATCACTAATTCTGAACTAAACATGAATCACTTGATGTCCATGCCAAAACGTTCAATCACCTGAAGGCAAGTTACCTTTAATTGTGGGAATGAACAGCTGGTCCTGCAATTTTATTTTTGAAGAGAAAAAAGCCTCTTCAAAATATCCAAATATTGAAAAAATTCTTAACCCACTATACAGTATCCCTACTATTCAAGTGAAATTAATATATACCTTATTTACTCGATTTGTGCTGCACCCTCGAATAGTACTGCACTGTGGTACTATTCGAAGGTCTTTATCCTTGTTTCTGAAAATAATTTTAATTATACCACACCCTCGAATAGTACTGTACTATACTTTCATAATTACTCTTTACTAGTGCTCTCATACCTTTAGTATTAATCTCCATCTCGATTTAAGGAAGGCACTGTCCTGTCCTGGCAAAACTTAAACGGCTATCACGTAATCGAAATTCCGGATATTAGTTAGTAAATTGACCACGTAGTACAAGGCGTGACATGGTTGTGCTATAAGGACTTGAGAGAAAGAAAGGTCCTGTATAGAAGAAGTAAATAGCAACATGTTGTGTATGTTTTATAAAACTATAGTGTAGGCAGTGGCAGGTTTAAAATATTAGTAGCGCACCCTAGAATAATACTACAGTGTGGCACTATTCGAAAGGTTTTATCCTTATTTTTGGGCAAAAAGGTAATAGTACCCCTGGGGCACAAATCGAGTAAATACGGTAACTGCAGGGATATTCCCACATGGATATGCTATACTATCATGGAACTAATTTCACCAAATTTTAGAACATAAATCCCTATTTAAGTCATTCATTACTTGCAATTCTTTTCTAATATAGGATAAAAACACTACTCCACTACAAGTTGTGCAGAACAGCCATGATCAAGTAATACAGATGGGAACCATTGTAGGAGTAGATGTTAATGTTATTACTAGAGTGAGACATAAATTTCACTTGACATGTGAAAACCATATTATACTCTTATATGATCACAGGATGGATGGACTCCTCTACATTTTGCTGCACAGAACGGTAATGCTCATGTAGTGGGGATGTTGATCAAGTCAGAAGCAAATGTCAATGCTACCACTAAAGTAAGGCAGTGTGTAATGCAGAAATAACTACTATAACTCAAATTTGTGTAGGATAAGCAGACTCCTTTGCATAGAGCTGCTCTATGTGGCCATGTTGAAGTGGTAGAAGTTTTGATGAACTTTGCAGCTAATATCAATTCTATTAATGAGGTAAGTAAACAATAGCTAAATAAACAATTGAACAAGTGTTTTTTCACTATAGGATGGATGTACTCCTCTACTGGTTGCTTCACAAAACGGTCATGCTGAAATAGTAGAGATGTTGATGATGTCAGAAGCAAATGCTAATGCTTCCAATAAGGTATTAATTATAACAACTAATTGATTTCAATTTACAGTAAGTGTGATAGTGGTATATTTAAAGTGAATTTCATAGAAAATCGATAAAATTGTTAATTATGATTACAATTTATCAAATATATTTAATTGCGTACACATTGTATGTACAAAACTGAAAGGTTGTCAGTCTGTCTAACTATCCACATTCTTTTGGGTCAGATATAGGCCTGAGTCAAATATGCTCAAAATTTTGCCAAAAATGCTTTCAGGAATTTCCCAATTTTTTCACCTGTTATGCTCTTCAGTGTTCCCATTATGTTTGTATTATACCCTAAGTTAGCAACATTTTTTACAATTATCTAATCAGTGAATGCTCTATTAGAGCATTTCACTACACAGTGGCTGTTTTATTAGAAAGTATCGAATGCATTTGAATGCTCTATTGCAGTTTGCAGTTTCTTTATGTGGAAGTATTGATCTATTTTCAAAGAATTAAGCTCCATGGTGTGAAATATCCACCTAACATGCTAGCATTATGCAGGCATAACACTCTAGCTAGCCTATTTTGCTTTTATTATACTGGAATATTTGATGCAGGCCTAGCCAGATGATTATCTTGCCAACCACAGTATACCTATAAAATCCAACAAAGTGCATATCATTTGGCTACACTAAGTTTGTTAAAAAAATATTGTCATTTGTCACTTATGTGTCATTTAATGCAACAGCATAAAAGACAGTTCATTAAAAAGTTCTACTACATTCCAGGGTAGATCCAGACTTTCTGGAAAAAAGGGGCTTCACTCTGGAACTTGGTTGTTTTAGCTTTGCTCTAGCTATTGTATGGAGGGAAACTTTGGTGCCATTAAAATTTGGTGAATGACCATGATTTTACCAAATTTTTCCATCCAAATAATTTTATTTTGCTAGTGAAGAAAATAGCAAACCAAGCCTCGCTAAACAATTTTCTACTCAACCAAGGGTTACTGGGCCAGGCATCAAACTAGAGCTAAGCCTGCCTTGCTCGCTGCCTCGACTACTTCACTATAGGTAGCTAGCTGTATCCGTGATCCTCAAACTTCACATCAAAACGGGCATGACAAGTATAACGAGTGCTACCATATCAAGTACGATATTCACTATTCCAGAGGGTGCAGATCTACTGTCTATATAGTATTACAGCCAGACTTTTAAAAAGGGGGGTTCCACTTTGGAATTGCAACTTCAGCGGAGACCAGAAAAAAGAAAAAGGTCATCAACTGCTGACAATTACTTCCTCTCACCAGATGCCCTCACCAACCATATTTCCTTGTTTATAACTAGATACATAGCTTGCTAAACTGCTCCTCAAAAGACTACTGTGACTGCTCTATTAGAGTATCTTGATTTGACTGTTCTATTAGAGTATCTCAAGTAAGAGAGGCTCTTTCAAAAGGGGGGTTCTATGGAACCCTTTGAACCCCCCTGGATCCGCCCCTGTATTACCTTTTAGTTGATTGCTGCCAAAGAAGCGTGGCACTCCAGATCCTTGCTTCAGGCACATGTCATAGTAAATAATCACTTCCAGCAATATCTCATTGTATAAAGGGATGTCATGATAGACATGACATGATAAATATCATCACATAAAAGTCTGTGACATAACATAGCCATTTATGTTGTGAGTAGGCCTCAGGGAATTATGCTCAAAAATTTCATCATCATGCTATTCCGAATTTCTCCAAAAAAGTTATCATTATGCTCTTATTATTCCCAAACTGTAATCATTATTCTCAAAATTATTCCAAAGTTTTGAAAAAAAAATTTTAATTTTGCATTTTGTAGCTTAGCAAGATTTTGGAGCAGTAGAAATTCTATTTTATTAGACAGTGAAGCTAGATTTTAGTTGGCGAGATGCTTAGTCACTGTTGCAATAGAGTAAAAATTATTCCGTTGACTGTTCTATTAAAGTTGGTGACTGCTCTATTAGAGTATATCGATCTCACCATACGTGAATTGAAAATTATGCCAAATATGCCTTTAAATCACTTCAAAATGCTGGAACAATTCCGAATTCTTTACCCTATCATTATGCTCAAAATTATTCAGGCATAATTCCTGGACCCCTATCCTAGTCGTGACCTTGAAATAGCACACAAATTTTGGCTGAAATCTAAATAATATTGTAAAAGTATTGATTAATGGGGCCAAAAACTGTCAGTTTGGTAAGTAAATATATCGTAGTGTATAGTAGGGACCACAAAGGAGTAAGAGTAGTCCACGACATAACATCACAGAAAAACCAGCCTCAATTTTCCCTAACGACGATGAGGTAGTATTGGTTAGGTAAAACTAAGCCCAAACAAGCTTTCAGATCGACCCGAAACGCTTTCAACAAGTTGCTACGGAATTTTAGAAATACTTTATTTAAAGGAACTTCTACTGACTGACTGCCTGACTGACTGACTGATGCCTCCAGACAAGCATAACTTGATAATGGCTAAGGCTACGGGCTTGATTTTTTTCACTGTTCGATGTCGCTTCGGCCCAAGAGGTGCCTTTTGGTATACCGCAGTATGTACAATGCATTCTTCATGGAATTACCAGTGTCCTCTTTGTGTCCCATTCATCTTTGCTGACAGTGAAAAGTGTTGATTTGGCAATAGCATGTGATGGCTTCCCTTCGTAACGGAAATCATCCGTATTTTTCATAGTGACTATTTTGATTGCAGAGTTCGTACTGCTGTGTAATGGGTTGAACACAGCCGACAACATAGCGTAATGGCTACTTCACTTTTCAGATGATAATTGATATAACTGGGGCGCGCGGCACCATTTCTTTTGGTATGCATGGATTGCAGACATGCTTTTCAAACAGTTCTAGATCCGAAATGCATGCTGTGTAATAGCTGACAATGAAGCATAATGGATACTTCACTTTTCAGATGAATAGCTGGGGCACGCGGTGCCATTTCAGATGCGGCATGCATGGGTTCACCAGTCATAATAATATTTACAAAAAAAGTTTGCAAACAAGTACACAGAAAAATTTGGAATTTTCAACTAGAGTAGAGACCATAGCACATCGTTAAAAAGTACTGAAACAAGTTGGAGTAGTGCACAATATTAAACCACAGTGAAACAAAAGAAGTATTATATCCCTACTGTGCTCAAGATACCATAATTAAAAATGCACAGTAGGGATATATCACTTCTGATTGTTTTACTGCGATTTAATAATGTGCGCTACTCCAGTACTTTTTATCAATGCGCTATGGTCCCTACTCTAGTTAAAAATTCCAATTTGTTCTGTGTACTTGTTATAATATGCATTATACTACTGATACCGTGTGTATTGTACCTTCAAAATGATATTGATATTTTGTGGAAAGTAAATATCTTTTTCTGCTGAGTTATGTCATGCATGGCTTATGATATAAATTATCATGACATAAATGCCTGTAAAACATTATATAAAAATATAAATTTCCATGTCATGGCAACCCTATATCACTGTTAAATCTTGAAGTATATAGTCATACTAATAGGTCTAAGTCAATTATACTCAAAAATTGCCAAAATGCTTTCAGAAATTTCCATCTATTATGCTCTTCAGTATTCTCATTTCTTACAATAACCTATAATAATTTTAGATGTAATTTATTGCAATGCAATAAATTGAAGTTAACATGCCTTGGTGTGGGCGTAGAATGGATACAGTGCAAACCTATGTACCATACCATAGTAAATGAAGCCAGCATCCTTTAGTGATAAACCAGCCTTTCGAGTAAAGTAATTAAATTCAGCAACACAGAATCCATGAGATGACTGTAAGGTCCACTAGAGAGGCATTGTATATTAGCAAAGTAGCCCAGTGCTAGCACCACAAACTGAAATCAATGCATTTGTTTCAGGTAAAACTCGAACCAATCTTGTAGGACACATGATACGTATTGATGTCATAATGATTCATTGTAATAAACTGGCTTGACAGGTTTGAGATCACGAGATCATGCCATAGTGCATGGTGTGTTCGCAGATGTGTTATTTGCATGCGTGATATTTGCATGCGTGTTATTACATTAGGGTGTACCGATGTTACAATAGGTATTGGTATCGGTACTGATATTGGGATATCGGAAATATCGGAAATCAGTAAAATTAGGCTAGACTTTTACCGATATGAGCACGTGCGCATACTGTAGAATGCCAGAAATATTTTTGTATGTTTTTGGTAATACGTTACGGAAGCCATTATGCCACGAGTAAAAGCAGTTGTGTGGGATTTCTTCACTGTTCGCGAAGACAGCGATAAGTTTGCCAGTTGTAACACTTGCAACGATAGCATATCTCGTGGAGGAAGTTTTGTGAAGTCGTACAACACAACTAACCTTATTGATTATCTTTAAAAAAGCACACCAAAGAATACAGCCAGTATTTGGAGAAGAAAAGGATTAGAAACTTGAAGGAGCAAGAAAAGCGAAAAGAGCAAGCAGCATTTAAACAGCTAACGATGGTAGAATCCCACGTAAAAGTGAAAGTGTGGGATATCAACGATTCATACACAGTGCGTATCCATAGATTAATAGGAGAAATGATTGCTACGGATAACCAACCTTTTTCAGTTGTTCATGACACCGGATTTAGCTGTCTCGTGAAAACTCTTGAACCAATGTACACACTCCCAAGCAGGAAGTATTTCTCATAAACTGTTGTTCCAGACATCAAAGCGAAGATTGATTTAATGCTGGCGGAAATGGTTGTAGATGTACCTCATCTCAGTCTTACCACAAACATTTGGAGTTGCTCTTCAGCTCAGCAATCACATATTAGTTTAACAGCTCACTGGGTCACGAAAAAGTTTAAACGAATATCAGCAGTGCTTCATGCACACAAATGTGAAGGCTCTCATACTGGTGAGTATATTTGTGAAAAGCTAGAGGACATGTTAAAGAACTGAGGAATTAATAAAGCACGAATTCATTTAATAATACATGACAATGCTAGCAATATGAAAAAAGCTTCACGAGATGCCATGCTACCCAGCTTAGGATGCTTCGCACATACCCTCAACTTGTTGTGAATGAAGGTATCCTTTCACAGCGTGTCGTCATTGATGTTTTAGCCATATGTCGTGGAATAGATGGCCACTTTAAACGTTCAACTTTAGCTTATCATCGGCTAGATGAAATACAGGACAAACATAGTATTGATAAAACAATAGATTACAACAAGATGAGCCGACAAGGTGGAATTCCACTCTTTACATTCTACAATCAATCAACACACAAAAGATAGCATTGGCAGCCACTGAGTATGGCTCCATCACTATGTTGAACACCCATCAACTTGATCTTGTCAGGAAGATTATTGTCACGCTTGAACCTGTAGAGGAAATAACAAAAATGATTTCCACTGATGCAGCAGCTGCATCAGTGTTGATACCATTACTAAGAGCACTAGAAAAGTCACTTACCAAACATCATGATGATTCTGGTATTCAAACCATGAAGGGTGAAATGTTAAGTTCACTGAAGCGAAGATTTAAAGATGTTGAAAAACATGAAGAGTTGATTTTTGCCACAATACTGGATCCTAGATATAAAGACAAATTTTTTGCTATGGCAGCTACAAAAGAATTTGCTAAGCAACGTATCATTGATATGTGTGATGAAGTGAGTGAAGTGAATGAACCACCAAACAAAAGGCAGCGTACTGATGATGATGGTACTAGTGTGTGCTCCAGTAAAGTGTGGGAGTGTATGAGTGAAATATTAGAGGACTTGGGGGAATGTAGTGATGACAGTGTAGGTACCAGTGGAATGGAATTAAACAGTTTCCTAAGGGAGCCTTTGATCTGTTTTCAAAAAGGTAATCCCTATGTTTGGTGGAACGAGAATCAGCGAAGATATCCACTTTTAGCCAGAATAGCAAGACGATACTTATTATAAGTGCTCCACCTACCAGCGTGCCCTCGGAGAGACTCTTTTCTGGAGCAGGAAACATTTATGATGATAATAGATCACGGCTTACAGCAGAGAAGGCTGAAATGCTACTGTCAATCAAGTATAACTTGAAAATAATGGGATACAAGTATTAGCTTTACATTTCCATGATACAAGTATAGCTAGTTTAAAGCTGTCACAGTGTGTAAAACAGTCAATATTAGCCTAATGTGTTTTACAGTTCAAATATTACAGTTAACAAGTCTAATCACTCAAATGTAAATATCGGTTATAGAATCGGCTATCGGTGTTAAGACTATGTAAATATCGGAATATCGGTAAATAGTGAAAATGTCATATCGGTACACCCCTATTATTGCATGCGTGTTAATTGCATGCGTGTTATTTGCATGCGTGATATTTGCATGTGTGTTATTGCATGCGTGATATTGCATGCGTGATATTTGCATGCGTGATATTTGTATGCGTGATATTACATACGTGTTATTGCATGCGTGATATTGCATGAGCGTTGTTGCATGTGTAATATTTGCATGCGTGATTATTTGCATGCATATTGCTGCATTGTTGCATGTTTTATATGTGCATATATACTACTTTACGTAATGTTATAATCACAAGCTATTATGGCTGCTACTTGCCTCTTCACTTATACATACGCTATTACCGTTGTTATTACATGTTTAGCTTTATCTGTGATAGCAAGTATTTGGTGTTTTACGGCATACAAAAACTTGATAGCTTGTGCATTCAAGTTATGTGCAACCGCTATGCCATCCAATGCCCTTAGTTCCCAACTCTTGTACATCATAGTACACATTCTTCACACATTCAGCATACAGCCTGCGTGATCACAGGACATCATGTACTAGTCTTAATATTATTAAATATTTCAATATGCAATTACAACTGGAAAACCTGTTGTCTCTCTGCCATGAGTGCTAACAGGTACATCAGCCTGTTGTCAGTCCTGTCTGCCCCTGTGACTGATGAAGGCTGATTATATCCTACACCAGCTGTCCTAAGGGATACTTAAACCGCAGTGCGTGGGAGTATCAAAGCGCCGCGCTGGGTTATAACTACCATACAGCTAGACAGAGCGGCGCTGCTACTGTACGATATATTAGTTATCACCCAGTGATAACTAACTTATCACCCTGTTGCGGAGCCACTCAGTCTCTTTCGTGACATCATAATAACCGCGAATGGCATTGTTTACCAATGGAACAAAGAGCCAAATAAGGAAATATTGATACAAAACACACCAATACAACACTTAAAACTAGCTAAATCTTACAAGAAAACTGTTAATCCTTTTCACAATAACACTACAAGTTACCAATACCGTGATAGTTTAACAAATGTCAAGAATAGTCCGTGACGATTTTCGCTCCAGCAATCACTCCCAATGGCCACTGTGGTGAAGAACTAACTTCCTCTAGCTTCATCGTTCTATCTCAGACTATGGTAGCCACTTGTTGGTCTTTATTTTTCTCTTGCACACCACGCGACACCACCATACCAATTTCTGACGAAGGCGAATCGTACCTGGAACCGCTGCTTCATAACACCGCCCTTCGCTACAGTTTTGTAGGCAGTATGTAAGGTCTCTCTTGTGGCTACGAAGTAGAATCTCCACACAATTCGGACGAAATCTTGAGCACAGTGACAGGAACTCAAACCGGAACTTAATTTACTATCCGTAAACTTCTGCGCACTCCCGCGCACTGAGATATAAAACAGTTATATCCCGTATACTTGGATGATATCATTGTTATTACACTCGTCCTCGGCTCCGCCTCGGACTCGTGTAATAACAATGATATCACCCTCGTACCGGGATATAACTATAACTTATTGACCCCCAAGATATGCTTTTAGGCTCCCTGTAATTCCTGCTAGCATTGGTGTCTCACTACACTCATTCCCTGATATTTATCAAGCTTAAGAGACCGGGATGCTTTTGATGGAACAGTTGAATTACATTAGGGTAAACGAATTAATGTTTTATTAGAATATCTCTCAGTCAATTATCCTCAATAATGCACGAGTGGTGTTTGCAAGAGCATTGTTGTTCCTCCTTCTAATGCAGATAAGCCATGCATTCACGATGCATGGTTTACTTGATTCATGTTTCAGAAGTATACTACTATATATTGCATTGGGAAAACAGTTATTAATTGCACATACTCCCAGTAAATATTTGTTAATTGTACATACGCGCACTTGCATCACTATGTGGACTCCACAATACTGTTATGCAAGTCAATTACATAGTGCTTTGGATTATCCATGTTGAATTTTCCCATTTTCACTAAACACACAACTGATTGATGCTATCTTTGCATAAGTGATTCACTTATACCTCTTCTCTGAATATCTACAAGCATAATACACCAAATCAATAGCTTGTTTCACAGATTTTAGCTATTCCCTTGTTTCCCTGCTTTTTTGGTCTTTGATCCCTAATCCAGCTTAAAATTCCTAATTTTTCCTTCTACTTGTAGTAAAAAATACAATACAATACAACCTTGGAACATTTCAATCAGTGAATGCTCTATTAGTATAATGGCATTGTACAAAAATTGCATCATTTTTATATATACAATTCTGAAATTTTCCACATGGATTACAGTCCTTATGACGTTATTTTTTGATATAGTTTCATCACAGATTTGACCTTTGGTGACATTTACAGCTACCTTTGCATAGAAAATTCATCCTTTCCCTTTTTCTTCCTGAGTCATTATTTTAACATTGCTTCAAATTAATGGTCTTACTTAATGTGATGCCTTGGCTTTTATTTGAAGTCAATAGACGACTTTCAAAGTTATGACCATTATATTAGCCATAAAATTAAGTGATTTAGACCCCAAGGGGATACACATATACAGTTTCTAAACTTAACACCAAAAAACATAACACTTACAGTAGGTGGCATAATTTTATTCTATACATGGAAAAAAATTGCTTATAAACAAATATAGTTGAAAGTTAGAATGACTGGACAAAGCATTAATACCTGCTTTACATTGTAGTTAACATACTTTCAATTTCTTTACTATACTACAGATGTGGTGACAGAACTCATGAATAGAATAGATGAACAAAAAAGATTGTTCATGTACCCTAATACAACACATTGGACAAACATATACAGTAGAGACAGTTGAATTTGAACCAACTGGCCTACCCATGCTTGTCCTGGTGTTGCATACTTTGTTTGAATTCCCGCCATGCAATGATGAAGGTATATAGTCTGTATACCAGTATGATAGTTATAAACTACATCAATTTTACAAAATAACATTTTTAAAGTAGGCACGAAAAGTCTGCCGTGATAAGAAGAAAAGCAAGTATTCCACCAGCATGATGTAAACTCACATAATGATTATATTATTATAAAAAAAGATGTAAACAGGGAAAGGCAAGTAGGACTATTACTTCTCAACTAGTAGGTGTCTTACTATCTGACAGCTACAAT
Source organism: Dysidea avara (assembly GCF_963678975.1). NCBI lineage: Eukaryota > Metazoa > Porifera > Demospongiae > Dictyoceratida > Dysideidae > Dysidea > Dysidea avara. Next base: position 16,588,118 of record NC_089275.1, on the reverse strand, counting down.
TACTTAGTCTGGATAAATTCACGAAACATTTCAAAAGCTTACTTACATTAATACAAACCATATAACCTACCATCAACTTAGAACATGGCTCATACAGGGTGCATACAGTATAATTGCCAATGGTGGAGTTTTGAAACCCTGTATTTTTGCTAGGTTTTAATACAATTTTGTTAAATAATATGCAGTGAATGTGTTGAAAGTCTACTCAGTCGACCTTAATTTAACCCATTTTGATGAACTGCTACAGGTCTCTAATTGGATTTACAGATCTCGTTACTGTATCTCCTCCCAAAGAATCAAAGCTTATACTATCCATATTATACTGTCTGATGCCTGACAGTGCAGGTACTGTACTGTTGGTAGTAGCATAATATAAAGGGGAAAGACAAACCAATGTGTTGGAACCTTTAATTTTTCACAAAATTTAGGTTATTAATTGTGACTGGATTTCATATAACCAGGCTTCCACACACACAAAATCAAACTTACGTTTTTACCAGAAATGGATTGCTGGTCTAATACACTATCATATTCCACACTGTACTTCCTTCAGGACTGGCAAGTCTGGTTTCTGTAGCAGCTTTCTTCCGACCCTGTCAAAGCCACGAGTGGGAGATTGGTGCCATTAAATGGCCATGGCTTTGTGATAATGGTGTGTAGTGAGCTAGGACTTCACAGAGAGCTCACCAATAGTATTCTCAGTCAATTTGGAGTAATTTGAGGGACATGGAGGGCCATGGAGAGCCCAAACTTGGTCTCTGGATTGCATTCGTCTTCTTACTTCATTTTATACCCCTATATTAAGCCCACCCACCACCCTCTGCCCCTATTACTACCACCTGTGATATTATTACCCACTCGAAAAAAGCTGCTCAAAACAGGGCAAACTTTGGGTATCAGAAATTTATACACCCACTCAGTGATAGCTAGTAAATAGATGAATAATTGGTGCAAATTTTGTTTGCACAGCTGTAGGCACTGGGAAGGTATTACACAATGATTACTTAAAATCGCCATATCTCCTAACGAAGCTTTGTGCGTTGAAGCCTGGTTTTGTCAAATTCAGTCACAATTGAGGGTAAACGTTACTGAATAATAGATAGCTAATTATGAATTTTGGAGTTATTGAATTGCCATACATTATTCTTTGCACTTTTTCATTCTCTGAATCGTATACTATTCTAGCACAAAGCACTATAATTTTCTAAAGCGATAACTGATCTGGCATCCTTTCTAAATAAATTGGAAATTAATTAATATTGTAATATGCCAATTGAAATAAAATTAATTTTGGTAATGAAATGATCTATAGCAACATTTATTAAATGTGATTCATGTTCATGCTATAGTTAATGCAACTTATTTTTATGTAGGGCAGCAATATGGAGGCAGAGTTGAAAAGTTTTATATGACTTTAATTACTTGATTAGTTGACATTATGTGTTTAGTTTTTATTCAATGTGTACACCTTCATTTTTGTAGCTGGATTCTATGCAATGTATGGCACAGAAACACATAGTCACATGTATAGTAATATACCATTAATGTTAATTTAATTGTATACCATACACATGTGATGCATGTCAACAACCAGGCACGGTTCTACGGGGGTTTCACTGGTTTCCTGAAACTCATCTTTTGAGATCGAAAAAATTATAAAGTACTCAACAAACTTTTTTTCTCAATTGTTATTTTTCAACAGGGAGGCAGCATCAGCCGAATAGGCTTGCGTCAATTATGCTGGCATAATTTTTGGCATAATAGGGGATGAAAAGCATAAAGCATAATGCTGGCATAATGGAGCATAATCAGGAACAAAATGGGCAAATTTCTGCCATGATATTTATAACTTCTGCTATAACAGCCACAAAATCAAGTGTTTTGAATGGTGAAATGTTTCTTGACAATGAGTAGTAAAATGCACTACAGTCTTGTTTACACTCGACGGAACGATTCAGTGCTTTTCATTGTGGGTTTGAGTTTTATAGGACACAGGCAATCGTGTGCCAACTAGTATCAAGGCATGGCAAAGCAGTTTATATGATAGCTATATCTAATGTGTCTCATCGTCTGATTTTGAATAAAATGTGATATTATGATTATGATTATTAGAAGCTCGATTGGAAGACAATAGCTACAAGAGAAGCTCTGATGATAATAAAGTTAGTGGTGAGTCAGTATAGCTAGTCAATGTCTGGGCATTGAAAACAGTGAAGTATCTGCAGGTCTGCAGTAAGGCTGAGGTTAATATCAAACCAGGAAAATATTTCAAAAAGATTGAGACTCTCTAATAGGACAGTCAAACACTCTAATAGAACAGTCATCGCATGCAACAGGGAGAATAACAACCATTAAGTGTTTACCCCAGGAAGCTAATATGTTCTTGGCATGGTGGTGCAAATGCAAGTTGCATAATATTATACTAAACAGTTGCTATCCTTTGAATACCAATTGCTAAAACTCAGAAGATCTATCATAATACTTTTATCAATAAATAATTGCATACAAAACTACAAAGATACTAGACAATAAAATGTCTATAGATTCTAAGAGACTATAGATTTGCCTCCAGATCCCTTGCTCTACAATGCCTACAAACTCTGGAGCACATCCCATGCAATTTTAAGCTTTTACTAATTTTTGTATGCTGAAGTGACACTTTTCATTCACGTTCTGTTGTATGAAGAACTTCCCTTGTTTAGAAAAAACACACATAATAAAAGCATAATGCATTTCTGAAAAGAATAAAAACAAGCATAATAGGCAGAAAATTGGAGAAATGCCAAAAAGCATAATAGGCAAATTTTGGAGCATAATGGACACTGAAAAAGGTGGGATATAAGATGGTATTTCCAGTGGCTTATTGAATACAAATAAGCCTTAATATAAACCCTGTATTATACTCATGTTATACTTTAGTATAATGCATACTATATGTGGTATTGTAGACTGAACTATATAGAGACAATAATCTGTAAGTATGTAGACTAATGTTCATGAATAAAATTAGCTATTTTTAGTTTCTTGTACTTGATACTTATTTTAGTAACTTTTAATTTCCTTTGTAGTTCTAGAACATTCTCTTAGTGTGACTATATAAATGTGTGCTGTTTGTAATACTTTCAGAGTGTGAATTAAAGCAAATTATAATCTTATTGATGTGAACTTAGCTTTAGTAAATTAGCTACTACTAAGATATCACATATTGGCGACGAGAATGGGATTACAAAGTTACCGTCAACCAAGCTTTGTCAGTTGAAGAATATCCACTACCAACTCCTGAAGAGCTGTTTTCTACCTTATCATCAGGGAAAATATTTTCTAAGCTAGACTTGTCCCAAGCCTACTTACAGTTGCCAATTGAAGACAACTCAAAACCTTACTTGACTATTAACACTCATCAAGGTCTGTATGCCTACAACCGATTGCCTTTCGGCATTTCCTCAGCTCCAGCTATTTTCCAAAAACTGATGGACACTGTCCTACAAGGAATTCCTGGAGTGTGCTGCTATATTGATGACATATTGGTCAGTACCTCAGATGAAGACAGTCACCTCCATATCCTTGAACAAGTGTTTACTCGACTGACTACTCATGGTTTCAGACTGAAACTGGAGAAGTGTGAGTTCTTACTTAAGTCTATTGAGTACTTAGGACATGTGATAACTAAGGATGGTATTGAACCTGTCCCTTCCAAGGTAGAGGCCATTGTGAAAGCCCCACCTCCTGTCAATGTGCAACAGCTTAGATCATTTTTGGGCTTGATTTAACTATTATGGAAAATTTATTCCAAATTTGTCAACACTTTTACACCCTTTGAACTCACTTTTACAATCAAACAAGAAATGGTGTTGGTCAACTGAGTGTTCCAAAGCTTTTCAGAATGCCAAGAAACAGCTAACCTCAGCTTGCGTACTTACTCATTTTAACCCCAATTTGCCAATTGCCTTAGCAGCTGATGCCTCTGCATATGGAGTGGGTGCAGTTATTTCTCATATTTTCTCAGATGGTTCCGAACGTCCAATAGCTTTTGCTTCCCGTACATTAACAAGTGCAGAAAAGAACTACGCACAGCTAGAAAAGGAAGCTCTGGCACTGATTTTTGGTGTTAAAAAGTTTCACCGTTACCTCTATGGGCGTAATTTCACTCTCATAACTGACCACAAACCATTAGTTACAATCATGGGACCAAAGAAGGGAATACCCTCTCTAGCAGCTCCATGTTTACAAAGATGGGCAATTTTACTGTCAGCATATGACTACACTATCCAATACAAGTCGACTACAAACCATGGTAATGCTGATGGTCTGTCAAGGTTACCGTTACCTTCAACACTTCCAGACTTAGATTCTCAGTGTAACCACTTTTAACATTGCACAAGTGCAAGCTCTTCCTGTAACTTTTGGAGATATTCAGAAAGCTACCAGGCGTGACACCATACTTGGCAAAGTCTACCGTTATGTGCAAGAGGGATGGCCTACCAAGGTACCAAAGGAACTTCAACCCTACAAACACCGTGAGAATGAACTTGGTGTTGAGAATGGCTGTGTGATGTGGGGTATGCGTGTGATTGTTCCACAGACACTTCATTCACAAGTACTGAAATCTCTTCATGCTAATCACCCTGGAATCACAAGAATGAAGGCAATTGCACGAAGCTACTTTTGGTGGATTGGACTAGACAAAGTAATTGAAGAATTGGGCAAATCTTGTCAATCTTGCCAAGCTAACCAAGCCAATCCGGTTGCAGTACCTCTACACCCTTGGATATGGCCTGACACCCCATGGAAACGTATTCATGTTGACTTTGCAGGGCCATACTTGGGTCACATGTTTTTTATTGTTGTAGATGCACACTCAAAGTGGCCAGAAGTAGAAGTGATGTCAACTACTACCTCTGTAAAGACAATTGAAGTCCTAAGGTCACTGTTTGCTCGTCATGGATTGCCAGAACAATTAGTGTCGGACAATGGTCCTCAATTCACATCTGCAGAATTTAAACAATTTCTAGAAGGCAATCGTATTAAACACATTCTCAGTGCTCCCTATCATCCAGCCTCAAATGGCCTTGCTGAACGCTTTGTACAAACACTGAAACGTACCCTGAAGGCTAGTTCCAATGATGGCAAATCAATTCACCACCGTTTATCAGAATTCTTGTTTGAGTATCGTGCAACTCCTCATGCCACCACTAATGTTGCTCCTTGTGAACTGTTCTTCAAACGAAAACTGAGAACACGTTTTGACTTAATGATGCCAAACACTAAACAACAAGTGACATCTAAACAAGCAGATCAAAAGCTACATCATGATAAACATTCCAGATCACAACCTATGTTTCCAGGCACTACTGTATTTGTCAGAGAATACAATGGACCACACCAGTGGATACCTGGTGTGATTCTACAGAAACTGGGTCCAGTGACTTTTAGTGTTGCAATTAATAATGGCAGAACTGTCAAACGTCACATAGACCAACTACGTCATAGGATAGTCACTCCAAAGGCTATAGCCATACCTGCTACCACCTCATCTGACACTATTGACATTGACACTTATCCTTATTCACCACCAGAGGATACCACTGTCTCTGAAACTACCACTGAACAGCATACCACTAATCCAGCTAAAACAGAACCTCCTGAAAGACATTATCCGTTACGACAACGTCGACCTCCTGACCGTCTTACACTTAACTTTGATGGACAAAGTCACTCTTGACAGAGGGAGGAGATGTGGTATTGTAGACTTTGAACTATATAGAGACAATAATCTGTAAGTATGTAGACTAATGTTCATGAATAAAATTAGCTATTTTTAGTTTCTTGTACTTGATACTTATTTTAGTAACTTTTAATTTCCTTTGTAGTTCTAGAACATTCTCTTAGTGTGACTATATAAATGTGTGCTGTTTGTAATACTTTCAGAGTGTGAATTAAAGTGAATTATAATCTTATTGATGTGAACTTAGCTTTAGTAAATTAGCTACTACTAAGATATCTATACTATTACATATATGGTTTCAGTTTATTTACCACAATACCTAAAATAGCTTATATCAAATATAATGCCCACACTATACCATCACATATATGGTTTCAATATGTTTAACACATTAACTAAAGCCTTACATGTGATTGTTAGTATACTACAGGTTATATCAAGCTTTTTTGTATATATTCAATAAGCCACTGGATATACCATCTTATATCCCTCTTTTTTCATAGTGAGACTCAAGCCTACAGCTGAAGCTGTTCTTCAGTTATGCCCTGCACACAACATACAGTACATATAAACACACACAGTAATTATACTTATGAACAAACTAACAATAGTAACATTACTAAAAATGTTCTCAAATAGCTATTAAACCTAAAATAATGTATTTAACCTACTTAGATAGCTTATTACATAACTTCTGGTGATCATATTACTCTCTCCACCACAAAACGATCCTTCTTTTGCATTACACCTTCAAGTGCATTAAGTGCCTCTAAAATAATTGTGACCATATTTGGAAAACCATACATTTGGGCACATGCAAGAATTTTTCAGAGATTGTTTGAAATAATCTTTTTTGCACATTTTAGTATTAAGCCTTCTTGTTATGAAATTTCACATCCATAGCTTATTTTTTCTAGGAGATACGTATACTCAATTATATCAGACCATGTAGTAGTTCACATTGCGTGGGACACCAGTTAACTTACAAATTGAGTGATTTGTTCATACCAAACATTTTCTTGTCTATAGACAATAATACAAATGATTTAATTGAGGAATAGCACAAAGAACACATGACTAAACTCTCAAGGATCTCTTTTTAACCATTTTAGATTGTAAGAATGGAAATCTTTATGAACAAAGTGATTTGTCATCAATTTGTCACACCTGATTACTATACAATACTATATAAACTGATAATGAAAAGTTTTGCTATGTATTAGACAGTAAAATAATTAGCCATATCTTTGGTATATATGCTTCAGTGTATCAATACAAAATTTTGATACAAGGTAGATAACCACTTAGTGCTTCATTGTAGCTATAAAAAAGAAAATTGACCAATGTGCCGAAATGTATGGTTTTCCAAAATAGGGTCACAATTATTGTTCTCAATTTCATAACCTTTGTTACTGCTCATTAAGGTATTAAATCTCTCTCTGTATAGTCTTAGAATTATAAAATTCTACATTTTGGGATGATTTTCACTCATAGTTAACTAAATAAACTATATAGTAGGTTCTAATTCCAATACCACTGTATGGACCCTGCCCCTACCCTAAAGTTGGAAACCAGTCAGCAATTTTCTAGAACCGCCCCTGTCTAAAACCATATGGATCATGTTTCAGCATGAAGGATAAAATGTTTAGTTATATTGACCATGTGCCGAACAACATAAATATGAGTCACCAAAATTATTGGATATCAGACCTCTCCTACAGGTGTATGTATTTTATGTGATCTGTAGCTAGTACTTGAAGATAGCATGGTACGTACATAAAGTCTATACCCTATACGTATTTTTCAATCTAGCACTCAAATGTAAACCAGCTACTTAAATATACACTGTATACATTAATCACTCTATTGCAGCCAATGTCAGTCATACTAATTCTATAAGCTCTTGTTTACTTTCTTGAGGCACAGTATGTAAAATAAGGATTCCCTAAACAAAATAGTGCCCCCAAAATACTGCCACCATGCAAAAATGTTCATAAATACTTGCATCATGAAAAAGCACCTTCATAAAAGAGTTATAGTGTTTCTAATGTCTAATCTGCCAAGAAAACCCTATTCCACTGTCAAGACCAAAATTAAATTATTAATGTTGAAATTTAAAAATCACCAAACCCCTATATACCGACTTGCCTGCTTACCTTCCTGAACACAGTCAAAGCTAGAAGTGTATAATCAACACACTGTACAGCCACCATATAGTTTACCCCGTCGAAATATTTAGGCTATACGGTATATTTATGTGGCGCTTAAGCGCGTTCAACACTGCTTGAAGTGTCTTAGTTTACTACAGTGGTATATCCCCAGTATATGGAACAGTTAATTGTTTGTTATTTTAGTAGTTTTTCAGTAAACTCGCATTCACTGATGTTTTACTGAGAGTTTAAAACTTAGTAAAATAATTATGTTCCATATACTTAAGTTTACTGACACTTTACTATAAGTATAACTACAGTAAGGCATCTTAACAAATTAGTAAACTAAGAACCTTCAAGCAGTGCAACCTCCTCTGGATCAGATCCTATTTTCGGGGCACTTATAAGTGCCTAAACAGGGTTGGCGGTGCCACACTAGGGGCCAACAGTGGGGATTTGACACGGTAGGATTGCCCTACTATGGGGCATTTGACATTCGGCTATGTCAAATCCCCACTATAGCCCCATATATGCCCGAAGGGGGTGGGGGTAGTGGGGCAATACAATGATAGGTGCATTGCATTGATAGGTGCATAACTGTAGGGCCACTACAATGAGATAACTTGTTTCTCATCAACCGCCCGCACCAAAATTTTCTTTTGCCCATGTGCACTCATTATTGCATGGAATTGCAGCATGGTTTTTTTTAGCGTTGCGTTAGTGGTTTTACCATGTAGAAAAGCACTATTTTCATGGAAAACTACAATCCCATTGAGATACAGACATCATTTATGAGGTTGTTTTTTTTTACTTCTGTGTTGATTAGAGTGCTTTCTGGAGCATCAAAACCACCAAGGCATCAACAGTGAGTGCTACAGTGTATACACCAGCATTGGTATACCATGACCTGCATGCCCTATGTGGAGGGCCATCATATCTAAAAGTCATAGTAGCTTTAGTGTTGCTACTTCTGCCACAAGCTTGCACAGCCCCTCCCCCTAATAAGACTAACCAGCCTACACGTGCTAACACCGCTGCTGTTTGCTGCTGCTGCTGCTGCTGCTGCTGCTGCTGCTGCTGCTGCTGCTGCTGCTGCTGCTGCTGCTGCTGCTGCTGCTGCTGCTGCTGCTGCTGCTGCTGCTGCTGCTGCTGCTGCTGCTGCTGCTGCTGCTGCTGCTGCTGCTGCTGCTGCTGCTGCTACTGCTGCTGTACTGGGGTATGACACATGACCCCAAGACTGGCGGAACTCTTGTAAACTTGAAAGCTTTGTTACTGAAGTTGAAGTTTATGTGAACTCGAAGTTTTACCCTCAGTGTGCACCAGTCCTCCGTGTGCACCCAGCCAATAACCTAAAATAAAGGATTATTAGGCCAGGTAAAGTTGATTGCTAGTTTCCCGTTTCCGCCCGCATGCTTTTATAGAAGTGCCACAAAATTTTCATTATATGGCTATTTCCACCGCATGGATTTTCAAATATTCACCAATATTTTCATTATTGTAATAATGGGTTTATTGTTTATTTTACTGTTTTCTTCAAGGTTTCGGCCATAATGAATAATGACCTTCCACCTGCACAACATTTTGAAAATCTTGAAACGGGAAACTAGCAATCAAGCCTTATAGAGCAGTTTCAAAACCATGGTAACCAAATTATGCAATGGACCACACCCAAATTGCCATGTTTTTGTACCAGACTGCTTGATGTTGCAAGTTGAATTCCTCGCTAAATTCATGCCATACTTATTAATACGTGAGTAAAATAGATGCCAGTGATAGAATAAAGTATGTAGGTGAGTTATTAGGCATTAAAAGATACATACTGTCTCCCAACAGGGCAGTTTCGTAGGAAAGAGAAATGCGTAAAATGGATTTGGCCAAATTGCGACCTATTCACCACCCAAAGGTGGTTAAAACTAGGGGAAACTTGAAGTATAGGTCTTTATCCAGCACCACAGCAGCGTACAGCCACATCCAGCTATCCCAGGATTAGCCAGAGCTCCTGAAAGGCATGAGACCGGTGATGGCGTACTACCAAACTGTGATAAACGCCAGCAAAAGAAGACTCTTAGTGGTGAATTTTGCTAGAGTTAAGTTTTATTGTCGAAATCAACCATCAGTTAAAGTTCAGCGGCCTTATTTTGCTGTCTGCTTTTTCACACAAAGTGGGAATCCCAGCACATGAGCGATTCTGGTTAACTCGGGGATGGCTGGATGTCGCTGTACGATGCTGTGGTGCTGGATAAAGAAAGACCTATACTGCAAGTTTCCCCTAGTTTTAACCACCTTTGGGCGGTGAATAGGTCGCAATTTGGCCAAATCCATCTTTACGCATTTCTCTTTCCTACGAAACTGCCCTGTTGGGAGGCAGTACGGATCTTTTAATGCCTAATAACTCACCTGCATATTCTATCACTGGCGTCTATTTTAGTTACGTATTAATAAGTCTTGGCATGAATTTAGCGAGGAATTCAACTTGCAACATGAAATAATAATAATAATAAACAGTCTGGTATAAAAACATGGCGATTTGGGTGTGGTCCATTGCGTAATTTTTGGTTACCATGGTTTTGAAACTGCTCTATAGCTACTGGTTGTGTACAAATATATACATCCTGCAATTTATAGCTACGGCTTGTGCAATACTGAGATAAACCGCCCGCCCGCATGTGTTACTCTATGAGAGGTTGATGAGAAACAGGTTATCTCATTGTAGTGGCCTAGGTACCGCCCCTCTCCATCCATCCGCAAAAAAGATACTACTACAGTACTAGTACACCACATCGAATTACGCACATTCTCACGTGACCAGGAGAGTTGCAACAAAAATCGTCGTCTTTCACTGGCCGCGGTACTCGTAATTCTACCCTTAAACGCTGTTGTACCGTGGCACTTTTAACAGTACCACTAAAGGCGAGCGTAATTACCATTGTTACAGTCGTTTGTAGCTTTTTTCGTAATATAGGTGGGCACTAACTGGAAATGCCGTTCAAGAGACCAAGATCACCCAATAGTACGCCAGAGAAATCAACAGATAAGTCGGCTAAAGTAGATGTATGTGTTAAATGTAATGAAACGGTGGTTGAAGATTGTATTTCCTGTGATTGGTGCTCTGAATGGGAGCATAGATCCTGTGCCTCGATTCAAGAAAGGGACTTTGAGCTATGTAATTATGAAAATGTTGCATTTTTTTGCTATCGTTGCTTGCCAGATGTCTCAAAAGCCCTCTCACTTTACAACACCTATTCCAAACTTGATGCTGAGTTCGAAAAGAGATTTCAGTCTATGGAAGATAAGTTTCACAAAGGAATCGGTTACCATCTTACTAAATGCTTTGAAGCAGCTAATTTAGCAGCCTTGGAGGACACTTGTAAAAAGCTACAAACATCAGTTAAAGACTTATCAACAAAAATTAATGACCTGTCCACCTCTAGCAGTAACCTTCAAATGGAAATTGAAAGTACCTCAGTATCTTTAAACCCAACCCAATCTAGTTCTGCAGCTGCGCCCCCAGCCGGCTCTGCTTTAAGTATAATTGATGAACTTGCTGACCGTGACAGAAGAAAAAAGAACATGATTGTTTATAACCTACCTGAACCTGCTCCAAACAAAAGTGATAGTGATTCATTTACTGCTATGTGTTCTTCTGTTTTCAATGGTCCATATACTATCACAAAATCAGTACGATTGGGGAAAAAGCTGCCTAACAAACACAGGCCTCTGTTATTGTGCTTAGAACACGAAGAAGACAAACTTACGTTGCTTTCTCGCTCTTACCTTCTACGCCATAATGATTCCTACAAGAACGTGTTCATAGCCCCGGACAGAACCAGGTTTGAGAGAGAAACATAAGAAACTGCTTTCTGAACTTAAACACAGACGCTCACAAGGTGAGGTTGACCTAATAATCCGTAATGGAGCTATAATCACCAAACCTGCTAGAGGTAACACAGCTACTCACAACTCTGTACCTACTACTAACCAACATTCCTGACAACTTTCAAAATGGCCTGAGTAACTATTCCATGTCTCATACATCTGATTTAAACTATAGCAGCCAATTTAATTCTTCTCCTGGCCCCTGCACTTTTGATAACTCTGATTCCCCTGAAATTAGTTTTAAACTACCACGGCTTGCCATTGCTAATTTTTGTAGTGTTAGAAACAAACAAGCTGAATTGGAATTGTTTCTAGATAATCAAGATATTCACTTATTAATAGGAACTGAATCGCACTTAAACGATACAATTTTTGATTCAGAAGTTTTCCCCAGAAACTATTCTGTATTCAGGAAGGATAGAAATATTCATGGAGGAGGAGTATTTATCCTAGTTGAAAAATCCATACCATCATCAATTCTAGAGATAGACTCAACTTGTGAAGTTATCTGGGTCCTTTTACATCTCCAACATTCTCATGACATTATCCTGGGAGCTTTCTATGCTCCTCCAAATTCTCCATCATCTGTATGGGATGAGCTTTCTGAAAGCTTAACACAAGTAAGGCAAAAATTTCCAACCACAATGATCGTATTGGGAGGTGACTTTAATTGCCCTGGGGTGGATTGGTCATCTGGTTCACATATGGACTCTTACGTAACATCAACTTTCCGAGAATCCTTGATAACGCTAGCTCATGATTTTATGTTGGAGCAAACTGTTAATTTGCCAACCAGAGGTAATAACATTTTAGATTTGTGCTTTACCACCCACCCTGACTATATCCATCAGTGTATAACAGTATCAGGCTTCAGTGACCATGAGACAGTTATTGCAGAACTGGCCAATCTTCAGGTTGGCCACAAGATTGTTCAGAAGAAAATATACCTTTATAATAGAGCAAATTGGGATATAATTAGGGAAAAGGTCTCTACAGTTTCAGACATGTATTTAACTTTGAATGAAAATAGCTCTAGAACTGTGGAACAAAATTGGAACTTTATTCATGAAAGTATTCTACAAATCGTTAAAGACCATATTCCAGCTAAGCAAACATCTACATCAAGTCGCTTACCATGGATGACCTCTCAACTCAAAAGGCTGATTAAAAGAAAACAACGTTTGTATAAGCGAGCTAAAAGATTTAAACGCCCTTCTGATTGGAAAGCATATAAAGACATGCAATCCCAAGTACGATCTGCTTTAAAGCAACAGCGCCTTAAATATCTTACTAGTAGTCTAAACTCAGATTGTGACAATAACAGAAGAAAAACATTTTGGAGGTTTATACAGTCTCAAAAGCAGGATACAACTGGCATTAGCACATTACAGACACCTACTGATCAAGTAACTACACCCAAAGAAATTGCAGAAACTTTAAATAACCAGTTTAAATCGGTCTTTACAGTAGAGGACTTGGAAAGCATCCCTGAAATGCCAGCATCCTCATATCCATCTATAAACAACATTGATATATCACCAAATGGGGTTTTCAAAATACTATCTGAGTTGGATCCCTATAAATCCCCTGGCCCTGATGCTATCTCTGGACATTTAGTAAAACAAACTGCTGCTGAAATTACCCCGATGCTGACCCATCTCTTTCAACAATCTTTGTCTGCTGGTGTGGTCCCTAGACAATGGAAACTAGCACATGTCACTCCCATTTTCAAATCTGGCAAAAGATCTGTCCCACAAACTACCGACCAGTATCTCTGACATCAATCATTTGCAAAGCAATGGAACATATACTCACAAGTCAAATTATGAAACACTTGGAAGCTCATGATATCTTAGTCCCCTGTCAATTCGGCTTTAGATCAAGGCAGTCCTGTGAATCACAGTTGCTTACTGTTACTGATGACTTTGCAAAAGCATTGAATAATAAACTCCAAGTAGATGTTGGTATACTAGACCTGTCCAAAGCATTTGATAAAGTTCCACATAAAAGACTGCTAAGCAAAATTGAATTCTATGGCATTAGAGGCAAGATTTTACAATGGCTAGAGTCTTTCTTGAGCAATCGCTACCAACAAGTTGTCGTAGATGGTTCCTTTTCTAATTATTGCAAAGTCACATCAGGAGTACCACAAGGCTCAGTTTTGGGTCCTACCTTGTTCTTACTGTACATAAATGATATAACTGAGGGTATTAGTAGCCAAATGAAACTCTTTGCAGATGATTGCTTAATATACAAAGTTATTCACAGTTCAACAGACCATCAAACACTCCAACAAGACTTGACAATACTGTCAAAGTGGGCAGATAAATGGCAAATGGCTTTTAACATCAGCAAATGTAAGATAATGCAAATTTCTAATCACCATAGCAAAAGTTTATTTTCGTATGTAATGAATGGCACCTCACTGGCAGTTACAGAACAACATTTGTATCTTGGAGTAAAGTTACATTACAGACTTTCATGGAAGCCACATATAGATTACATCTGCAATAAGGCAAACAGAGCTGTTGGTTTTCTGCGATGAAATCTTCAGCATTGTCCTAGCCATCTACGTGAGCTAGCATATAAACAATTTGTCTTGCCTATTTTAGAGTATTGTTTCCCAATATGGGATCCATATCACCAAACCAACATAAATCAAGTAGAGATGGTCCAACATAGAGCTGCTCGTTTTGTCACAGGTCAACCATGGAGACGAAATAATAGAGACAGCATCACTAACATCCTTGAAAACTTGCAATGGCCTACACTACAAGAACGTCGCAAATCAGCTAGACTAGTTTTACTATATAAAGTACTACATGATTTATTAATTATACCGAACTGTTATCTCCCATTTAAATCTACTGTATTACGGACCCGACACTCACACAACTTTAAACTAGTACCTTACCAACCAAGAATTGATGTATATAAATATTCCTTCCTCCCAAGAACTGTACCAGAATGGAATAGATTAGATGATGAGATTATTGAGACTGACTGTGTTGAAGAATTTAAGCAAAAATTAGCCCCTTCTATGTATATAGTTAAGTAACTTATCGTAATTGTATATATTTTTATAGTTTATTATTGTAATTGTACATATGTATATAATTAAGTAACTTGTCGTAATTGTACATACTTATATAGTTAAGTAACTAATGGAAATTGTATACATGTAATTGCACATCAGCATTATACCCCTGGAGGGTCCTGCTGATTAACAATAAATAAATAAATAAATACTGCGTGTAAAACACAACCACACTATAAAACACACCTTGATAATATTGTTCCTCGAGCATTGATTGCTTTTTGTCTCGAACAAAGTAAAAACGCCTCTTTTTACTCACGTGTTATTATTAGCACCTCTTAAATAATACATTAAGCTCCTGCGCGTATATCAGACTACCATGTCCACCCGATTCTCGTACTATATTCAGGTAGTTATCTGAGGAAAAGTCACGTGTTATATCAGGTAATACCTGAATAGTATCACCGTGTATAGTCGCACGTTTGGGTAGCGCTGCTATTATTACCATATTGAAGGATGCGGGTGTCAGGAGTAGCGCCTTGACTGTCTCTCCGGGTGTATTGGAGTTTAGTGAGATTGGAAGTTTATTGTGAGTTTAGTGTGAATTCAAAGTGCTTGTGTGTTGTAAATGGCCTAAGGCAGTGTGTCATCTTACTCTACGCATAGATACTATCTATGCTCTACGCTGTATCCTCGACTGTATCCATACCCTGCAATATGCTTGATCATAGATAGGTGTCACACGCACGAGACTAGGTCTCATGATGTTCCCTTGGATTTTCCTGTCCCACCGTACTTGCATGAACTAGCAAACATGTTGTGATACCACAGATGCAAGGAGTGACTTGTACAGTCACCACTTAAACTCTGACCATGGGAAAGGCACTAGACGTTAACTACAGTCGCAGCTCCGCCTGCAGTCCATGCCTGTGCAACACCATGCAATGCAGCAGTCATGATTTCATTAAAACATTATGGAAACACCACGTTATTATTGATGTAAATGTTCAGGCCTGTAGAAAATGTTGTGGTTGTGTCCCATCGTGATACTGTAGTAAACTATTGACTCTTGAATTGTTACTCATTTTTTATTTCAACTACTGAGTTGGGTTCGCTAGCATCTGAAGGCTGCTTGTCATTAATAATGTTTAAATCACCTTGATCGTTCAATGTTAAATCACAAGCCACATTTCCAGAACTATTTTAGTGCTTCCTCTATTGCTGTATATCATGACGTAGGCAAGAAATTCATGCATATTAATTTATCCTTTTAGCAGAGCAATTTCATGGTACTACAGGTACAATAGGCAATAGAGTGTATAGCAGATACTTTTTGATCACAAAAAAGAGATATTGTACGTGTTAGACAAAACTGACTCAACCCAATGACCACCTTTCACACTGCATGCGCCAACCACACACACACATGCACACACAAACTCAATATGCAAAGTGTTAGCCACTAGAGTTCACTTTTACAAGGACTACACCATGCATACGGTTTTGAAATATATATTCGTAGCTGTGTAATGCAGCTATGTAACTTTCTGCTTGGTATACCACTATTTTAGGCAGAGCATCATTTATTGTCATGTGTCTGGCACACATCAAGAAAAAATGTAGCCTCTCAGTTTGCCTTGTATTGGAGAGTAACAGTAGACCCTGGCATTACCTCAATTCATTAAAATTCATTTCAGAAATTTTAAACTTTAATATGGTACTTACAGAGTGCACAACTGCGTCCATGCTTACATGAATAATATATAATTTCAAGTGAGATTATAATGTGTTATTCATTGTATTTGCTACTATTGGCACAGGTTAGCCTTTGAACCCAACCTTATCTACTGACAAAGCAGATAGTACAGGTGTGTAGTGTGTCTGTGTGTCTAGTGTCCACCCAGCTGTTACATCAATGGCCACCTGGTATAAACCAGGGAGGTATACGTAAATGCCAGCTGTAAATGCCAGCTGTCCATGTATCGCAGAGTGAGTGAATGGGACTTTGGGTGTCCATACCTTCACCTGTGAGACATGATACAGTCTCCTGTGAGTAACTGGTCCTGTCTCAGGATATTTGCTGGTGTTGACTCATATCACCTGGGTAATGTACAGGTGTTCCAGTGCTGGTTCACTGCGTGCATGTGTGTGTATGTGTGTGCATTAGAGAGAGAGAGAGAGGCAGAACAGCCAAGTGGCTAGAACATCATCCTGTTAATCAAAAGGGTCATGCCCGGTTATGCTAAGTTGTTGTTGTTGTTGTTGTTGTTGTTGTTGTTGTTGCTTTCTTAAACAAAAATCTTTACCCATATTGCTCCTGAATACTCGGCTGTAAAATGAAGACCTGGTGACCTTGTGTCAACTGGGGAAGCAGCTCTAACATTAATGGGTACCTGGTGTTTTCTGGGGAAGCTAATACCCAACTGTCGTTGTCTCTCTTAGGGGTGTAGGGGTCATCGTGGAACTTCAGGTTCTGTGACTTCTCTCTGTGAGACTTGGGCAATCCTTGTATGGCTTACGAGTACTGCACCAAGAGGATTTTCCTGCACCAAACTCAAGTAACTGAGGCTTCCCAGTGCTAATTCGCTGGGGAGCAACAGCTGTGTTTCACTTGGCTGCTGTGTTTTGCTTAGCTGCTGGTGACCTTCTTTTTTTTTCTGTAGTGTGTGTGTGTGTGTGTGTGTGTATTTGAAGTAAGTAATTAGAATAATCAAAACAATTTGTGCATTGTATATACTCACCTAGGGATGGGAGGTATTGCATTTTTGAAGAACGGTACGGTATTAGGAGAAATACTTCGGTATCACTAAATACCTTTAAACTTGGGTAAGCTATGATTTGCACTTATACCCACATTTTTTTAAAAGAAACAAATGAAACAACAATAATATTGTGCCGCAAAGTAAGTTTTGAAGTATCCCAAAAAGTAAAAACCATTGTGAATACTTCAACATGCACTCACAGCTCTGTGCTTGTCCACAGCGTAATTATGGTTGTATGAGGCTTGACTTCATGTACGTATGGTCATCACTAAACCGCCAAAAATTAATTACTACATCAAATTCGGTATTCGGTATTTTTAGAAAATCACTTTGGTATCTGAAAAATACCTTTTTAACTACTAATACCTAAAAACCTCCCAACCCTATACTCACTATCCACAAAGTACACATTATCCCCATTAGGTCCAGTCCATTGCTTGTCTGATATGCATAACAATAGTTCTGCCATAGAATAATTATTCGTTACATTTTGAGATTTTTCTGCTATGGGTTGTTTATGTATGTAGTGGCTATATTTTTCTTTTGTGTTTGGGTAGGATTCCTAGCAATGGAGTAAGCCCAATATAATTTTCAAATCAAACCACGATAAGGTGCTCAGCTGAGGGGTACACTGGTGACCCCAATCCTCATGCATCAGCTGTTGTCACCCTACTCACTCATTCACTTGGTGTGGTGTATTTTGCTTACAAACTGGATGACAGGACACATAGACTGAGCTTTACACATAATCCATACGGTATCTACATAGTTCTTGCAATGCATATTATTGTTTCACAATTTTTGCTATTTAGTCTTCAATAAGTCATGCATGGAGTATTTGATTAGACAATACAGTAATGCTGTAGTATTCATAAATTTGTATATCTGGTTTCTTCATTACTACAGCACTTGGTATAATAGTAGATTTTTAGCTTTGGTGATGGAGCAATTAGGGGCGTAGCCAGGATATTTTTGAAGGGGTTTGGAGTTAAAGTGGAATGCCTTAAGGAGAAGGCCTGGGTGTTTCCCCTAGACCATGTTTGAACGAAAATGAAGTATACATAAAATGTGCCCTTAAGCAGTAACATCGAAAGGTGTGGTTTGTGCATCTAACTAACTAAAAGCTACACACTGCTGTTTATGCAGCTTATGAAACTATAAACCAACTGTAAAACTAACTAATCTTCACTTCCAGACAGCATACTGACAGCCAACTTCAATTTCATAGCACATGGAAGCCCTCCACACTCAAGTCCCTTAGCAGTTGGCAATATTTCTTTCCAGGCATACATTATTCTCTGCCAGTCCTCCTGTTGATGGTCTTGGCTTGTACTCCTATATGTTCGAGACATCTCGTGCCCACAACAAGTAACAAAATAAACAAACCATTCTTCAGTTAAATATGCATCAACAATTCACAGTTTGTTCTAACCTGACACATGTATAACACGACCACTCAAGTTTAGCAGCAGCTGCCTTGTAATATGTCTCAACACAGTCCTTCACTATTTCACTCACACCATTTCAACCATGCATCACGTGCGCAATTGATCACGTGATGTAATAGATAAAATTTGCAATGGTTCAGCATTAATGTGATGTGACCCTCAAGAGTAGTACAGAGGAGCCGGTGGGGTAAGTAGCTACCAGAGAGCTCCAGGGCTGTAAGACTTGGTATGATTTTTAAAAATTCTGCCTCTGAAAGGGGGGTTCGTCTGAACTCCCCTGCCTACGCCCGTGGCAGTAGGTACTTTTAGCTACAAGTGCATTTGTTATGGTTGTAGTTTAAATCGATGGCAACTGTGTACCCTAACTAAGATTTCTAGCATCATCTTTTGAAAATATTGGTGCGTATATAGTATTCATGAAAACAGTCTCCAACATTTCCTGTTTCAAGCCCTGTCCGTCAGTGAGTCCATGGGTCTAGTCCATGAGATGCATTATGCTCATTCACTTATAAGTTAATGGTCAGCCGGTTCATTCGTTGTCATTCTCATGAGTGACCGTAGCTTTCCTCTGGCCTTTATTTAAGGCCAGGTATTACCATATGTATGTATGGTGATGATAGTTTCAATCGGATGAAGATTGGGACAGCTGTGTGATTTGTGTTAGTACAAGCACAGCTAAGAACAAACTACTTTTGCAGGCATATATATATATATAATAATAGTTCTATAGCCTTTATTTTGTTAAGTACATTACAATAACTGTTTTTTTTTGGTTGCCAGCAAATAAATTGTTGCTGACATGAATGCATGTAGGATATGAGTATCAATGCATAAAATTACCATAAAATATTTCCCTGTGAATGAATGTGTGAGTGTAGTTTTTACTTTTTGTCAAAGCTGGGTCTATTGGAAGCTTTGTCATGTGATAAATAATTTCAAGTATGAAATGGAGGATAAGCAGCCACCAGAGAAGACAGCACTGCTAATAACAAAGTGAGGACTGCCAAGGGAGTCTTAATTATAATCCTTCATACTCCATTAAAACATTCTTTCCATAATTTAAAAATTCAAGAATGCAATTAGCATTAATTCTTTATGATGGTGCTGATTTCACGGGCAATTACCCTATAATCCATACTGAACTGTAATCACTTGCAAGTCTTTGTAGGTGTTTTGTCATACTTGTTTAAGTTGGGCCCTAAATAATAGTTATACGGGCACAATGTGGATTCTATGAAATTTATAAACCCGAAGTCCCGGGTTGTAGTGCACGAGCGAAGCGAGGGTGCTACTATGGGCCTGAGGGTTTATAAATTTCATAGACTCCATATTGTGCCCGTATAACTGCTTTAGGCTCTATTTCACGTTACACTCTAAATAGATTATTTTGTCACATGAGGACGCATAGTTGCCATGGTGCTAGTATTATCTCAATAAAACCAGCCACTTTTGCCAAGCATACAGCAGAAACAGCTGTGGATGAGGTAAGTAATCTGAGTAATGTTAAATGGGGTCTAAAGCAGTTACACGGGCACAATGCGGAGTCAATGAAATTTATAAACCTGAATGCCCGGGGTGTAGCGCACGAGTGAAGCAAGGGCGCTACTGAGGGCCTTTTCTAACTCTATTTAGACTATTATTCATTTCACGGCTGTTTCTGTTGTAGGTTCGGCAAAAGCGTCTGGTTTTCTTGTGATAACACTGGCGCCATGGCAACTATGCGTCCTCATGTGACAAAATAATCGTGCTCGTTAAATCACTGCACGTGAACAATGCATAGCGATTGGATAAACCTAGATTTTGAGCATGTTATATTGTGCCTGAAGGCGTGGTAAGCTGTTTGACATGCAGTAATCTATTTAATGGCAGTGTAGCCAGATATATATATATACACTAGTCAGTGTGTTACAGCTCATAACATGCTGTGGTTTATGTAGGTGGATTGTGGTACTTCAGTGAGTGTGAGTAAGGAAAATGAATGAAGGTATCATTCATCAGGTATGACATATATAAAATTAACAATGTGTATCAGTCCCCTGTCACTATCTGGCATTTGCCTGCAAGCTATGAAATTCGATCATTGATTTCTACAAAGCAGTTATCATAAAATTAATTCCTCTGTAAAATATTTTAAAGTTTGTTTAGTAACTCTAACCCGATGCGCTGTTAAGCTGTAGGCCAGCTGTGGGCATGAACCTGGTTTCCTGAAATTGGATATAGGAAAACCACATGTTTCTGTGTAGTATGATTGTATGTTTGCCTGTCCACATCATGCTTGTAAACAAGTGTGAAAAGTTTCAACCTTCATTCTCATTATGATAACTTGAATGAGGATGGCTGATCTCTGAGAGCAATGAATGGGGCTTTCCTTGTGTGCTGCGAAGCACTTTAACTAGAATGGTGGGTGGACACACCCATCACAAAAATACTTTGTAATGAACCGTTTACTGGCTAAAGAATTTGCTTTAGAAAACATGTCATGTAGTACACCATTGCTGTGTTTGGAAACTATTTGAGGTGGCCAGTATAGAGAAGTGGTTAAGGAGGTGGCCACTACATACAGAGAGGTTGTTAAGGAGATGGCTGCTGAGTGAGTCATTCATGTCAATGTCTGTCAATACATCTCAGATGCAGCTGCCAAGTAAAATTAGGCAGTAGGTGCATGTGTGGTGGCTACAGCTCTTCTATGCAAACATGAGTTCACTTTTCGTTGAAATTGTTTTTTTTTACTACTACAGTACTCTGCTTGTCAAAGTAATTTAACAGTAAGGGGATTTTTCATTGAAGGTTTAGATGACTTAATATTTTCAACGTTTAAAGTTTACTGTAACGGTACTGTGTATTTTGCTACATGCATATTTCACTTTGCATGTACAGTGTATAAGATCTGTTTGTTTCTACATTAGACGTAAAATTATTCTGATGGGACTGCAAAGACAAGATGCTTATACATATTGAGCTAGGTAAGCTACATACATGCTGTGGTTACAGATATACGTATATTTCTACTTATAGGAGAAACAGAAAATGGTGATTCAACGTTGCTGTATACATCTGAGAACAATTATAGTGCTACTTTGACATTTACAGTGTGAATGTTGTGTCTGTATTGTGTTATTGTAAACTGTTTACACATCATGTATACATTAAATTTTCCATTGTGATTGTTTTATTCCTCACATTAGTCATAAGTCAGTACATTATGTTTATGTGTACACAGTAAGGATCCAAAGGCAGTGTACGTGCTTACTGGAGATCCAGGCCTAAGGCTTGTTTGGAGACCTGGTATGATGAATTTCAACTGATATCACTGATGACCTTTCTACTTGTGTCAGCATAAAAGTGCCATGCATGTGTAGTCAGTGGTAGTATGTGGCATTGTTGTGACTATGGAAAGGTGGAATGATGTGATTGTTGCAAGCAATCTACTAACCACATACCAAATGTACATATGTGACCGGATTTGCAAAAGGGGGTCTTCCTACTCTTCCACACACATCCAGTTTGCCATTTTTGGCAATTCATATCTTTAGAATGGAAAGAGCTATTGACTTGAAATTTGGTCAGAAATGAGCACCAACATAGCTGAATATATGGTGAAAGTTTCAGGATAATAATTATGTTACTTGAGCACTAAGGAATGGTCTCCCAAGTTTATGGAATTGGATGTGTGGAAGACCCTTTTTTCATAAATCCAGTCACAAATAGTAGTTCTTTGTAACTCTTTCACAAAGATTGCTGAAATAATGTTGAAGATGTCACAATTATGCACACAACTACTCTTGAAAATTACGCTATTCTTAAAATTAAATACATTATAGCTAACAATAACAGATCTAGGTATGGATAATCTCAAGGGAAGTATCATCATTTAAATGCATATAAAATTATAATACAGATAATTACGTATACACTATCTGTATCCTGGCCTTTCAGTTTCAGTATAAGGCCAGTAGTTTATGTAGGAGCATGTATGGATTATTAACCAACTGGTCCAAAGCATTTTTTTAATCTTACATTTTTGGTTATTACTTTTATTTCATTAAAAGTATACAATTAACCACCTCCCCCTAGCAGCATACTCTTTGCATACTTAGGCTGAAGAGATGGATGACTCATTGTAATACATGGCTTACTGATATGATAGCTAGATAATAATATATAGACCAGAAGTATGCATGTCACCGACCTGATTGCGATAGAATAGACTCAAGCACATTAAATTTCTTCAATTGTATAATATTTAATTTAACTTTGTTTACTCTTTCTATATATGCATGTTTTGATTTACATACTTGGATAGACTCCATCAATATCATACATGAAGTGATACAAGCAATCAACAAAACGATTGTTTTATTAGAAAGTTTAAGCTAAAATACATAATGGCACAGATACCCAGACACATATGGACTCTTTCGTAATTATAACCATTGATTTCTTTAACAGATATATAATAATAATAATTGTATATAGACCATAATTATAATATTACAGTTCGTATAACAATGCATTATAGTTTGCAACTACTGTAACCATGCTTGCAACAGTACATGTAAAGAGTTATATAGGTTATAAAGCTATATATATATATATAATTATATAGGCACATGCATATGCAGCAATAAACCCATGCATGCACGGTTACTACAATATATAATTACACACTTGTGCATGCATCAGTGTTACAATGTTGTGTTTAAGATACGTATTATTAATATGAAGTTCACCATCGATCGATAACAATATAATACAGTAAAGATCTGCCAATGATGCAATTGCAGAATGCATGTATAGTAATTATAATGCTTAATACCTTATGATAAAATAATACTATATACACTTAAGTGATTACACTAAGGTTATAACCATATGTACTATACACTAGTACTCTGCATATTATGTTTTACAGTGCATGATATACTTGTACACAGTACATGCTGTTGAACTTGCAATCACTCTTATAAAACACACATAATATTATCTGCCCACACTGTTGTGCCAGTATATTACAGCATAACAGATCTATTATATTTGAAAAAGTACAACTACGGCATGTATTGGTTTAATTTGCATCAATATAAATACACTTCTATCACATGTACACTGAATATGTATACACAGAATGTTTAAATATGCAACATCGTAACTGCTGTATTGCTGTTTGATGCAGTGCTGCAGTAAGAGTTCCTTTCCATGTCTCCTTAGAATGACCTGTTAGTTATACTTAATGGCATACTCAACTGCACTGTATATAAACTATAGCTTACCTAAGTATGTAAAACAAGCATCAATGGCCTGCATCACTAAACTGTTGAAATCTCATCATGTCACTTTAATCTATTAAATAAAATCATGTGGGTCACTAACATCTACCACCATGAATAAATTGAATATAGACATGCAGTTACTACATATGAACACAATACATGTACAGATGTACATGCACAGTACAGAACATTTTGTGTAACATTTGACTTTCAGAATAGAAACATCACGCAGGATTTTAAAATTATGAGTTGTCTATATATGCAGTCCGTTGGGATAACTAGCTACTTTTCTCTGTACTGTACCTATGTTACAACAATGGTTACATAGTATCTAGTAATCATGCATTAAAACCAAACACCTACTTGGGGAATTGGAAGCAGTGGAAATAGAAACTGGAAAAAGAAAATAGAAATCGGAAAAGGTCAAATCTTCATTACATGTGTACACTAGGGTAAAACTCTTGCTTAGTTACCACCTCTCAAAGACCACCTCATTACAAAGACCATCTCTGTACAAAGACCACCTCATTACAAAGACCATATTGCAATTAGGTCTAGAAGATGCCAAAGGCATACTTAATGACCTATAATGACCACCTCTTTACAAAAACCGAACGTAATAATGAATTTGTATACAATTACATATATTCATCATAATCCCAACCCATTACTATAGCCAGGTATACTCCAGGACCTATACTATAATGTGTAAAATATGTACACCCCAGAAAATTAATGGTGTATCTCCTCTTTATGACCCCATGGTAAGGTCAATATCATCCTCCATATTTTGGTCTGATCAGACCATCTGTACCATAAATCAGTTGGTTGGTTTGTAATGGATATTCTCATAAAGTGTTGTAAACTATAACTGTATCAAAGAAAATGCAGTCTCAAAAGATGACCATAAGTACCTATCATTTTCTAGGTGAGTTAGTGAATAAGTCATACATACAATACATGTTTGTAGCTTAGCTATGAAATCTTAAGAAGTGGTCTTTGTAAAGAGGTGGTTATTGTAAGGAGGTAGTCACTGTAATGTTCTTGGATATAAGTGTGCCTTTGTCATCTTATGACCTTGTACAGAAGTGGTTTTTGTAATGAGGCTGTTTTTGGGAGGTGGCCACTAAGTAAGAGTTTTACCCTAATATACATGTCATGAAGATTTGACTTTTTTCCGTTTTCCATTTCCATTGCATACAGTATATTCTTCCCCTGGGTGAAATGGTAACAAACAAGGACATGAAACTAACAGTTATAACCTAATTTATAGTTAGCTAATTTTACAAAAAGTAAGTTGCATGGGATATAAAGGATTAGTTAATATTTCTACCCCTATACACAAGCTATTACTTCAATATATTTTCACAAAAGTTTCAGGTTATATGTATGCCAGCTAATTTCACTTGGTGAACAAATGGCATATGCTGGCTGATGACTGTCTTACACATCCTAAAATGGAAATAAAGTCTGTTTATATAAGAAGTGCCTCCATGCAGATAATATCATATACATCAGACTAGGTACTCCAAAAGATAGTATGTTTTAATTCTTGAGTATATACATTTCTCACAGAGTTTGGGATAGCAAGATGACTAGTTTATTGTGGCCACGTGTACACAAATTACTGTGGAGTTGTGGTCTAATTCCTATATGGTGCAACTGTAGTCACACCAATTAACTACAACTCCCAACTCAGCATTTACTTTTGATATTTGTAATGATACTCAGTACTTGTCATGTAGATCTTACAACAAGCAAACATAAAGTTTATGGATGTATACCCATTCACTTGACTGGACTTTTGGATTACTGCACTAGAGTACTGGGCTGGATTACTAGAATGGACTACTGGACTCACATTAAGTTTGCTCAAGTACCTTTTCAACCATTAAGCATCATTAGCGATATACATGTACACCACATTCTCGGTCTTGCATATTAGAGGCACATACAAACTGTAGTCTTGTCTATTCAACAGTATGAGTGCATAATTAAGAGTTTAAACTCACCAAATGTGCGTAGTTTTTCACTAATATATAGAGCCTTACCTGCATGCCTGTTAAATAGAGTGAGCGAGTGTGTGTGTGTGTGTGTGTGTGTGTGTGTGTGTGTGTGTGTGTGTGTGTGTGTGTGTGTGTGTGTGTGTGTGTGTGTGTGTGTGTGTGTGTGTGCGTGCGTGTGTGTAATACCAGGCCAAGTGGCTAGAGCATCAGCCTGATAATGGAAAATTAAGGTTCTATAGGTTCGATGTCTGGTTACACCAATTGATATTTTGGTGTTTCCTTGAGCAAGAAACTTCACTTACATTACTCCAGTCTATTCAGCTGTTCAATGGGGACCTCGCAGCCTGGTGTCACTGGGGAAGTAAATGCCAACTGTCCATGTATCACATAGTGGGTGAAGGTCCATATGGGACTTCAGGTGCCCATACCTTCACCTGCGAGACATGGTACAACCTTCTACAGGTTACTAGTCCTGTGAAAGTCTTTGAGATACTTGTACGTAGTGCATTAAAACTTTTTGATGGGATATTTGGGCTTGACTGCACCTACCTATGTACCAGTAAACCATCCATACCTGATAAATTTCTGAAAAATGCTCTTTGTTTTTTAGCTTGAAATTACAACTTATTATGATTTTCATGATACCAACATTTGTATACAACTACAATATTGTGTTATTATACTGGCTATTGGTATATCAATGATTACAATTTGTGTAGAAAGATTGAAGGTATAAATATTGTAGTACGTTGTGGAAGAAAAACTGGAAAATATTTTATAACATAAACATGTTTCTTACACAACAAAAAGCTAAGCAAAAGTAAGCAATGGTGCTATATTAGTTTAGCTTTCTTTTAGAATTAATATGGTGTAGTATAACATTGCAATAAAGATGGTTCAAAGCTTCCTCTTTATCATGGTCGATTTATGTGCTAAGGGATACTTTGAGACCATTACAAAATGTCCAGACTCTGGATTTTACAGGTGTCCACATATGATTAAGTGTCTATTATTAACATTATTAACAGGTTCCACTGCTAGTTGATAATCAAACAACAAAATGATTTGTTACGTGGAAACCTTTTAATGTGGACATTTGGGAGGTCCCAACTTCACCCATAAAGTGATCTGGAAAATCAGTACGTTTAAGTATCAGGATATTTGTGCTATATCACTCGTGAGCTTGGGGAGAAAAGCAGCTTACAAGAAAAACCATGAGGCAGGGCTGATCAAGTGGCTCATAATAAATAAATGAACACTGCATGGGGGCTATCTAATAGATTTCTCTATAACATGTTTATGAAATTGGTTTTTAGAATTGATGATTTTACACACAATTTGCATACATCTCCTGTTCATTATGCTTATATCTGGCAACATAATTTTGTAGTAACCTGAGTTTATACCATCATGCTATTTATTAAAGACTGGTACTACTTTGACAGTGATGTATACAGCATTTGTGCATGGCAAGTTACTTAAACACCTGATTTAAACTAGCTAATGATCTGCTGTGATCTAAATTTACTGTACGTATCATTTGACATGAAAGACAGGTTCGTGTTTGTGGGTACATTCTACCTGTTTGTGTATAATACAGTATATTGATTTTAGGTGGTTTCTAAATGTTCTAAGGCAAAGAGTCTGGATGTTTCATTGTTCGGATACAGCACTTTTCTTAAAGCGAATGACCAAATAATATACCACCATATATGTACAAATTTTTGAGGTACAGTATGTAATTTTTGGGGTCGATGAATTTCAGGATTTTCGCGGTTTTATTTTGAGGATCAGTCATTTCTCACTGAGGTTATCTATTAGAAAGCATAGAACTAACCTTGATAATCATTAATTTTCAAAGATGAAAATGTTGCGGAAAGCAAAGCAACTGCAAAATCCATGAAAATTATGTCCTTTGAAAATTTGTATGTGTACAGTAACCATGGAATGTACAGTTCTGCTAATTCATCCTCCAATACGCAACCCCAAATGTATAGCATATGGCACATGATCACAAATGATGACAACCAAATTAACTTCAACTGTTTAGTCATTTAGGCCAGGTGTGCAAACCTGGAGCTGTTGGAACCACAATTAATTACAACAAAAGCAAGGTGAGAAAATCCCCTCACCTTGTCTTGTCTACAAATTCACCAAAGGGAAGCCACATCACCAACAGATGTTGTGTTATCAGGCCCACAATAAGGATTTCAGCAGAATGCACACACTCACTGAAAGCAGACTTATTTTTGTTGACTAAAAAAAAAACAAAAGTGTAGGAGCCGCTACTTTACACATGCAGAATCATAGCCATGTTTACCTATTTATGTTAACAATTTTGATTCATCCCACAGCTGCAGGGCATCATGTATATTTTTATATTTGCTGTTGGTAGTATTTAAAAGCATTATTGCGTGGTTGCTACTTATTGAATAACTTCTGTGCTGCTCACAATCATTGGCAGCACATACTGTAGTGTGTTTAACATCATCAGCTACTGGCTGATAGAAGTACCATGTGTGACAGGTGTCATAAGTTCAGTAACAATTATTGTTCTCACTATAATGCTTCCTTACTAGCAACATAGTGTAGACAGTTATTTATACTGATTATACAACAAATGACTGAACAGCCATAGATAATAGAGCTGAACTTTAAATTGCTTCTAGCACAGCAGGACTCAAGAACACATTTTTGACACAGTATCACTGCTCTTTAAGGTGTTTGGGCACATCTTCTATGATAAGTTACAATGTTGTGTCAGTTATATTTGAATTGGTCAGGTCATCTGACCATTACTCATGCAGGCCTCCTTTCAGGTCGCCTGGCCAAGCTGGTTTAGTATTATTTTAGACAACATCATATTCATTTAGAGGTTTACTAAATCACTTATCACTTTCACATGCCCACTTAGTCACATGCATGCCCTCAAGCAATTTTGTACATGATAAACTATTACAACAGAAAGACAAACTGCTAATCTAGTAGTCCTTCAGTAGCACTGTTATACTGCACTTGGGATGCTACTGCCTCTAGTCTATGATAGTACTAAATTACTTTGTTCTCCCTAGTCTGGCAGCGCCCGCCCTTTCGCTTTTAGAGTAAGGGTCTAGTAACCGTAGTATAGGGTACTTGTGCTACTACCACTATAGTGGTAGAGCCAATCAAATTGCAATATCCAGTTTAAATAAGTATTTGTGACATAAAACGTGTAGTTTGCATCATGAATAACACAATAACCATAGTTACTGAATTCGGGATAGTTGGAAAGCAGCTGATACTCTCCGAGCGAGACTCCGAGATATACACGCTGTAGACCTACGTTGAGAAGTATTAAGTTTTGTGCTTTCTTTGCCGAGTTACAACAGCCTGAAAACAGGTAAATTATTACGTCACGCGCAATTTGAAACCACATTTGAATTCTGGTAGCACAAATACCGTATACTACGGTTACCAGACCCTTACTCTAAAAGTGAAGGGAAGGGCGCTGCCAGACTATGTTCTCCCTTGGTCTTGGTGCCTAACTACTGTATTAGTTCTATTCTTTTTACCATGTACGTATTATTAGTAACAAACTGTGCAGCCCAATGATGATATATTTTTAAGTTGTCCACTTGCATTGCGAATGCATCAATGGTCAAGGCTATAAAATAGTGGGTCAATGATCAATGAAACAGAGTTTTAGGCCCAAACTATACGTAACTGGAATCAAGTTTACAGAATTATACATAGCTCACAAGATGTAAGGATCTCCAAGAAGATGTTTCAAAGTTTAAGCATCAGCAGACATTTCATTGTGCATCTAGTATGCTAGAAATGTAGGTCACATCAATATAATATGTACAATTTTATATTACATGGCACAGTGGACTGTTAACATGTAATTTGGAAGGTGATGGATATTAATTTACATGGCACAAGTTCTCTATGTCAAGCAAGGAATACGACTCCTATTCATTACCACGGTCTATTGCATGTATAGAAACTTTTGAAGGAAATTTCCACTTGTAGAAAATGTCAGATGTAGCGCTGGGACTGTAATACTCACAAAATTTCAATATATAATAAATTATCAACAATCCTTTTCCATGCTACAATACCACTTCAAAATCACCACCCTGGACTCCTTAAATTGAATAACATAATTGAATAACATGCTACTATATATACTTACTATGTTTTTGTACAAGTAATTTTATTTGTATATGTGACTGTACCCCAGATGCAAAAATAAGGCACGTGGGCACAAACTACACACCATCACACAACAGGTCATATCTTATTACTAGAATAGAATAATATG
Organism: Dysidea avara; assembly: GCF_963678975.1. Taxonomy (NCBI): domain Eukaryota; kingdom Metazoa; phylum Porifera; class Demospongiae; order Dictyoceratida; family Dysideidae; genus Dysidea; species Dysidea avara. The sequence continues at coordinate 16,557,541 of NC_089275.1, read as the reverse complement.
TATAATGTAAAGAGTGATGAAAGTACAAAAATGTAGGCCAATATACGTGCTCACATGTCCTGTTTTCACATACATCACCATCTTCAAAAGGTATATGCTACATATGGGGGATAAAATTTACTATTAATATCCACTTTGACCACACACTTTAGTCTATGCAACTTTGCAATCATAGATATAGTTGTCTATGGTTGTTTTGTTGTTTATTGATGTAACTACAGAATTACATGTAAACGACTAATTTTGAAAACGAAAATTTATAATTTCATACAAAATAATAAGGTTTTAGTAGCTTGTACCTAATTCTGAATAGAAGGGTTTTAAGCTAGTAAGGTCCGAAAGTTTAGTACTAGAGAGACCCTCATCCCCACAACTAATGCATGGGGCATTTGGGACAAAATGCACCCTTCTCCTTCCCTTTGTGGAGGAGTCATATATCTTTTAATTGATTCAGAATTGCTAAACTTTCTCAGGCCAAAATCAAGTGATCACTCAAGAAGTACACTGTATGCATACCATGACCATTTATTACAAACTCACCTTAAATCAAAGTCAAATGAGCTGCTACACAGGCTTACAGTAGTGGGTCCTTAATTAGGTGGATAATATACAATAAATAAATAAAACTGTTACCTAGCATCTTACTTACTTAGCTTGTTTGTGACCCTCTCCTTGCCACTCATGGATCCACCCCTGCCCCCCCACCTTGACAAACTATCCCCCACCCCCCCTTCAATAGTTTAAATCAAAGTGCCTTAGAATGTATCAAAAGCAATCTTAGAAAGTCTAAAATACAAAAAAATTCCTAGAGCAGCATGTACCTGAGAATGCACCTAAAATGCAAAAATCAACTGGCAAGTTATTCGCAGATACTTGAGAATGCACCAGGAGCAACAAAACACAGCGGCATGTTATTCTCAGGTACCTGAGGATGTACCAAAAGCATTCCAAGAGTCTAAAATACAAACATTTCTGGTGAGCATGTCCCCAGACCTAAATGCACACATGGATCTTTACACTACTGCCCTCCCCCACTCTCATAAGGCCTTCCTTTGCCCCCCCCCCCCGACTAGATGAAGGCCTGCTATTGAAGATACTTGTTTGTGCACAAGGTACAGTTGATCTCATGTACAAATTTAAGAGTGCTGCAACTCACAGATGAGTGACACTACAATCTATTGTGTAGTGTGATCTTCATCCTAAGTCGAAATCAATGTCAAAAGGAATTTTTGTAGTAGCTCACAGGACAACTATAAAATCACATATGTGTTAGAAATACAATGTGAATGTGAGTTTTATGAGAATTTGACTAATTAAGAGTTAAGCGTCCTTTTAATGTCAAGGCCTATTTGGCACTTTGACCAAGAATGAAGATCATAGGCATAGTCATAGTACACAATACTTTGGAGTACCACCCCCTTGTATAGCAAACGGTCAGTAATTCCACAGTATCTTAAATACACAACCACATACTGATCACAGCATTGTAACACCGCAGGGAACTTACTGGTCATGGAGATAAGGTTTATGCAGACTAATCCTTGCAATTGGTGTACTGAGGATTGAATCAGTACATAGGAATAATGCACCTATCAATGCTTTGTACCACTACTATAAACACGAGTAGAGGTGGGGGAATCAGCCGCCAACCTTGCCCCAGGTAGTGGGGCATTTAACCACAGGTGATATCTTGTTGAGCTTTATCGCTCTGTCTTTACTTTCAAACACTGAGATTTATTCACATTAAGTTCTGTCTCTTTTGCATGCAAGGCTCACGTGCTGTCTACTAGATCATGTATGTTAAAAGATATGTTGAGTGATGTAGTTCCAAGCCGAGCATGAAGACCGAAGACCACGGGAATAGTAGGGGATAGCAAGACCACCAGATAGTGGAGATTAGAACTTTTAATGTGATCTCCACTTATCCCCACCTCTGCCCTTGTTCATAGTAGTGGGGAAACATTGATAAGTGTATTATCTCCAAAATGAAAGCCTATTCCAAGTCCTGACTCACTACTATTCAGTTATGCACAAATCTCAGAAAAACCTCAGAAAATGAGGATGTCAAGTGCATCAAAATAGGACACATCATGCACATGCACGCCGGCCACTCTGGCCGGCAATCATTTCACTCACCAGGACTCAAGCAGGAAACTTGGTAGCTACCCATCCAGGAACGTATTTATTAAGTTATTCGTGTTGACATCAGTCTCACATCCTTAAAAGATCAGTAGCCTGGGCCAAGAGCCAGCCACAATCCGTTACTAGTATGCACGTTTCAGCATCCTACGTATACTAAGTATACGAATAACCTCTACAATGAGTATACTGGGGCGCGCTACCAGTTGTCAGGTATTACCTGAATATAGCATACCTTTAAAGCCAGATAATTACCTGATGATAACGCGTGAACCGCCTGCCATGTCGATTTCACTTAGTCTCCGATATTTTGGTAAAAGTAGTAAGTCCACGGTATCATGGTGTTCTAAGAAAGCTTTCCGATTCACGATTGGCTCATGTTGCTGTTTGCCGTGCTGTGAAAACGCTTCAAGCGATGGACGGGAGTTGACCGATTACGTGACTGAAGACAGAGAGCCACTTCTCAATAAAGGCAGTGACTGTACTAAGAAGACGTTAACAGAGAGGGCAGACTGCAACATGAAGCAACGACTGAGGCGTCATTATCAAGATCATGTGCAGAAGTGGTCACGTGAAAAATCTCCACGATTCCCATGGAAGGCAGCCCTACACCTTTTGTTAGTAGCGTTCGTTACAACGCAAGTGAGTTGCAGTATGCGTCGTAATGGTAATTTCTGTAGATGCTGTGTTTCTTATTTTTATGTATTTACATAATTATATACATTGCATCGTAGATTTAGTAATTGTGTGTTTGTATGTATGTGTGTATTAGTCCCTCCAAGAGAACGAACAGCTTTGCCAATCACTGAGAGGTAAAATCATTTAAAATCATCAGTAAGCTGTTGGTAGTGATTTCAAAACCTCTCAAGTTTTACACCATCAATAAAACACTGCATATAGCAACTACGTAACAACTTGCAGCATTTGCTGTCCATATAGTCTTAGTTTCAGTTTTGAAGCTTTACCCCGTAAAATCCCATGCAACCATTGCAAAGACATCAAGCTTACGTCACTCTGTTAACAGTGAACATGTATTTTGGTGTTAGTTTTGATTTCCTTAATTTGGTTTTGTGTACCACATAACAACAAATTTGGTAATAAACTAACTTTGGCGAATTAGCGAATCGTTACCAAACCACCAAATTTAAAATACATCAATATTATTTCCATACCTTGTGTTCAAGCTTTTAATTGAGGTCGGTTTTAACAAGCCAAGTGTGGCTTCATGGATACTAACAAACTTAAACACATGTTACTGATAATTAGCATGGCTCCATGCATGCAGGTGGGTGTGGCTCATGACAGAAACTTCCTGCTGTAAGACTAGACTATAGCTAGAACTTGTACTCCACATAAGCTTGGATTTGTGCATACCCATTGATAAATGGACAAGGCTCCATGTATGTCTACAGACAGAAACACATGTACACGATGCTGATAAGTGTGCATGGCTCACAAAAGAAACTGGCTGCAGCAGATACACTTCCAATTGATCCTTTACACACATCAGCTTACCACATGTACAACCTCGCATGCAATCACCGATAATGGTGCAGTACCAATTTATGAGGTGAGAGCATTAAAATCTCACCAACTGATATTAGTTTTGCCAATGTTTGTTGTTAGGCTAGGGCTGCTAAACAAGGAGTTTCTGTTAGTATGTATTCATGTGTAAATGCTTAAATGATTGTTTGTCACTGCCTACTTAGTCAGAAATATTGCTCTAATATGGTCATAGCTTGATATGGTTGAGGGAGTTACAGTACCATTCAGTACCATTTAAATTGTGTTTTACACACTACAATATATGGAGTTGTGTTGGATTAATATGCTACGTAGCTAAGATCACTATTTGTACATAAAACTGTGTGTACTGTATGTATATGAAATAGCAAATGCTGATTTGGTGATTTTGGCCGAGTACGTGTAGCTACAAGGCAACATAAGCGAACAATATGTCACAAACTTCAGGCAGTTGCATAGTTCATGGAATACCAAAGGTTAATATTTAATCAAGTAATGGGGAAGGCATTTTGTCATTATGCTCAGTGTACTTCACTTAGGTGCCTAACTAGTGATCTACAAATGCAGCAATCATGGCAGTGTTAGAGAGGGTAAACATGGTTGACAATAATTTGCATTTTAAATGTATGCACTTGGCCATTATGCTACAGTAAAAATTTCATGTCTATAGGTTGTCGTTTACAAAAGTTACAGCCAATTACTGTCACAGTGCCATATCTTCATTAGGCAAGTGGTGTACTCAAAGTTGTTTACTACTGTCAGACATCTGTGCCACAAAATGATAATGGAAAAAAATATACATGTGATTTATAACCTGATCGTTGTCTACATGTAGCACATGACCACTGTTTGTATAAAGGTCATGTGCTAACTTGCTAGCAGTGTAGCAGTGGTCAATTTGTTCTTTTTAATTAGTTATGGATCAGAGCTATAGTTTAAACCAAGTTGGATAAAGCTTGAACCTGATTATCTGAGTCTAGGGCTATGTGATAATTGAAACCTATACGTATCTCAATAAATGACGACCATTTTATCTCGATAATAAATATTACAGTTTCTCAATAATGATGTGACATCTTTTTTTTGTAAACACAGTTTTTGACATAAAGTCAAGTAGTGCTTGTTAAGCCAGAATTTTTTTCACTTCCCCAACTAGTTTGACACCTTTTCACAAGTTTCCCATCTGATATACAATGGATTACAAAATTTACTATTACTTTGATATTAAGCAAATTTGTTATCTTATTTATGATTGGTGATTTAAGTATCTAGATAATCTTTTCATCTAGTCTGAGTCATTTGTGTCATGGCAGTATTGATGCCCAAATCACATACATAGTTTGCACTACTACAAAATAAATTCCTAAGGACAAGTAGTGATGTGTAACAACAACATGTTATATTTTGATATACAGGACAGGACTAGCTACTATACAGGATAGAACCATATGTAGTCATTGCACCAATCTGTTGCACAATACCGACTGTACAACAAACATTAAGCAAAATAAGTTTATCAAAAGGAGTAGGTGTGGTCCATGAAAAATGTCACCCAAAAACCAGTCTCACTTTTCCCAGATAACGATGAGGCAGTATGGGTTAGGCGAAACGAAGCCCGAACAGACCTTCAGACCGACCTGAATGCTTTCGACAAGTTGCTACAGAAATTTTTTTTTAATTATTTAATGGGATTTTCTACTGGCTGACTGACTGCCTGACAGACTGATTGACTGACTGATGCCTGCAGACAAGCATGACTCAATAACGGCTAAGCTACAGGCTTGACATTTTCACTGTTCGACATCGCTTCAGCCCGAGAGGTGCCTTTTGTCATACCGCAGTATATACAATACATTATTCATGGACTTACCAGTGTCCTCCTTTGTGTCCCATTCATTTTTGCTGACAGAGAAAAGTGTCGATTTGGCGGTATTTTTCATAGTGACTACTTTGATTGCAGAGGTGCTTTTCTAACAGTTATTGAATTGTACTGCTGTGTAACGGGTTGAACTAGCTTACAACGAAGCGTAATGGATTCTTCACTTTTCAGACGATAATTGATAGCTGGAGTATGGCACCATTTCTTTCTTTGATGCGGTATGTGTGGGTTCACCAGTCATAATAATTATTTACAAAAAAAAGTTACAAACAAATACACAAAAATTTTGGAATTTTGGTGTGACGAAACTGGACATCCCAGATGAACCACTGATTTCGACATGATCCAGATGCAACTATTTACAATATCTGTAACAACTAGCAGAAACTGGACTATACGGTGTGCATACAGAGTAACACTAGACCAGATAGCTGTTTATACAAGGTTGTCTGTGCTAATTCTTAAAATGGAAGGGGTGGAATGGAAGTATCTTAATATGATAGGCAACTAGTATAGGATGGTTGTTTATTACAAATACACAAAAAATTTGGAATTTCCAACTAGAGTAGGGACCACAGCACATTAATAAAAAGTACTGAAACAAGCTGGAGTAGTGCACGATATTAAATCACAGTAAAACAATAAGAAGTGTTATATCCCTACTGTGCTCAAGATATCATAATGGAAATGCACATTAGGGATATGACACTTCTTATTGTTTTACTGTGATTTAATATCGTGCACTACTCCAGCTTGTTTCAGTACTTTTTATTAATGTGCTGTGGTCCCTACTCTAGTTGTCTGTACACATACATGTACAGTAGTACCACCTACATGTAGTGATTAACCTAGTCAGTCTGTGATCTACTTGTTATCTGTATCGTATACATGCAGAAATGTAAATGTTGTACAAATCCTTTAATATGATTTTCATGTACAGGTATCTATATTTGCCAGTCACAAGTACAAGTTGACAAGTTTTCTAGTACAGAACACCAAGTCATTTCATAATTATTTTATCAGGAAGGAATGTGGTACATCTATCAACAAGTTGTACTCACTAGATGATGTGTACAAGCAACTTGAACACACTGTGAACTCTGTAAGTTGTTGTATAGTATAATGCTTGTATAGGGTACTACTGTGTGTACGTGCAGTGCACGTATGTACTAGGGTATAGTGGTTGTGCTATCTTTTGGTGTGGAGTGAATGCCAACTGTTTTCTGTGTCTTGTTGCTTTAGTAAATACATTTTAGGCCTATTGATATTGCAGCATTGTTTATTCAGTATAGCTTTGATGTACTGTGTTATTCAAGAGCAACTTACATTGACATTTCACTGTACAGTGTACTATGTTCAAAGTCAGAATATTCACTGACTAACAGAATTGCATTTTATTTTTAAGGGTTGTTAGAATTGATGCTGGTACACAACATAGAGTGAACCCTCATAAAGTTGGTAACGAGAGTTTCTGAATAATTTAGCAACTACAAAATACATGACTCCACATGCACAATCTAGCATTTTGTTTTGATAACTGATTTTGGACCCAACATGACTCTTTTCGGTCCAGGGCTTATTTACGTCACGCACACCAGACTACTAAGTATTCTCTGGTAATGCTTAATTTTGCTACAGCTGCCAATGTTTCTGTTGTTCTCAGCCATTTCAATGCATCAATTGAGGCTTCCTGGATCACGTGACATACAAAACCACAAGTTATCATGGTACCTGGATTGTATATATGACTTTCCACTGCAAAATCTCTATAAGGAAATGTAGCACAGCTATAAAGTTGGTACACACATTGTTGAACTTCTCATATACAAAAAAGAGAAATTTTTAAAAACATGACTACAGTTCCCCTTCAATACAGTATAATGGTATACATGTAATATTTGTAGCATGGGCATGAAGGCTTTGCCTGATATGTATGCCCGACTGCCCGAGGGCAGTTGGGCATACATATCAGGCAAAGCCCGAATGCCCCGTGTTACAGCTAATATGTAACACTTGTTAGGTTGATAGCCTGTACAGGGCGACCAATCACCCAAGCCAATACGAGTGCAGCCTCTGGATGTATTATATATGCATACCTAAAATTTTCAATTATGGGTCAGCAGCTAGTACGTTCGGTTATGATAAACAGACATGTCCTAGAGATATCACGGAGAATTTCCATTACGCGAGTTTAATGTTCTAATCAGTACTATTGAATCGTTTATGGAAAACTACGCAGCTCACTAAACGCTTAGACAGGTAAGCTTACTTGTAGAGTGGTTACTCCGTGCAGAGTGGTAGCTTCGTGATGGAGGCATATCCGTATTCGAAAACGTGTGGAAACGATCGATGAATAAGCTATAGCACTAGTTTTCACCTTAGGTCAACGTTTTTCAACTCATAGGATGGCGAGGATAACAAAATGCTTTCTGTCTGAGTGGTTTTTATAGCGAAATCCAAGTCATGCATCCTAATCACGTGAGTGTTGATCGATCCCCACAATTGATTTCAGCATCAATGTCTATATAATCACTGCCCAGTTGTAGCCCGGCTACATTTCATATGTAGCCCGGCTAGCTGGGCTACATACGAAATGTAGCCTGGGCGGCTCCTTTGATCTGACTGAGGTGTGAAAGTGTTACATGCAGGTATGTACAGTACATGTAGATATGACCATACAATTAACAGGTTGATTTTACAATTATGTATGGTACAGCTCAAATGTAATGTTGTCTCGTGTGAGTGCAAGCAATTATAAGACGAACTAATCAAAGGGCATGGCACCGGACTTGCTTGCGAGTATTCATCCCAAACAAAACAGGATGAATATTCGCAAGCGAAATGGGTACCACGCCCTTTAATTAGCTTGTTTTTAATTGTCACAAGACGGCATTACGTTTGAGCAGTACTATATGTGTACTTATTATGTGTGTGTGTGTGTGTGTGTGTGTGTGTGTGTGTGTGTGTGTGTGTGTGTGTGTGTGTGTGTGTGTGTGTGTGTTGTATTTGTTGTTTTAAAGGTTCTTTCTCTTGTGTGTGTGTGTGTACATTTATATAACTTTACTATTACAGTATTATAACATGTCCCAACAATCAGTGAGTGAGTTTAACATCTTGGAGGGTAATGTTACTGTGAAGAATGCTACTAAACTGACAATGATCATCGACTATGATGTTGGTGAATGTGGTGATGATGAGGTGGACACTATTCCATGTATGGAAATACGTTAATGTGTGTGTGATACACTGTACATGAATAAATGTGGTACACGCACACGCACACACGCAACACACACACACATACAGTATAACACTCACACAACCCACATCTACACAAGTTGGACTAATACTAAACAACACTTTTACATATTGAAAAGCCAATACTTTTATTTTACCTGCAATGTTAACTAATGTTAATGTGTGACCTACTGGCTAGTTTGCATAATTCTCTCTGTGAAATAAGATCACATGTATTGAAATACATTGTGTAAAATATTGCATGCTGCAAAAGTAGTTTTACTCTCATTTTGATTGGACTTGTGACCTACAGTATGATTGATTAAAATAATCAGTGTAAAAATTGATTGTTTTGCTCTTCCTGCTGTCTATTGTAACTTCAGGAGTGTTCACCAGATAAGGGCTACATATAAGGCTGGAACTTCAACAGCCTATTAGTTTTTCCCTCTAGACAAAAAAGATTCATAAATATCATTCGGAAAAAAAATTTTGTTCACTTTTTGCTCAGCAAGTCACATTTTATAGTTGTAACATGGGAACAAATGGTCTGCCTGATATGTATGTCTACCCGAAGCCTCAGGGCCCCATTCCCGAGGGCTGAGAATAGATTCTAGACCACAAGTGCACATGGTGCAACTATTACATGACACTTTAAGGTACTTTATTATTACTTTTAACTTTAAGTTTTAATTTTTAACTTTAAAGCCTTTGATGTGGGAGAGTGTTTGTCCAGAGCCTTTGAAGGTCTCATGCATACATGTGTATATAATATACTGTAACTCCATGTTCATTGTACCATATGACCAAGTTACATAACACTGTAGCTATGTAAGTGTAAAGGTGGCTTGTGGTATATAATTTATAGTTGTAACATGGGCACGAGTGATTTTCCAGAAATGTATGCCCAAAGTCCAAGGGCGCAGCCTGAGGACTGTGGGCAAACATTTCTGGCAAATCTCGAGTGCCCATGTTACAGCTAATATGTAACATTTCCGTTAAGGTTGATAGCCTTAATGCCAATACGAGTGGAATCACTGGATTCGTTATATATGTATGCCTGAAAGATTCAATTATGGTTAGGAAGCAAGTAACATTGCAGCTGCAATTGTTATAATAAACGGACGAGTCCTACGGATATTACGGAAAGTCGAGTAGGGAAAATTTCGGGAAAGTTACAAGTGTTTTAATGCTTTCGTGTTGTTTAAAGACTAATCACAACGTATACTAAATACCTAAAGGGGTAAGCTTCGTTATAGAGTGGTTAACTCGTGTCGTCCGTAATGTGGGCGTGTCCACATTCAAATACTTGCTGAAATGCTTGGGAATGCACTGTAAGACTAGTTCTCACCTTTAAGTAACATTTTCCAACTTGTAGAATGGCAAGGATACCAAAACACCTTCATTTGACTGCTGCTTCTGACAGCACTTCAATTTGTGGTAATCATCACGTGAGCATTGATTTATTCCCACAATTGATTTCGGTGTGAGCTCGTATAGAACAAACAGGGGTGGTACCACTACCTCATCCACATCAAGGCCATACTTGCTTTGATGAAATTGGCTTGCTCTTTTAGAAGTGCAACCACTTTCCCGGGATACATTCAATGTACACCAGTGTACATTTATATGTCTCCCTGTGTTGAGGTATACATGGCAAATGTATCCTCTGGAATTCCTTTGATCTGAGGTGTGAAAGTGTTACATATAAAAAATAGTGACCTACATATGTACATATGTACGTATGTGTTATAGTAGCTATATCAGCAACTGAATATGGCTTCACAACTTCATTAAAGGCCTTTTAACACTCAATGCGTTTTGAATGTGGATCCAGACTGAGAGTGGATCAAATGTGCATCAATCTTTGAGCATATCATGAACAGTGCTTAGGGTTATTATCCTGAATAAATCAGTGTGTACTAAGTAAGAGCAGGAAATCTTTCATGAGGTCGGTGATTATACTACCTTCTTCATATTCCTTGGAGTCAGAAAAACATTCGCAGTGAGAAATGTTGTTAGTACATTTACAAAACATTGGGTGCCAAGTAGCTGGTCAGTTGTTATGAGGAAACCTGTGCCGGATACAATGATTACAAAAGGGTACGCTATTCCTTCGACACTCACTCATGATCACTGTATCGCTTCCACAAGCCAAGTATAACACTAGGTATGCTGTCGCTTTAGTCTTATTGCAACAGTCATGCATTGCGCGAGATATCTGGAGACTGTATGGTGCCCCCTTGCTAATTGAACTAATGCGCATTAAGTCCGGCCAATTCCCCCCTCGAAGTGGAATGACATGAAGCAGGATTGAATATGCATTGCGATCAATCCAGTTCAGGTGTGAAATGGTCTGATCCGGCTTCGATGTGCAATCAACTGTAGTGTGAAAAGGCCTTAAGTATGAGCCAACAGCTTGAGGTGTACTGTATGTGCATACATACCACTTTGTAATAAAATTAACTAGATCATGTGTACACACTACATACACCTGTACATGTACGTATACACATACACAGCTAATCCAGCCATCTGTGTGGTTAGAAGATACGGTGATCAGAGATACGCCTGTACTATACATTTGTTCATGGTCCAATTTGCATTAATATACTTAAATATTTAAACACACTTACTCTGTAGACTCTTGACAATCAGGACACTTCTCTAATATGGTCAGTCTCAAATACAGCTAGTACATTGTCAAGAATAAAAGAGTTTAGCTGTAGTTTTGGCTTAAGTATGACTCAAGAGACACTATCCCTCTGTTCTGTACTATGCATCCATATTAACTGGAATGCTGTTTTGACTTAGGATGCACAATTGCCACCCATACATATGAAGTTAGTGGGATATATGTACATGTACTTGTGTATAGAGGATTTAATACTTATTGTAATTTCACACAGAATGTGCGAAATGTTTTATCATGTGGGGTACTCAAATGGAACACTACATTTGGCTGTTCATTGAGTGAAAATGTACCCACCACCCCAGAAAACTTTCCTATGAAATCACAACTGCGCACTATGTATTTCATACAATACTGCCTGTATAGTATTGTATGGTTGATAAGATATATAGTATACTGTATATCATCTACTGTATATCATCAGGACATTTGACCTGCAGGTAAATACAAGAATCTCACATCTTACATAGAAGTGTTCCCCTACAACCCTAACACTAGTAGTGCTGACATGAGACAAGAAGATGAACCATGTTGTAATGAGGACTCCACCAGTGGTAGTTGTTCCATTGAATATTGTAACTGTAGTGTGAAGAGTCAGGTAGACTGCTACATACATGGAGACAACTTGAACAAGTACGTAAATGTTACAAAATATGTAAAGCCTTACTCATCTTTCATGCTCACCCCTGATATATTAACAAGGTTTATATTTAGTGCATCCTGTTACTGTGGACACCTGAACGAGGGAAGCTGCTTAATGTGGACACTTTTTAATGGTCACAAAGTATACTGTGGCACGTAAACTGACTTGGACAACTAGATAATCAAGACACTGGGTTGGTCCCAGGTGTCCATATTACACAGGTTCATATGTTATGTAGACTGTAGACTTGCAAAGAAAGTCATGTGTACAATACCTATGTACGTACATACATACAGTCATATTGGGACCATATTTAATAGTTGTAACTTGGACACAAGTGGTCTGACTGATACATACATCCACCCGATGGCTAAGAGTGGACATATCAGGTAGACCACTCATGCCTGTGTTAAAACCATTATGTAACACTTCCGTGTTACAGTAATCATGTAACGCTTCTGTTGCAGGCTAATAGCCCATGCTGGGTGATAATCACCCATGCAATATGAGTGTAACCCCTGGATTTTTTTATATACATGCCTGAAAGATTCAAACGTGGTTAGTTTGCAGGTGACGTTGCATTTGCGTTTGTTATAATAAACGAATGATATCACAAAAAAATTGAGTTGGGCAAATTTATAAGTGTTTTAATGCTATGGAGACTGATTACAATGTACATGCATACTAAAAGCCTAAAAGGGTAAGTTTCATTATACTTAGCTGGTTAACTCATGTTAACTGTAATGTGGGTGTGTTCTGTATTTGACCAAAACATACTAAAACGCTTGTGAATGTGCTGCATATAAGACTAGTTCTTACCTTTAACTAATGTTTCTCAACTTATAAGGACATTGAAACACCTCCATCTGAGTGCTTCTTGTGGCAAGACTCCAATTCATGATAATAGCCACATGAACATTGATTTATTCCCATAATGTATGGATTTTCAGTCTGCAACAAACACAGCGGTACCGCTACATACCTCATGAGTTAGCATTGTACAGATAACGCCCTAACCACAGGTAATATGTGATATGTACAATGGTGGATTCTTTTGATCAGCCCACACAAAGTGTTACATATAATCCTTACCTCTGTAGTACATCAGCAGAAAAACCCGATTAATATGGCTTCGTTTTGGTCCAAAAATCATATGACTTTTGAGGTCATGAAATACACATGCATTAGTGGTATTGGGACCTCCCCCTGAAGTTGCTACCATATTGAGGTGGCATTTTAAGAGATGGACTATAGAAGTGATTGCACTGTAATATAATTTGCGTGTTCTTTATAAAACATAGCATGTGTTTTAACTTTAACCATGAGACTCACACACCGGTATAAGCAGAAAATTTGACAGGGAATTATTGTAAATATGGTATTTGATGAAATTTCACTGAATTGTCAAATTTAAATATCCAGCTTGCTAAAGCGATTGAAAACACAAAAAAATCCAAGGGAAGACCAGTGAACCTACTCTGTTTATACTGATAGCCAATTAACATTGAAAGATCCGTAGCTACGTAGTTACTGAACATGGTCCCCACAGCTGCAGCATGGTATTTCTCTGAAACCTCTCAGATTTTTGGTTGTACAGCCAGAGGCATCTGCAAGGCCCGCTACCGTTGTACTCATGCTAACCTCAGCAGCTACAGTACTTGAAGTTTTCCCTTGAGTTGTCATGACTATAGCTTGGGCAATCACTGAAATTCTCGTGATGCGTACGTGGTTAGTGCTGGCCCATCAAATTTAGATTCGTATAATAAACATGTTGTTCAATTCTCCCAAATATTTCACCTGTCAAATTTTCTGCTTTTATGGTACCATAAGTATATACATGGCATTATACATGGGCGTCTGTATTTAGCGGATCACGGATCGGCGGATCACGTGATATGCATGCTCAACTCGATTTTGAGCACTGGGAAATATTTATACCCTAGTGTAACATACAGCATACTGTAGAATTTATGTTTTATCAACAGGTAGGAAGCCTGAAGAGATACTATGTAACTATAATAATTAGAGCGCACGCGTATTAAAAATTTAACACACGTACAGAGTAAGATTATTTTAATTCACCTTAAAACTGAATCACTGATGTATTCTTTACACCAACACAATATTCAATAGACTAGCTCTGTATTGCAAAAACAAACGACAAAGGATACACGCCAACATATTAGAAGCCTATTCACACGTGAGTGCGCTAGCGTATCCTTTGTCGTTTGTTTTGCAATACAGAACTAGTCTATTGAATATTGTGTTGGTGTAAAGAATACATCAGTGATTCAGTTTTAAGGTGAATTAAATTAATCTTACTCTGTACGTGTGTTAAATTTTTAATACGCGCGTGCTCTAATTATTATAGTTATATAGTATCTCTTCAGGCTTCCTACCTGTTGATAAAATATAAATTCTACAGTATGCTGTATGTTACACTAGGGTATAAATATTTCCCAGTGCTCAAAATCGAGTTGAGCATGCATATCACGTGATCCGCCGATCCGTGATCCGCTAAATACAGACGCCCATTATACATTGTACTCCAGTAACTAGGAAAATCTGTTCAGTTAAAGAATTATACAAGTTTGTGCACTTCATTAGAACAATATTTGTTTATATAGTAAAGAGCTAATGTATGCATGTTAATAGAATACAAGTGCAAACGCCCATGTCAGGTGCGGTTCTAGAGGGAGGAGGGTTGTCACTGGGAAACCAGTCAGCCAAAAGATTAATATACTCTAATAGAACAGTCGGAATAAACAGAAACCTACGACTAAAGAGATTACTTATTGTACAATCGAAGTGTTCAAACCTCATAAATAACTTTCATGACCATGAAATTACCTAAAAATGCTTCTCAAGCACCTCCAAGCAATTTTTATAATTAAGTGTCTCTAATTATTCAGCAATTTCCTATTAACTTAGAGACTTACTGTTAAAGCTTCTCATGGCTATAACTGCATAGTAAAGCAGCTGCGGAATTGGAAGTTATGCAGTCAGCCAATTTTCTAGAACCACCCCTGACCCATATAAGTACATATGTTTATTTGATGTGATGTTCGTTTAACAGAATTGATTCCATAAAGTTCCATTTCTATTTTGGTGCAACCTACAAAAAAGGTGTCATTGAAGTCTACAATCCAGTTCATGTGACATTCCACATTGTGATCAGTTTGAAGAATGAGCTGTACAACAACATGGCGATAGATATGGACATTGTGTCCACCTTCACGAGGATTTCCAGTGACTCATGGACCAGGAAAACAACTACTATCATTGATGCTGTAGTACTAGTCCTTCTTTTCATGTCTTCATGGACATTTGTGTTGTCAATAATTAAGACCGGTAGACTGGCTAAGGTACATACATATCGGTAGGTGTAATGTTTTGTGTGTGTGGTGAGAGTGGGGAGTTCTGTTGATTAGCACGCTCAAGTAGTGACCTATTGGCTGGTTGATAGTAATCACAAGGGTGGATGATGAGGCCAGTAATCCTAATGTGCAGTGGTCTACCTTTGTGGTTGTCTATCCCTTCTTTTGCATGACTCATTTCAAGGAAAAAAGTGTGTGTGTGTGTGTGTGTAGTGCATTATATAAATGCATGTTTACACAGGCTATCAAGTTACATTTCCTGGCATACCATAAAAAGCATCTACGATGGCAAGAAATCAGTACACTTTTCAACTTCTGGTACATGTTAATGTTGTTTACTAACCTTCTGATATTTCTTGCAACATTGATTAAGATACATCATGACTACTACAATAAAGTAAGGAAACAGTCTCATGTACACATACTACATATATTAGTGATATTTGCAGAGTCCTATAAACATTGAAGTACTAGAGTCCATCAGCATTTTGTTTGGAATTGGAAATATCTTATTGTGGTGTGGATTGTTTGGTATCTTGAAGTACTTTGAGTCATTAAATGTTAGTGTAATATACTACAACTTAATGTGTACTATGTATTATTTAATAATGTATGTGTGGGTTGTGTCTTACTGTCTAGCCTCACCAGCCTTCCTTAGTACAGTGCACCTTTCTATGTTTGACACCAACAGTATGGCCCCAGCAGTGAGGTGGTGTTATTATTGACCTACAGTAGTTATATAAACCTCAGTTATCCAAATTCCATGCAGTTACATATTATGCTGTTACCTGAATACCAAAAAATGATCATTCTGTTACATTATAGTGAGTGTTAATTCTATTAGAGTGGTTGAAATTGTGTATGTTTTGTGAATGTGTTAAATACATATTGTTTTGAGGCACAACTTCAGAGGTATGTTATATGAACAACAGATGGTCCTCACGGATTGAGATTCAACACTGTATGTACGTACTTTACGTATATTTGGGATATAGTCAGTACTATGAGGTTTTAAAGGAGCTAGTTTCACTGTATAGTGAATAGTTGCTAGTACATATCATATACTTTTGTCTGATAAGTTGCTTCTTTATTCTCAACTTTTGAGGTTTACTCACAAGGTAGCTTTGCATAATAACCAGTTCCCCATGTGTATATATATGTGTACATCTTCCATGCATCAAACATTGTTCTGCATGCATTTGATATTGTGTTGTTGTATGTACTATAGGTTCTGCTGACAACAGTGAGACTGGCACTTCCCAGTATTGCACGATTTGCTATTTACATTGCCATCCTGTTTACAGCATTCTCCATTACTGGGTGGTTGGTTCTTGGATCATATCATTCTAAGGTACTGTATGTGGATTGAAAATTACTACAGTGTTATATGTAATAGTTGTATCATGTCCCCGAGTGATTTTCCTGATATGTACACCCAAGCTCGAGCCACTGCATCGTTTTACAGATTGTTTATAACATTTACTAAACATCTATAGGGGTATGCTTCGCTGTAGTGTTTATCTCGTGTTACTCGAAAGTGGGTGTGTCCGTATTGAAAAATGCGGCTAACCGCTTGTGAATGTATGCTATAGCACTAGTTCTCACCTTAAACCAATGTTTATCAACTTATAGGATAGCAAGGGTGACAAATCGCTTCCATCTGAGTGCTGTAGGATGCAAAATTAGATGAATGGTTTTCATCATGTGACCAATAAAAAATTCCCACAATCAATTTCGGCTTGAGTTTTTATATAAAGAAATTGGTGGTACTGTTCCCATATCAATACCATGGTACATTTAAATATACCATATGGTTTAACTTAAATGTACCATGGCCAGTCAGAGTTTATGAGATATGTACCCTAAACTTTGCCTTTAAAATTAGGTGGTTCATGGTGCATGTTTAAATGCATCACATACTGTAGGTTTAACCTAAACATATGCAAATAAAAAATGACTGTTCAATTAGAGTATGAACATTTCTTTTACATGTGTGTATGTATGCGATGTTGTTGATGTGATCATTTTTGTCTTGGTTCTCAGTTTGGTGGACCTACAGAAACAGCAGTCAGCCTTTTCTGTATCCTCAATGGAGATGACTTGTACAAAACTTTCACTGGACTAGAAGTGCCATCAAACTCAATCCAACTATTCAGCAAACTATACCTGAGTGCCTTCATGTTCCTATTCATTTATATTGTGCTGAGTTTGTTCATTGGCATATTCAACCATGCCTATGAGTCACTATCAGTGAGTGTTTGTGCTTTGGTGTGTACATGTTGTGTGTGTTCCTGCATGTTTATGTATGTGAGTGCATGTGTGGTGTGTGTATGCAGTAATGGTTACTGTGTGCAAGCATACGTATGTACGGTGGTATTATCTGTATGCATGTCTCTGTTCCTGCAGTCAAACTGGAGACAACGTTCACGAGGATTTCTTCGTGATTGGGCAGAAGGAGAGCCAGATGATGACCCAACTAAGAACTATCCATTCCCAATCCCACGTGTTCGCAAACCTGCCCCAGTTACAACGGTACTTGATCCAGTGTGTATTAACAACAGTGGTGATTCCAGTCTAATGTCATCCGTTAAGATAGAGAACCCTGTTGAGAATAACTTACATGTTCCTATTGTACACATCACTGAATCAACCAGTGAGCCTGTAAACAATAGCCCTGTTACTGGTGGACATGGCCTTGCCCGATTCCCTAGTGACTCTAACTTACTAGCTCAGCCTCAGGCACATGAAGGTCGTTTCCAACGTTCTTTGAGTTTTGTATCCTCACATGAGAGACACCAAGGACACCATCATAATGTTGCTTACACTAGTAGTGGTACACATTTAATGGTATGCCAACCACATATGGGAGTTAAGGCTCAAGTGGCAGAACCTCCAAGTGCTACCAGTAAGGAAGTGGCTACAGCAAGATCAAAACTTTGGGCCAGTAATCCTCACTTAAACCTGTAAGTTGCTCTGTAATGTACTATGTAATTGGCAACCAAATTTTTTTGTTGCTGTTTTTTTTTTTGTAAAAATATGCTATGTATATTTACTTGGTTAAATGCTGCACCTCAAAAGTGGCCACCACATTTACATAGTGGCCATAACACATAGTTAAATAATGCAATAAACATTTCCATTGCATATAAGCATCACAACTATGTACATACATAAGAGAGTCACCTACTAGTCAAGTGAGTAGCATACCATACATACTAGGAATAATATGCATTACACATACGGCGCTGGGAACTAGTTACATGACTGTAACAATGTTTGGAAGCAGAAATAGACACTCCTGCAGTATTGTGGTGACAGTGAGCAAGAGAGCAAAAGTTGTTACATACATGAATGTATTAGTAATTCATATTTCTAAATTAACAGCATTAGCAGATCTGAGGTGGAGCAAAGAATTTTTTGCCCAATACCTTCTTTTGCCTCCTTAGATTTAGGACAATATTCACACCAATACAGTAGCAGAGCTTACATATATGTACAAACTTTGCACTAAGAAGTGTAACACAAACAAGTTTGAATTTTGTGTAAACACCTTTAATAGAGCAGTCACATGCACTCTGTGTTAACATAACCACAAAGCATGTGTAAATATGTGATTGCAATAACTGTTATTGCAAGACAGGATGTTGATGGTCACTTTGGTACCACCCTAAACCTCTTGTTGAGTACAGATTATGTCTGCCAATATACAAACAAACCAATTAACTGATTATAGCCAATTGTTGGTAGGTAATTAACCAGTGACAAAAATTTTGTAAGTGTACAGTACTATTACCAAGTAAATAGGGATGTTGGTTGTTTATTCAAACACAATTACAGTTACTACCAATATTTACCAATTGTTTTTATAGAGATTTGGATGAAACTGATGCTTAAAGCACTCCTCTTTGAGCTTCTGTTTGCAATAATGATGATACACCAAATACGAAACATTTAATACTTGCATACATGTACGTATGTGGTATAAAATGGTGCATTTATTTGTTTATTGTTTAAGCACATTGATGATTCAAAGTGTTGTATATTGCATTGTACTGTAGAGTAGAGCTGGTCACATATTTCCAAGCACAGCCACCTGCAGGTGAGATAGAAGAAAATGTACCATGAAGCCACCTAACTTCAAGGGAAAATTTCAGGGTACATATCTAAACCTTGGCTGGCCATGGTGCATTTAAGTTAAACCATGGCTGGCTGTGGTACATTTTACATGTGAGAGCAATACCGCCAAATTCTTTATATAAAAACTCAAGCCGAAATCGATTGTGGTTATTTATTATTGGTCATGTGATGAAAAACCATGCTTTTGATTTTGGTACATATCAGTGGTATCATGTACCCTTGTGATTTGCCTGATATGTACACCCACGCTCTCGGGCCTGAAGGCCCTTGAGCTTGGGTATACATATCAGACAAATCACTTGGGTACATGATACAACTATTACTAGTAGGGTCTGTTATGACAAAATTTTACTAAAATTGGGACACGGCGGATTAAAGCACCAAATTTGGTACAGTGATT
This sequence comes from Dysidea avara, assembly GCF_963678975.1. Taxonomy (NCBI): domain Eukaryota; kingdom Metazoa; phylum Porifera; class Demospongiae; order Dictyoceratida; family Dysideidae; genus Dysidea; species Dysidea avara. Next base: position 16,537,516 of record NC_089275.1, on the reverse strand, counting down.
CCTTAGAATGTATAAAATGATTTCAGAAGGGGTGCCACCATGAACTCACCCTGCACCCCTTTGTACGGTCACCTAATTTTGACAGTCCACGAAATTAAAACTCACTACATTTACTGTTTTGAATAATTTGTTTTCCTAACCACATTCCCAAAGGTTAATAGTTCCTGTTTGTGAATGAGCAGTCCATGACATTCCATAAATAGTTTTATTAAAATATAATGTCTGTGTGAAAGATGCATGGCCTTAAACAAAACTATTGGTTTAGCAAAATTTAGAATCGCTAAAATTTAAAATGGCTATTCATTAAGGTTTTTCACAATAATAGCTAGTTACTTATTTTCTGTCAAAAGCAACGTCTTTGTTTTCACTACACCAGCCGAGTACTGTACACAGAACACCAGTTTCCTGGATACTTGACCCCTGAAGTTGTAAACAGGTTCAACCTTTTACGCACATAACTACAGCCAGAATTTGCTATAGCTAGCTATACATTTACACAGTTCTATTTGCTAATGAAATGTGCATACATTGCAGTTCTGTTATTGAAATTTATTAAAAAATCGACTATCTGATTTTATCATCTCTTAAAGAATTTCAATAACAGAACAGCAATGTATGCACATTTCATTAGCAAATAGAACTGTGTAAATGTATAGCTAGCTATAGCAAATTCTGGCTGTAGTTATGTGCGTAAAAGGTTGAGCCTGTGTACAACTTCAGGGGTCAAGTATCCAGGAAACTGGTGTTCTGCGTACAGTACTCAGCTGGTGTAGTGGAAACAAAGACGTTGCTTTTGACAGAAAATAAGTAACTAGCTATTATCGTGAAAAACTTTAATGAATAGCCATTTTAAATTTTAGCGATTTTAAATTTTGCTAAACCAATAGTTTTGTTTAGGCCATGTATCTTTGACATTATATTTTAAAAACTATTTGTGACTGGATCTGTGAAAAGGGGTCTTCCACACACATTCAATTCTAGGAACATGGAAGACCATAACTTAGTGTTCAAAAAGATATAAACCTGACATTTTCTCCATCCATTAACCCATGTTAGTGCTCACGTCTGACCAAATTTCAAGTCAATAACCTTGTCCAATCTCAAGTTATGAATTGTCAAAGTTTGGAAATTGGATGTGTGTGGAAGACCCCTTTTTGCAAATCCGGTCTCATTTATGGAATGTCATGGACTGCTCATTCACAAACAGGAACTATTAACCTTTGGGAATGTGGTTAGGAAAACAAATTATTCAAAACAGTAAATGTAGTGAGTTTTAATTTCGCGGACTGTCAAAATTAGGTGTCCGTACAAAGGGGTGCAGGGTGAGTTCATGATGGCACTCCTTCTGAAATCATTTTATACATCCTAAGGAATCACTGTACCAAATTTGGTGCTTTGATCCGCCGTGTCACAATTAAATCCATAGAGAACCAGACTATACATAAACTATGGCTCTGCTGATAGCCAACAAATAGCCCCAAGTAATGGTGTTGATAGTAAGTCATCAAAGTACTTGATGCAGGATTACTGGTGGGTGTCCGAGAATAGGCTATTCCAAATAAATTTTCTGTTTCCCATCCTCCATTTTACATGCAGGCGGACAGTCTCATTAATATGAGATTGACAGCTTTTAAAGCCATTTTACCTGGGCACAACCATAGCAAACTGTCTAATAACATTTTCAGCTTTTACTTTCATGTTTTACGTAGCAGGAATAACACAAAGGTGAATTAATGCCGACTTAGTAGCCACATTAACGCATGAGCTGACCACCATACAATATCAATTTACAAAACCTGTACAGTATACAAGAAAAATCATAACAGAATAGGGAATAAAGTTTCCTTTTAGGTGGCAGTAAACAGATGTGGGCAGTGAAATAGAGAGGATTTCGAGTAGCGACTTTGATCCAGTCTAGTAGTACAACAACCAAAAAAAAAAACTTTAATCTCAAATTTGGAACTCTAGTTGGGCTTTATATGTAAGGTATATCCACACCAATTTTCACATGATTCCGCTCAGTAGTTGACGACAACGGATGTCCGAGTATTGTACATTTTGCTATTATGGGACACCTAAGAGAGACTGTACACACATAACTCATAGGGGACTCCAATTTTGGACCACGGGCTCACCATTATATATTCAATCCAAAAATTAGCAGTGCGGCACAATTCAATTATGAGAACTTGTAAGGTTTGTCAGTGTGTATGTGCATAATTATGAGACAGTGTTCGTATTATGGGACAGAAAAAAATGTTCAATATCCTCTAACTTGGAGCAGAAAGCACATAAAGTAATAAAATTTGGAACAGGTTCTCATCAATGTTACTTACAAAATATAAATCTAATAGGAGCAGAGTTATTTTGTATGGCTTCCTGACGTGTGAATGCTCGAAATTATGGGACAGTTGATCATATTATGAGACAATTTTGAATTCAGATTCTAACAGTTACAAAAAGCATTCAATTTATGCAAAAAAAAAAATGTTTGCTAATGGATCTTTCAATAAAAGCAAAGCTTATTGACAGTCAGTGCAGTACAATTCAAATGCAAAGACAGAAGTATCCACTGTATATATGTCTTTCCTTCACTTCAGAAGTTACTGACACATTCAAACTAGCTCCTAGCTGAGTGAACACTTTTTCTGCTTTTCAGATAACAGATAATGTTTTATATAGCATGTGATAAAGATTAGATGCTGTATACAATTGCGTTTCATCATCTTCAAAGTATTTACCTGCTTCCAATAGGACTATGTGGACATCTGCAACAATGTACATTCATGATTTATTCTCTGTTCTCTAATGAAATTTTTGCACACTTGTGATTACTAGCACATCAGAGCACCTTTATAGGATGTCACAAGCAGTGTTGTAAGTGCCCACTACCAAAATAGCTCAAGTTATCAAAGTGTCCCATAATACGTACTGTCTAATAATGGGGACACTTACCTTTAATACAGAATTACTCTATTTCAGCTGAATCGCCAACTTCTTACTATCATGTAATTACTATCATCACATAGTCAGCCTTTTTGTCCTGTTTGCGATCGTCCTAGTCACGACAGAGCTGACAAAATCAAATGCTTTTAAGTGTGTCCCCACCCAAAGCACGTGTACCCACATCATTTCCGTAAAATAGCCGGAAATTCCAGTCCGTAAAATAGGTACACTTGCACTCTAGCCACGCCCTTATCTGATTTTGATACGTCAAAACACCGATCCAGACTGTGAGTGATTTTTGCGATGGCCACAGACCTGGAGAGTGGTGGTCAAACACGTAAGTCATTTGCAGACGCGAGTCACTCAAGATTATCCTGGTGTCTCAATAACCTGTTTCGTTTCACGGTTGGTTCGTGTTACCAAAAAGATGATCCGCACAGCAGCGGTCACGAATTAACCGAATACACAAATGAAGACAGAGAGCCACTGATTAATAAAGACGGCGAGTGGACGAAGAAGACATTAAAAGAAGGAGCAGATCACAGGATGAAGGATCGGCTGAGACGTCACTTTCAAGATCACATCAGAAAGTGGTCACGTGACAAATACCCAAGGTTTCCCTGGAAAGCATGCCTGCATCTCTTACTGGTGGTGTTCGTTACAGTTCAAGTAAGTTAACCCTGTAAACAGTCTAGCTATGTTTGCTTAAACTGTCTCATGGTGTGGCTCAGTAGGAAGTCGTTTATTTATTTATACTGAACCAGAGATAATAGAAAAGCTCGGAGCGTCCTTCTATTATCCTTGACTGAACTTGGCCGCTATTTTCACGTCTAGTAGTTGCCTCGAGCATTCGACTTTAGGCCTAAAGTTTGGGGGCTGCGAAAAGTAGTGTTAGGGTTAGGGTCGGTTTGGCTTCACCTCGAGGTTACGTTCTTCTTACTATATACTGAGACTACTCAGTACTTGATTTAAATTAGGGGAGGTGGGTAGCTAGCACCGGTAGCACAGTGGTTAGTACACTTACCTAAAGCTTGTAGCAACCGCCGTTGAAGGAACGTATTTGATGACTGACTAAACGACCACTTGAGTATGACGTCAGTACAACTGATAAAAGCACAAGGGTACAACATATTTACACAGAACAGAACAGACCACTAAGCAACACAATACTATAATGACTTGAAGTGATGTGTGCACTGAGTTCATGTAATGACGCTGCTTAGATGGCTTCTTGACCTACAGTTGTCTAGTAGTTGCTAGGCTCCATCAAGTGCAGTGTAGTAATGCAGGAGTTGATGAGATGGTGCTGCTACAAGCTCCAGTAGTCCAGGGTTCGAGCTCCAGCTGAGTTTTGTGGGTCTTTTTCATTTAGTGAGCCTTTTTGTCTAAGCCATTTTATTGTCGGTTCAATAGCCAGTACGGTTTATTGGACCAACTTCACTATCCATAATAATAAGGCAATTCCAAATCAATTCAAGCTGCTGTTTCCCAACCTGGACTCGGACATATTTGCATGTGGGTGGGCGGTCCATGACAGCTTTTCAAGACATTAGATATGGCGAAACCATATAAAGCATACTTAAACTTGTACCTTCATTTTTAAGTTGCATAATTTGTGCAGAATGCAAGAATAGCCAGAAAATAGTGGAATAATATGGAATAATGGATGGCTGTAACCAGATGCGGGAAGTATGAGAATTTATTTGGAATGGCCTAAACATGGCCCAAGGGCAAAAAAAATCATGGGAAAAGTTAGATTATATATGTTTTTATATAAATGTTTTAAACCTGTTGCATCATTTACAGACTGTTTACAAAGTTTACCAAACATCTAGAGCAGTAAACTTTGCTTTTGAGTGGCTATATAATATATCTTATATATTTTCAACATCAAAGGTAACAAACATGGATATCAGCTGCAGTGATTTTCACGACAAATTCTAACAACTCCTGGCAATAACCACATGATCAATTTCAACCTAAACTTTTATAAAAGGAAATCAATTCAACTGTATCACTATCACATAAATGGTTTATTTCAAACTAATACCAGTACCTACCCTACAGCACAGTTTTCTTAGTGACTATGGCCTATACTATAATCATATACATAGTAACCTGCATGGCCATAGGCCTATAGTCGATCAGTGCACTTAACAAGTTGGAGTAATCCATGATATTAAATCACAGTGAAATAATAAGAAGTGTTATATCCCTACTGTGCTCAAGATACCATAATGGAATGCATATAACACTTCTTATTGTTTTACTATGATTTAATATCATGGACTACTCCAACTTGTTTCAGTACTTTTTATCGATGTGCTATGGTCCCTACTCTAGTTGAAAATTCCATTTCTTTTCGTGCTCCTGTTTGTTAACTTTTTGTAAATAACAATTATGGCTGGTGAACCCACGCATACCGCATCTGAAATGGCGCCGCACGCCCCAATTATCATCTGAAAAGTGAAGTATCCATTACGCATTGTTGTTAGCTATGTTCAACCCGTTACGCAGCATTTCGAATCAAGAACCGTTCAAAAAGCACCTCTGCAATCTAAAAAAAAAAAATTATATATACTATATAATATATGGTGCCACGCAACCCAGTTATATCAATTATTGTCTGAAAAGTGAAGTATCCATTACGCATTGTTGTTAGCTATGTTCAACCCGTTACGCAGCATTTCGAATCAAGAACCGTACGAAAAGCACCTCTGCAATCTAAAAATAATAATTTTATATATATATATATGGTGCCACGCACCCCAGTTATATCAATTATTGTCTGAAAAGTGAAGTGTCCATTACGCTTTGTTGTCGGCTATGTTCAACCTGTTACACAGCAGTATGAATCAAGAACTGTTTGAAAAGCACCTCTGCAATCAAAATAGCCACTATGAAAAATACGGACGATTTCCGTTACGAAGGGAAGCCATCATGTGCTATCGCCAAATTGACTCGATGACACTTTTTGCTGTCAGCAAAGATGAATGGGACACAAAGGAGGACACTGTTAAGTCCATGAAGAATGCATTGTACATACTGCAGTATGCCAAAGGCACCTGTCGGGCCAAATCGATGTCAAACAGTGAAAAAATCTATCCCTTAGCCGTTATCAAGTTACGCTTGTCTGAAGACATCAGTCAGTTACATACTTACTTACTCAGTCAGTAGAAAATTTGATTAAATAAAAAAAATATATATTAAATTCTGTAGCAACTGTGTTTCGGGTTGATCTGAAAGCTTGTTTGGGCTTAGTTTTACCTAACCAGTACTGCCTCATCGTCTTCAGGGAAAATTGAGGCTGGTTTTGGGTGATATTATTTCGTGGGCCATGCCTACTCCTTTGTGGTCCCTACTATATAGTTACAATCGTACTGTATGATAAAAGATTGCCAGTGTCATACACAGCTGTCATAATTATGCTAATGCGTAATTTTCCAACATTAATCATGCAGGTTGTACAAAGTTGAAGTTTTGTGTCACCCTATTGTGTATATTGTGTATTCATGTTATCCATTTATTGTGTGTAGGTATCCATATTTGCATCTGACAAGATCAAGTTGACAAGTTTTATGGTAGAAAACACCAAGTCATTTCACAGTTACTTCATAAGGAATGAGTGTAATGATAATATCAACAAATTGTACTCACTGGATCATGTATACAAGCAAATTGAACACACCGTAAACTCTGTGAGTTTAGATTATTAATTTTCCTTCTGCAGAATACATATGTACTTACTTGTGTACATTGGAATTCACTAAAAGTATCACGCATAATACCCTTCCATTTTTCCTGGCGGGTTTTACTGCATATTATCCAACGTCAGTAAACATTATTCTGGTAAATGAGTCAGTGTGTTAACAACTAACATGAATCGCCATACAACAGATAATATATTTAAAAAAGCAATTGAGTTTGACCAGACATCATTTTGAAGACATTTTCTTGCATGTATAATCCATCATATCATATCATAGTGATTAACCAGTGCCCACAGCAAACTGCAAGCCAGGCAGAAAAGCTTGTGCCTAGTTTTATTTTAAAAGTCTTGCAAAATTTATTGCATGTGCATGCGCATTCACACAAAAAAATTAAGCTACTACATGCAAAGAATGATAGTACGCTATCAAAGGGTATTGAAACTATTGTACAGGGATGATACACTGGAGTTCACTGTTGTAAAAATCAAAACTGTTGCTATTGACTTCAAATGTTAGCATGAGCATGTTGCCTTGAATGGCTATGTGATGTCCAAAAGAATACTTTATACCGAAGAGTATATAGTATGTACAAAACCACAAGTTGAGCTGGATCCTGAGATAAAGCTACAAATGAAAAAGTGGTTTGTTTCTCAAGAGAATTGACATTTCAGCCAACCAGATGATAGTGGTGACAATGAAGTTGTCAACAACAGGCATGTGTGGTTTGGCTCCACTACAAGTTCAGGAAAGGGTTGTAATGGATGCAGCACTTTATGGCTTTACATTACAAAATGTATAGTGGAAATTTTGAATGACTGTAAATATTGAGTCAGACATTTGAACAAAAAGATTTGAAATATTTTTAGCAGGTCAAGCAGTGAGTGCTACAAATGAGCCAAATTTCAAGATTATGTGCAATTGCGTCCATGAGTTATTAAATGTTTTTGAGGATCCAGCGTAACACGTACCTACTACAGCTAGTGGTGTAGCTACCACTAACAATTACCACTGTTAAAATACACTGACTTTGAATGAACAGAATTTTGGATTGCAAAAATTGTGATGCTCTAATAAAGCAGTTAGAATTCTAACAAAGGTGTCACATCGTATAAGCCCAAATAGAACAGTCAGATGTGCCTTTTCTGTTAAAAGCATTCACTCTTGCTATAAGTACTCAAAGATAGGTTTGCACCAATTGTGCCAGCATAATTTTAAGCATAATGGGTTAGCAAAAGTATCAAACATTATGCCAGCATAATAGGATGATTTTTAAAATAAAATATGCAGTGCGCATGCCAAAATACAAACATTGAACACACTGTACCTTAGCACTGCATTTAATATCAAGAAAATGTGTTGTATTATTATTTTTAGTGTTTCTTGGCTGATTATTCACACTTTGTGAAAACAATATTGAGATACTCTAATAGGACAGTCACTTCCTCTAATTCAGCAGTCAGAAAAGGCTGATATACTCGAATAAAACAGTCAACTCGAGAGCATAATCTTGATTTTAAGAGCATAATTTTGAGCATAATACACAGCAAAAATAGTGTTCCAATACTACCTATATACTAATTGCATCTTTAGTCAGTATTGAAACAACTATTTCAAAAAAACCCTAAAACAAGACCAAACGAATCTCAAGTCTATAAACTGGCATTCGCTATTGGTGTCTGTAATCTGTTTTTGTTTGAGCATAAGCAGAATTTTTAAACTATTTAGTTCCAACACCAAAACATAAACGGAATAAATACGGTCAGTATCTGTGTATAAGTTATGCTGTGATGGGCTGGATTTTTTAGCACTGCTCAAAAGCGTAATAGGCTATTTTCAAAGCATAATTGGCTCAAGCCTACCTACTCAAAGAAAAACATGGAATAATTTGTGTATATATTTCATATAATTATGCACATGCCCACGTGTTACATGTACACACAATTAATTTTGTAGCATGCATAACTGTACTTGGTGTTTGCTGTAGTATTATGACATGTACCAACAATCAGTGAGTGAGTTTAACATCTTGGAGGGTAATGGTACTGTGAAGAATGCTACTCATTTGACAATGATCATTGACTTTGATATTGGTGGATGTGGTCACAATGATACAAATGTATTTCCGTGTGAGTTCATATACTGGGTAGTCTAAGGGCTCCCCATAAGTTTGTCCTCCTGAGATTGAATCTTTCACTGATGTACATACCGTACAAGACGAAAACATTCCAAACTTAAGAAATAATAACACTATATGATATACCACAGTAAATTCCAAATACACGTGTTTTTAAAATGCAATTCAATTTTGAACTAATAAATTCATGCAATGGTACACACATGCATCAGTTTTAGCAGCTCCCAGTTCTCTCTATAAGTGCTAACAGAAATTCTCCTTAAACATGAAACATTAAACCTCAGCTTGTCATGCATGACAAAGCCTTCCATCAATCAACCAACAGCTCTTCCATGAATATGAACTGTTATAATATGTTTATAGTTTACCAACGTTTGAGTTTAATATGATACTAAGAATTAATTATTTCATAGATAGTTACCATGTGCTTTACCATGCTTCTACATATGTATGTACATGTATACACACAGGTGAAAATAGAAATACCACATCTTACATAGAGGTGTTCCCTTACAATCCTGATACTAGTAGTGCTCACATGAGACCAAAAAATGAACCGTGTTGTAATGAAGATTCCACCAGTAGTAGTTGTTCCATTGAATATTGTAACTGTAGTGTGAAGAGTCAAGTAGACTGCTACATACGTGGGAGCAACTTGGACATGTGAGTGTATCAGTATACTGAGTATGCTGAATAGTATACTGAGTATAATTACGTATAGCAAAGTTTAACCTTTTTCTAAAGAATTAATCTTATAATCAAGAATAAATTTTGCATAAAAATTTTATTTTTCAACAAATAAAAATTCATCACAAAGGTACGTAACAGTTATTTTTTTCAATTTGAAAACCTACAGTCGTTGTGTCAGTTGCATAACTTGCATTATTCATGTACCAAGTCTAGCCTTGTCATATAATTTTATCAGTATATAGAAGTGGTCAGGACTGGCTCTGGCAAAATTGGGTTGGGTGAGCCATCTATGGTTGGTGGTAGGTAGTATGTGAAGCACACTCAATATGCTATGCATGCTCTTACTAGGGGGCCTGGGGGCATGCTCCCCCAGGAAAATTTTTAAAATTATCACCTAGGAAATGCCATCTAGAAGCATATTTAGCCAAATTTCAGTTGGGCATAGTTATCTATTACAATCAATAACTACACTGAATTCGTTCACTAACAGCTGCATAATAAGCATTCAATCTAAGCTTATTGGCCAGTTGCTAGATGAATAATGACCACAGTACTGTTACTGTAAATATAGAGGCGAGGCCTAAATTGTACCACATAGACAATTAGGCATTAACAATTATTTTGATGTGTGCTCCTGCCAAGACTTTTCCATAATACTTTGTAGTTGAGAGACTGGTAGACTTGTAGCACAGTATCTAAGTTCTCTAACCTATTTCATGCAGTAAAGACTAGTGCTTAGTATAGTTTACAATAAAGTTTGGTAAGTTCAAGTGTAAGTTTTACTAAAGAAAGCAGACTAGCACGTATAATTGTATGGCTTCTTGTACTGTTAGTCTATACTCATAGATATTATATACTATAATATCTATGGTCCACTACGTACTAGTCAAGTTTACTGTAGTTGAGAAAATGTTGGGTGGGCCATGGCCTACTCAGCCCCCCTCCAGAGCCGGCCTTGGTGGTTAAAAATATTTCATGTTCTTTTTATTCATTTGTTAGGCAGTGCTCCATATACTTTTGAAGAATTTTGTATTAATTTTGTAACCTCTGCATGTATATGTACATCTGTGTATGTATATTATATAGAATTAGAACCATAAAATTTGAGTTCGTGTTTGATGCAACATATGATAAAGGTGTCATTGAAGAGTACAATTCAGTTCAGGTTCACTTTCACATTGTGATTAGTTTGGATAACAAACTGTACAACAACTTTGAGGTGGATATCGACACTACCCCTACTTTTAGAAGAATTGCCAACAACTTTGTGGATAGGAAAAGAACTTCTATAATAGATATTGTTGTATTGACCCTTCTTATCATGTCGTCTTCGACGTATGCATTTTCTATATTTCAAAGTAGCAAGCTAACTAAGGTATATATATATGTAGTAGCTGCTCTGTGGGTACTTTAAAATCTATAATGCATTTGGAAAGTGTATAATTATTAAATACTATAAGGTGATATTTTCTTTCTCTTTTTCCACTGGAAATTCACTTATTTGCTTACCACATAGAGCAAACAGTACTAACGCCCAGATAAACAAGATAATATTGGTTTGCCCTATGCACATCAGTTGTTTAATATTCTATAGAAAGAGTGCTGCATTTCAAAACAGCTGTTTAACCACTGCAAAAAAATGTTTGATATGCTGCAGCTGCATATGCATTTATGCCACTTTAGCATTGCCACTCTCAAAGACACTGCTCTCACATATTACCCTGGTAATATCTTGATATTGTCTGTGGAATGCAGTTTGCTCATGGCTTTGATACCCAACCACTTCAAAGATACGATTCATTTAATTTCCTTTACTATCTGTCTTAAAGTTATTACAACACTCATTTACTAGAGATGTCACCATGTATATGTACTCACAGGTGTATGTTAATTGGTACTTTATTATCACCTTTATCATACAGGCTGTTAAGTTACATTTCCTAGCATACCATGAGAGGCATCTACGATGGCAAGAAATTAGTCCACTGTATAACAAGTGGTACTTGTTGATGTTGTTTGTTATCCTTCTGATATTTGCTGCCACTTTGCTTAAAGTGTACAGTGACTATGACATACAGGTATGATTGGATTGCACAAATCAGCTGTAGCATACTGTGTACATTCCAATGACCAGAGTGTAACGTCACTGGTAGCAGAGGGTCTGTGGAGCCATTTTATTCCTGATGTCTTAAAGTTCACCAGAATCAATTTATAGGTGCAGCAATTTTCAATTTAATACCCTCTTATTTAGTAATACGTACAGTAACTGTAAGTGTTCAAAAAGGCTATTTGCTGTTGACAAGTAGCAGTTTTGGAAAAGTTAATTAGTAGTTCAGAATATTTGTTTCATTATAGACTGTCTTTTTATGAAGCGCTTGACTGTTCCTTGACCATTCTATTAGAGTATATCGATCTTTTAAAGCTGTTAGCCCTATTCCAAGAAGAAAAATTTCAGCAATCTTCCCCCATCCCCCCCCGACACACACACCAATGGTGGACTAAGGGGCCCCACTACCTATGGTCAGAGATATATGTATTATTCATACTTCTAGTGAAACTTTACATGCTTCAGAAAATTTACTGGTACAATATATGCACCATATAGCCAGAAAGTTTGGTAAAAGGGACCTTTGGCGAATTTTGATTTTGGTGAGAAGTAGTTTGGTGAGTTTTTTACAGATTTGTATTGGACAAAAGATTCGTCAGATTTTAGTTTGGCAAAGCACCATTCACTCACTAAAACTTTCCAGATATATGGTACAATCAGTACCATACAATCCAGTGAGGTGTTAAATTGGCAAAGAATAAGTGTTTATTGCAAACAGCAAAATCAATTAAAGAGCAAAATTAATGTGCAATGTTGGCAATCCAGTACAAACAATAAGGCCATACTAAATTTCTCATATTTCATTAACTGTTTTTTCCCTCTGTTAGTGACTGGGCAGGTTGAAAGGTAAATGAAAAATAAAATTTAATAATTTCAGTTGAAACTGATGTATATGACTGCTCTATTAGGTTATCTCAGTCTTTACTTCTGAAATAATTATAGTGATGGAGCTCCATTTCCCTCCTGTTTGCTACTACACCTGTTACTGCTTGTGCAATATTTAGGAGTTTACAGCCATATTAGCACTCATTTTAAGAGATCATGTAATTTATATTTTGCCAAAACACTGACCTGCTGCATCTGAGAAACATAAGATTAGTTTGGTTATAAATTTGAAATATAATCTTATTACAATCATATAACACATGTGTTGTAGCTGTATATAGTGTACAATGGACACATTATTTTTACCATAATTCAAATTAATTTCATGTAAAAAAATTTTTGATAAACATTTTCATGTAAAATATTTTTGTACGATTTACGTTAATGACTGCTTTATTACAGTAGTTAGATTTTACATAAAAAGTTTTGTCTAAGATATTTTCATACACATTTTGTATACAAAGGTATTTTACAAAAAAAAAATAGCAAATCACAGTAGTCACATGCATGGTCATCACAAGTTTGATAAAGTGTATTGCATTTCTTTTGTTAGGAAACTATCAATATTGATTTGCTGGAGGCTATCAGTATTTTACTTGGAATTGGAATTCTCTTGCTGTGGTGTGGTCTGTTTGGTCTTCTGAAGTACTTTGAATCTGTACATGTTAGTAACTGTAGTTATACTGTGTTGTGTACTTAGATACATTATGTATAATGTACCTGTGCATATACATATACATTTATCACAGTTATTGTTACCACAAACAATCTACTGCAACTACAATATCACCATTTGAAAGGAATTATTTTGGTTCCGTATGTCCCATAGCTACATAGGTAAAGGCTTATTAGGCATGCAATTGCAGTCAGTTTATTGCAGCCATATTATAAATCATAAAGTTGTTGCTGAAGATGAAACACCCTTAGCAATGTCTAGTTTTCTCAATTGCAGCCAGTCAAATAGTAGTTAATATACATACATATTAACTTCCCCGTGTTATTTCTCTACACAGGTATTGCTAATAACAGTTCGACTAGCTCTTCCTAGCATTCTACGATTTGCTATTTACGTCATGATCCTGTTCACAGCATTCTCACTATGTGGATGGCTAGTTCTCGGATCTTACCATACAAAGGTAATTTTATGCCACTCTTTGTGTCACTATAGGTAGAACGTTATAATTTACAATGTGACATCCACATGCAATTGTCTTATTTGCCAGTTTGGTGGACCCATTGAGAGTGCAGTAAGCCTGTTTTGTATCCTCAATGGAGATGATCTCTATGAGACATTTACAGGAGTAGACGTTCCATCCAATGCTGTACAAACATTTTGCAAGTTGTACCTCTTTGTCTTCATGTTCCTGTTCATCTACATTGTACTCAGTTTGTTCATCGGTATATTTGACCATGCTTACCAGTCACTGTCAGTAAGTGTGCATATGTTTTTGTTATTATATGTGTATTTTAGAGTAATTATTATATACAGTATGCTTGTATAATTGATGTTAAGATCTAAAAGTACATGTACCAAAATGGAAAACCATATATGACATTCACTTTTCAGTTTTGAGTAGCTAACCTGATATTGGTTGAGTTATGAGGTTCAGATTTGAAAGCCACAATAAATGTCATGGATATTAAGTTTTTTGATGTATACTCATAATCCTTAACCTCACAAATGTGACTGTCTCTGGGAAAACCGGTCTTATCGCCCATTTAAAAGTATCGAGAAACGTCAGTTTTAAAAATATTCAGAGTGTTGTAGCTGGCCAATGGTTGTAGCTACGCATACCAAATTTTCACACATTTCACAGCAATTTCTTACCTTTCTGATCATCCACTGAAGAAGTAACCGACAGCTAAGTTTCTTGCCATTTTAGATAGTTTTTAAACCGAGGTTGTCTGTATCAGGCGAGCTCCAGAAAAGTGGGAGGCGGGGTCCCTGGAAGGCGGGAAAGATGGTGTTCAAAAATTGAAAAGAAACGTGTTGGGATGAATTAGGCCAAGTTATGGGCCATTCAGACCTCAGAACTGGCTAAAATGAAAGGAAATTTACAGCACAGGTCATTGTCCAGCACCACGGAGCTGTAAAACCACACACAGCCATCTCCTGGTTGACCAGGGTTCCATCAAGACCCCAGACCGCTCGTACGGCTCGCCACTGTGCTTTTAAAAAGCAGCCAACAAAAGCAGACCACTTTACTCTGGTCGACTGTGGCAGTGAAACGTGATAATGCATTCTTTAAGCTTTGTGTTTGTGAGAAAAAATCAAGCTTCTTGTCTTGGGTGATAAGAACGGTTTTCGTAGATCCAGACACAAATGTTGTTTCAAACAACACCATGTAATTGTGTGCATTTGTATCACTGTGGGTTTTTTTGTTCTGTATGTAAAATCAGTATTTGTTTAATATCTAGAAAAACTGGAAACAACGATCACGTGGGTTCTTACGTGACTGGGCAGAAGGAGAACCAGATGATGATCCAACTAAGAACTATCCATTCCCAATTCCTCGTGTTCGTAAACCAGCTACGGGTGCTCCTGTGCTTGATCTATTGTGCATTAATGAGAGTGGTGATTCTAGTCTACTATCATCTATTGAAATAGAAGAGAATCCTATTGGAAGCACCACTGACACTAGTATTCCAGTTGTGCATATCTCTGATCCCATTAATGAGCCTGTGAACAACAATGTTGTAGCTGGGAATATTCTCATTCGTTCTCCAAGTGATTCTAACCTACTAGCTCAACCTCAATTACAGGAAACTCGTGCAAGATCTGGATCATTTAGTCACATCAATGTTACAACTTCCTCACCTGCTCACAGAAGGCATTCACATCATCATCATCACAATTATATGTACACCAGTAGTGGTGCACATTTGATGGTGCATCATCCAAGAGCACAAGTAGCAGAGCCACCAGTTGCTACCAGTAAAGAAATTGCTACTGCACGGCTAAAGCTTTTGGCCAGTAACCAAGAGTTGAACCTGTAAGTTAAACCAGTTCTTATATCAACCTAAACACGGGCATATTGTACACCAACCACACTTATGATCCATAAAACATTACATTACGCATCTATAAGATTTCACCTATCCATAAACATTATACATGCATACCTCAAGGTTGATATAGGTGATAAAGCAACAGCCACTATGACAGAGGCCATATAGCAGGTTGAAGTATAAATATACACTAAAATTACAGTCAGCAATAGAAGAGCTCAAAGTACTGCTTGAAAACACTTCCAGTGCAATTTCAGACCCAACTGTGCTTTACACACTTTATCAGTGATAACCCTGATCATAGCCGTTACTTTCCCTAACTCTTCCACCAGCTCTGAGATTCAATAACATACATATTTGAGGTAGTATTTACTCTTAAGCAAACTGTCAAGCTTTCCACATTGGATTTTTAATTGAAATATCACACTTCACTGCTATATAAAATACTACTATTAATGAAGAACATTATGATTTGATTTAATTTGTGAAAATTCACAGGGAAGAGTAAAAGGCTAAAGGGCTTAAAGCTATTTGTTTGCAAAGCTGCATTTTAATGTTTTAAATTCATAAACCTTTTATTGCGGTAAGTACTTACATTTGCTAACAAGTTCACATCCAAAACAGCTAGCTAGTTGTTGCATCATAACCCACATTTAGTTATGTAAGATGTGATCCCATGTATGTACAGGGTATATGAGTTGACATTCCACTATACTTGTGTTTCAAAATGGGTGTAGTCTATAGTCAGGCTTTAGGCTACTTGACCTACCATCCATAAAATGTGGTACAATTGTCCCATGGTTTCTAATGCTGCTATTGGTAGGAGTTGTCTCCAATTACCAAAGTGGTGCACACATATCCCCCAACATTCTCTGGAATGTAAGTATGAACATTATGCATAATGTACAGGGGGTGTATGTATGTATAATTATTTGTATAAGCAGTAAATAATATTTATGACCAGATTTGACAAAACCAGATTTGTGACTTTAAAGGATTGTACTGTAACTCAACATGGGAGTATTCTATCACCTTTAAATTTTGTGGGTGTATCACATGCTATGAAAGAATTGCATGAAATGTTTAGGTCAATAGCATACGTAGCGGCAAAGGTGTAGGAACGATTTGCAGAGTGGGAGGGGGGGGGGGGGAGGGGGGCAAAGATAGCGATAACAAGTTAACCATAAACTGATCAACTCCCATGTAGACACACAGGTCCCATTGATATGGCTCCTATACCCAGTTCATACATACGTTTATAGGTGTTTTGGAGTGTGTTATCACTAGCTAATAGCCCTACACCTATACTGCATATAGCTATCTCTTCACTCCCTATCCCGCTAATGGCTGCTATGCTCCACTACACCAACTGCATGTGCTCAATGCATGTATATATCACGTAAGAAATCATCTTCACTTGAAGGTCTTCTCTTTATGCTACTTCACACTACAAGGATTACAACATTAATTGTTAGTGAAACATCATTACTTTGTATTTCCCAAACTGAGTGTAGATCACGTGAATGCCACACTGTGTTCACGGTTGGCCACTTTCATTTTTAGCATCCTTGTATGTTTCTCTTTAGAGTACTTAATAAATCTACTTCACAAAAGTCTTCATAATTTCTGGTTATAATTGTTGGTAGTCTCAGCAACTTCCATACACTTGTGCACTACAGTGGAACTGCTGTTACCAACCTCAATTAGAGTTAAATCTTTTCCACATCATATAGACCTCTAATGCCACAGATGTGGTACTCTTTCTACTGTTTAAACTTCTCACTGCACGAGATTCAGGAAATATTTGAACAACAGGGAAATAAAGTTACAGGCGCTTTTTGTGTACAATGAATGGCTTGACAGTTGTGGTGGTCTGGTGATGCTACACCCCAGAGAGTGATTTTGCATGATGGTTGTATGGCTTCTCATATGGAGGTATGTATTTCTGTGTGTGTATACAGCTTTGGCTACTTGGCCTAAAAAGTGCATGTGTGTGTGGGGGGGAGGGGGGGGGGGGGGGGACATGCTTTTGAAAATAGTGTGGGGGCCCCCTAAAGTTACAAGCAGTTAAAGTCAATGAAGTGGATGCGTGTGGAAGCCCGGTTTTGTCAACTACGGTCACTATAACTATGTTTGTACATTTGTATTGGTTTATAAATTATCAGGCCATCTTTCTTTGGATATAAAAATTGATAATAATAAGTGTTTAGTTAGACATTTGAGGGTGTTCCACATCTTCCACTATTTGGCATAATTGTGATTAAAGTGATAATCTACTGTACCAGTAGTATAGCTCCCATTAAGGCAATTGTGTATAGCTACCTTGGCTAAGGTACTCTAATAGAACACCTGGACATTTCAATAGAGCAGGAACCTGCCCTAACTTTCTGGCTACATCTTTGTCGGAAATGTGCAATTGTGATTCAAAATTACTGTGTTATATGTATGTGGCCATCAGACATTACAATGTGTAACTATGTGTATCTAAACTTACAAGGATTAATCTATTTATTATACGTTGATATGATTTATTATAATCACTTAGGGACATGGAAGAAAGTGATGCCTAAAATATCCAGTGACTTTGGAATATGTGCACACTATATGCATAATTATTATATAATTTTAGTCTTAAGGTGACTACACAATTTAAGTAGCTAGTTATAGT
Source organism: Dysidea avara (assembly GCF_963678975.1). Taxonomy (NCBI): domain Eukaryota; kingdom Metazoa; phylum Porifera; class Demospongiae; order Dictyoceratida; family Dysideidae; genus Dysidea; species Dysidea avara. Next base: position 16,519,367 of record NC_089275.1, on the reverse strand, counting down.
ACACCTGTGTGTATAGCCAAGCACCTATTTATCAACTTACAGTATTTGATTCTGTTGTTATTTTTACTAGAGCTGTACCGATAATCGGATCGGCCAAAACATCGGGCGCCGATATGGTATTTTTACCAATATTGGTATCGGTAAAGAACAGTAAGAGGATCGATATCAATACCAATATTTATACAGCAATAGTTTGTGTATACATGGATTATATATTGGTTTTCTACATTATCCATGTGGCTGTTTAGTGGCAGTGGCTTATTGTTCACTGTACAACAAACGCTATGCTACGAGAAGCCATACAAATACACGCGATTCTAGCTTTTATTAAAGCGTATCAGTCTTAAATGAAGCAGTTATATAGTACCTTTGTGATATAAAGAACAGCACAGGAAAACCAAGGAAACCTATTGTACCAGCCTTCGCACAAGCCAATAAAATGCGGAGTAATGCAGAAATATCCGTTTAAGGCTTCATGGGAGAGTATGCATAAAAATGTTTGTGGGCGTCTAATTATCTGGATTGCACAATAGAAACCCAAGCCACTATCACCACAGGCATAGAGTGAGCAATACATGATGAATATATCCACATGTTGTTGCAGAGTAGGTAAATGTACACTTTTGCATATGACTTTTGTTTGTAATGCAAATATCGGGTATCGGTACATACTGAAAATCCATATCGGTACAGCTCTAATTTTTACGTGTCAAGTGTTGCATAGGTGGGCTAAAGGAATTTGGTATACCCTGCAGCACTGTGTATACATGTATTCTGGGTATATAGGTAAAAAAATAACTTCTGTATTATGGCTCTCAGAATGACTACAATGTTATTGTATAGATCTGATAGCTCATGCAGTCAATAGTCAGTAATCACATTGTCTCAGAAACTAAACTAAATTGCAATCATTGTATCTGAAAGAAACATTTTTGTATTACATTGATTTGGCTGCAGCTGCAGTAATTAGTATTGCCTTCAATTTACCGAGTTATGCATGGTACACTACATAGTATGCATGCATGCACAATAAACCTGTGGACCAAATGACTTCCAAACCTTTGAAATCAGTGAAAATTTTCTCCGTCGAAATAATTTATTTAGGCAATACGGTACTTTAAAGATCTACTGTGTTGAAATCAAAGTTAGTCTATGTTAAATTCCCTTTGGGGACTGCCCCCTTGGACAAATCAGTGATTCTGAATCACTGGCTGTCCAGTACAATATAATTTAACAACACTTGTAATTCAACAAATTTGTTAGTAATCTTGAAAAACTAATTTATCATAATTCCTCATGCTGTTTGCTGATGGAGTGCCAGTTAAGTGAGTTGATCATGGTTGACACTCTGCTTGTTTGGAGGTAGTCTCATCACAAGCGACAACTCTTTAGGTTGTGACAAAAGAATGAACAGAATTAGTTTTTCGACATGTTGGCTGCTTACCTGTTGGGCCTGTTGGCTGCTGAATGATAGCTTGGAATCTAAGAGAATCTAGCCTTGCTAAACCAACCAAATCACATCCATGAAGTGAATATTCAGATAAATTTCATGTTCCATACTTTAGGATTAAGGCTACTTAATGTCTTCTGAGGAGTATTTGTATCAGATTGGAAATCAATTCGTCTTTACAGAATACAGTCATCTGCATAAAGGTGACAGCTGGATGTTAAATTAGAGATAGTAAAATCCCCAAGACACTACCCTGGGGGATGCCATTAGCCACATCAACTGCATAGTTCTGAGGAATGACCACCGCACACAGTACCACATACTGTGTGTGGTTAGACAAAACTAAGGGATCCAGTCTTTGACTGTTTATGCTATAATACTGCAGGTTTAGTAAGAGAAAATTGATGAGTTACCAAATCTCTTGCTAACATCTAAAAGATAACATCAGTCTGGCTTTTAGATTTAAGGAGATAGCCATCATGAGTTGTTTCAATCAATTGGAGTTCATCTGAATAATTCTTTTGGGAACTCAAATACGAGTCTTCAAGTTTGTTAAGATAATGTATCTATGTGTTCCAAAGTTTTGCTGCAAGTACACATCACAGATATAGGGTGGTAATAAGCAGGATATGATGTGGCACTTCTTTTATATAGCTAGTGTAGTTACCAATTAAAGCTTGTTATGGAAATCCTCTATCAAGGTGGGGACATAGTGGCATTTTTGACAAGCTTCTTAACCCCAGTACTGGGGAATTTGATACTACACTTTGTCAAATCCCCTTTATCACCCCACCCTACCAGGGGGTGGGGGATTGGGACATGACATTAATAGGTACATAAGGAGCCAGATCTTTTTCCGCCATTCCCACCAAATAGGATAACTAGAAACATGCATGTGGAAGCGTCATGTATATTAGCAAAATAATGATAATTCACACATTACTATTTCAGAATACTTTAGTAAGCTAACCTGGGACCAAAAATTATGGGTTTGGAAATGATCCATCTGTAATTGCTAGAACAACCATAAATAGTTAAGGTATCACTAATCTAAATGTCAATGTTTACTACAGATCATAGAGCAGTGCTTTAGTTTTTGTAATTGTACATATTTGGAGACATTAGTTTACTGGGAAGTACGTGTGTGACCGCAGTAGCATGACATCAGTAGAGTAGGAAATGGTACGTATCATGCATGAGGGTATTAAATATTGTAAAATTTAAAACTGGTTTCGTTTGAGTTGTACTGTACTTGCTCTAGAAACTTCATAGACGTGTAATTTACTAAATTATTGCTGTCTCAGTGTGTAATTGATTTCAATAGTTGCATTGTATTTCAGTTTCAAAAACTTTTAAACAGGGAACATCTCCAAACTGACTTTGGTATGCTTAACGTCATAATGACGCTAACTTCAGTCCCCCCCCCCTCCTTAGCATCACACTATGAAAATAATGCATTGGCAATAGAAGCACAAAATATTACATTCTTTACTAGAAAACATAGTCTACAAACACTATTGCTGCTTAATCACATCACTTTCTCTATACCTAGTTATTTACACTATAACTGCTTTATAACGTCATTATGATGATGTTAAGCATACCAAATCCCTTGGAGATTCCCCCTAGTATACACTTTAGTTTACAAGTATATTATACACATCACTTGAGCAAGTATAGAAACATTTACATACCTAGAGTTTTAAGACACAAGAATCAGTCTCATCACAATACCTGAACTTGAATGGATATTGTGCATGCAAGTTGCCGGGATAAGTGACTATACATGTGACCGACAGTCTACCAACCTTAGTTGCATGAAGGTAAGTTTGGATGAGAGTTGACGGTTAGTTAGTATTAGGAACAGGGTTGCATGGATTTAGCTTTGGTTCTTTTCACCTTTCTTTCTAAGGTATTGAAATTTCTGAATGTAGTTTAGGCCACTCCAAAAAAATTTTTTGTTTCCCATTTCATCGACCTCAAAAATACATGCAGGGGCAGTCCATTATCCATTATAAATATTTCCACTAATTGTTGAAATTCATAGCTAACTTAAGGTAAAAATACAGTAGAAAATTTTAAACTAAGAACCTGAACAGTGAAAGGCTAGCTAAATGGGCTTTCTGAATGCTAAACTAGTTACTGCTATGCAATCACAGGATAATTAATAATGAATAAAATGTTCAGTTGACAGCAATAATGAATGACCATGTGGGTAGGAAATGGGAAACAATGAATTTCCTTGGAGTGGCCTTATAAGACTAAAGGAGATGGGTGGCTGCATGGCAGTGCTGTGAGTAGTACACAGGTGATCCCAGGTTCTGACATTATACATTTAAATTCACTTTGGTTATTGGCAAAGTTTTTACTCATGTGACTGCTGCTGGCGCAATGGAGAATTTAGCAAAGTTGCTAGTGTAGATTTATTATTCAAGGGTTATGCAGTACACAGTGTCAAATATTAGCTATCCATCATTGATGATATGAACTCTTCATCACTTAACAAGCTGCAAAGTTAATATGTAGCACTAAAACAAAATTCTTGTCCATTCAGCCATTTCATACATGTGAAATATAAGGCCACTTCAAATTAATTTCATGTTTCTCGGGCCCTACTGTCCCATTTAATTTCTTGGAACAATGTTTTTGTTAACTTTTAAGATCGCGTGTTTGATCACGCCGGGTCAGTGGAAGGAAATGCATGGCGTCGATGGGAATTCTGTATCAGTAAGCACGGAGCGAATTTGACATTGCAAGAAAGACTTACTCTTTTTGTTGTAAAATAACTTGGTGCATGAAGCTATTTAGGGGTCATCCATTATTTTCAGCCTTTACGCAAGAGCCTGAGTACAAAGTATGCTAGGCGGGAGGGGGTTAAATCACGCGTACGCTTATAAAAATGATGAATAATCATCGTGTATATACTGTACATAGTATCAACATTTATACAGTATGCTTTGTGAAGGAGGGAGGGGGTTAGAAAAAAGAGTACTATTTGTACGGCTTGCATATTAAAAGAGGTGGGGACTATTCTACGGAACGGAACGGAACGGAACGGAACGGAACGGAACGGAACGGAATGATGGACTAAACCACGGAACGGAACGCTTTCTCAAATTGAAGCTTGCAACTTACCATTGCTGAAACTTCCCTTATAAGTTAGCAGTGGCATCTCCAGTGGGTGATTAAACATAAGATAAAAAGAATTAACGGATCGATTGTGGGTTTTTGTTGGTTGTCATTAGTAACGAAGTATTATTGTGGGATGAGCTGTATCAGTGATGTTCATCCATACGGAAGGGAACTTTATGTGAGCTGTTTTTCTTATTTAGACTTTAGAAAACAGTCTGGGCCGGTCTTTCAAGTCATAAGTCAGTGTATAGATAAAGCAAGCAGGAAGATACTGGTAACAGGAAAGAGCCAGCTGAATTAAAACTTGAAGAATTTTGTGCAGTGTGTGAGGAGCAAATATTTTGGCAGACCGCAAGGAGGGTATATTCTGCAAACATCACTGAAGTGTATGCATGGAGTTATTTATATATTAACAGCTGGTGCAATGGACTAATGCCGTATTTAATAGTGAGCTGATTTTATCTGTTGCACAATTCAAGGATGTGTCTGACTGCTAGCCTTGAATCAGGCTAAATGCCAAAACTCCAAGATCAGCCAAATCTCTATTATAAGCCGCATGTGAAACCATGCCCGTAGCCACCAGGCAAACGTGATTTGGACCAGGATGTGTGTGTAATTTCAATGTACCTAGTCAGACCTGAAATGGAACACTCACATTAATTACATGCCACCTAAGAATCCTAGGATTTCTTAAGTGTAACATTTCACATGCTTCACTTCAAACAAAACAGGTTAAATCTGTTCGTCTATTTTCAAGTGATTCCCAGTCCAGCTGGTCCATGAAATTACAATGGGATCACATGTATTTGTTACAGTGCGGGCTGTCCTGTGTTGGATCTACTCTAGAGTTGAGATTTCAAGGTAGACTCACTGCCAATGTACTGACACTAGTACTGTTGTAGCATGTTTAAGTGGAGGACAAATGAAATAGTAATGCTAGATTATTTATGTATACAAATTTTTCATAATGAAATTGATATCCCATTTTGATTTGTACTTCCACTTAGCAACATATTCAAGAACAAGAAGCTACCACACTTAATCTCCAACCACTGTCATTAATTAACCAAGATCTCACTAGTCTGTAATTCACCTTACTGTAGTGATTTTATTGATTCATCTGTATGTTTTCTTCATTTTTCTTTGAAGTTGTACCAAGAGTTCATAATAAGGTGGAGAGTGTCTAACTTGAACGCATTCACCAAACACCCTGCTTAAAGTAACACCTCGGCCCTATTTCAGAACAAAGGCTTTACCTTCTTCAGCAACACTAATCAACAGTTTTCTATCCCCCAGTAAAGGTGTTGATTTGATGAAAGGTGAACTTTACGCAGGGTGTTTGTACAGGCCATACTGAGAGTTAGACACTCTCCCCCATACAAATCAGTGTTACGAACTCTTGGTTGTACAGTATAGGTAAACAAAGAAGTTTCTCTCCCATCTTATTCTAGGATTTCTATTGACAAGGAAAATTCAATTATTTGTATACAGGCTCAAAATTGAGAAAATATAAAGAAAGTGAATTAATATTATACAGTCAGTTTGCTTTTGGATATTTAATGCCTCCAACCACAACAAAAATTCGATGAATCCATGCATCTCATCACTGGTCGTCTGAACATTCTGAAAGTGATACCTCACTCAATCAACCATATATTCTGTTTATTAGACTGAATAAAGTCATGATTACCTAAACAATCACTTAATTAATGTTTTATAATTATCCTATTCTGGAGGTTCCACTGATAAAATGCAATTTCAGCAATGATAGCAGCTAGCCAAGCTGCAAATTGATTCAGAAAGCATTCCATTCTGTAAAATAGACCCCATCCAGAATTCAACTCAGTACTCAGGCTGAGATATCTGACAATAGTTCACTACTCTGTTAATGAATCATTGATGTTCACACAATATAGACTCCTTGAGGTATCTGAATGTTTGCTCCTCACACACTGCACAAAATTCCTTTAGATTCTGCTTAGACTGAGTTGATTCAGCTTGTCACCATACTTGTTTCCTTTGTAGTGTAGCTATACACATACTGATTTATGCCGATTAGAAAGGCTGGGCCTCAGACTGTACATTCTAAAGTCAAGTAAGTAAAAATAACTCACATACTAGTAAAAAAAAGTCATGCATTAAGTTCCCTACTTGATATATGAACACACTGAGTCAGCTATTCCCACAATTAGTACTTCGTTACTAATGACAACCAACAAGAACCCACAATCGATCCTTAAATTGCTTCAAAGTTGCTACATAGTAAATATATTAAATACAAAATTCTAACTAGCTTAACTACCAAACTAAGTACTTTAACTACAAAACTAGTTACCTTAACTAAAAAACTAGCTACCTTAACTACAAAACAACCTTAATTCATTTGTAGTTAAAGTCAGATGACAGCGTATTTACCATCATTATTTTTAGTATTCGAGTACTCTCTAGCATTAATGATCGAGTAATCACGAATACTTACCATACCTATATTGAAGCATATCATATGCAGTTTTAAGCTTTTAAGTAACAGCGATGATAAATACGCTGTATTAAAGTACCCAGTAAATTTTCCTGACAACCAAAATGCTTCAATCAAACTCCACACCGTCACTGCCAGATAACAAATGCATCATGTGAGCTCATTAATATTGGATCACATGATCTCAACAAGTACTCCAATACCAATTTTACTATCCGAATTCTAATATCCTTAATTAGTACCCATTTATTTATTTTAGCCATACAATGAACTGTGCAACTACCTTCTTCATACAACATGCATTATATGTGGAGCATTGCAAATGCAAGTAAAGTGTATGTATATATATAGTACACTACAATTTCCTTACATCAAATTAAGCAAGAATTCGTAATATAATTATACTGAGGAGAGTATTCTACTCTCGTATACACCTGTAGAAATACATATCATGATGGTACTGTGTCTTTTTGTAATTAATATTGATTGTACGCATGCCAGCAATGTCACTAGCAACTAAACTAACTCAAGCTCCTCAGTGTTTCTCACCAAACTACAAGTGTACCTTCTTGTCATGGGTTTAGACAATTGCTTATATATAGGCATTTGTTGCTTGATCATTCACAGCTGTCTTGAGCGACACAGTACTTTATGGGTTCTTGTTAGTGTTTTTTTAGTATGGAGTTTTAGTTTTAGTTATAGTTGTAGCTAGTTTCATCAATAATTTTAGTTTTAGTTTTAGTTATAGTAACCTTTCTTAATTCTTTTTAGTTATTGATTTAGCTATGGTTATTCACTCTTTGTTGTTTTAGTTTTAGTTATAGTAAATAACATGAAACCTTTTAGATTTAGATACAGTTTTAGTTATGTACATGAAAATGTTTTAGTTCTAGTTATAGTTAAAAACTTGAAAACCTTTTAGTTTTAGACACGGTTTTAGTTATGTATCTGAAAACTTTTAGTTATAGTTTTAGTTGTGCATAAGAAAACCTTGTTTAGCTTTAATAGTAAGCACCAAGTGACTACATTTTATGTGAATGAAATTCTTGTTATAATTTCAGTACCATTTTTCCAGCTTAGTAATACAAAACCTTTGTATTACAAGACCTGTCAATTTTTTTATAACATAATACAACACTTAATACAGTGCATTTGACGCAATCTCTGTCACAGGTATGCCTTATTCTTTCTTAGTAGAACTTCCCTTTCCAAGTTACTATCAGTAAGTCCGTTGCATTTGCCAGATGTCGATTCCCCACTCGTAGAAAATACTACTACTACCTACTACCCACATCACTACTACCTATAGTACCTACATTACTGAGTTCGTGAATTTTGGTCAAACAGTTTTTATTAGTTATAGATTTAATAGTGTGTACGTAATTATATGATATAGATATTTTAGTTGCATATAGTTTTAGAAGTAGTGTCAAATACATTTAGCAAGCAGTTACAGTTTTAGTAATAAGATCAACTTGCTATATTGTAAGCAGTTTTAGTTTTAGTAATAATATAGATTTGATTTTAGTTATAGTTTCAGTGATTATATACGTTTATTTTAGTTATAGTTATAGTGATTACATACATTTAATTTGTTTTTAGTTATAGTTTTAGTTAACTTAAATATATTCACCTTACTAAAAGTACTTTTAGTTTTAGTTACAGTTAACTGAAACAACACTAGTTCTTGTATGTCACAAACCACACTTACTGTAGTCGTTACATCATCACTTTAAAATATGCTCTTCTACAGGGGTATATGAGAGTAGGACACTCCTCAATAATTATGTTATAAACTCTTGCATTACGTAAGTCACTTACCGTATATTAAAAGAAGCAAAGCATGACTATGTGAGGTGGTCGTATTGTGGTCATGAAGTACACCTTAGCTACAGTATGTTTGGAACCAGCATGGTCACTATAATGTGTGTGTGTGTGTGTGTGTGTGTGCTTAGCGGTTTTGAGGTCATTGTGGAACTTTGGATTCCACGACTTCTCATTGTGAGACCTGGACAGTCCTCCTGTGGGTTACTAGCCCTGTCCCAGGAGGATTTTTCTGCACAAGGCTCAAGCGTCTGAGGTGCACAGGAATCCCAGTGCTGGCTCATTGGGTGGCAATAGCTGTGTTAGTACGGCTGCCGAAGACTTTGCTTTTTGTGTGTGCATCTATGTATATGTACAAATTTATTTTCTTATAGAATAATTTCTTTGGTGACCAAGTTGTCACAGATGATAACGTGCTCAATATGGAGTCCCCACAATTCATCACACTACAATGGACCAAAGATGGGACAGTACTCAGTAAGACTGGAACACTCTAAGGGTCTGTGCTACTGGATCATACTGCTGTGCTGTGAATGGCATCAACGTCCATTATGCTTATATTGATGTGCAAGGTGAGTAGTATAACTTCACAAGTACCTCAGTAGCAGTGTACATATAAGAGTCTAAAATGAAAATATTTTTCCTGCTCCTAGCTGCCATGCCCATAAAAGTGTGCACACAGATGTTTACAGTATTGCCCCCCCTTCCCAGGGGCAGAGACAGCTATCAAAAAGTAGGGGGGGGGGGGGCTCCAGAGGCGGATCTATAGGATTTTGCTTAGGGGGGGGGGGGGGGGGGGGCACACTAGTAGAAATTACTTCACAGTGTGCAGAGCACACTTGGTGAAGTGCAAAGCACGAGCTATCTAGGGGGGTCTGGAGGCATGCCCTCCCAGGAAATTTTGAGAAATTAGTACTCTGAGATTGAATTTGGTGGCAAGTTTTCACTTACTCTAGCTGTCTTTGATATTCCATCTTTTACCCATCCATACTCTGTGAAAGACGTTTGCCTTTTCGCCATGCCATCTGTGGAGCAGGTACTAAACTATGACGTCACATGATGCGAAGGGCACTTGATTATAGAAGTTTTGGTCGAGCAAGTCAATGTATCTTGGATTAGGCATAGTTTAAACATAAGTTCAGCTATAATTTTATTCGTTGTAATGTCACTTTTGCTGTTCATAATGCATCTGTATTGTGAGATATGGGGGAGCTTAGCCTCCCTATATCCCCCCCCCCCTTATTCTGACAAAACTGTATTTTTCCCTCCCTTAAGTCATTTTCTAAATGAAGGCCTGACTACTCATGTCAGGGGTGAAGAACAGCACTCTGGGAGAGGGGATACAGTCATGGTATCTTTGTACACAAATGACACATATTTGTCAATAACGATTAAACAGGTTTCATTGTAATTTATTTAACCCCATACAATTTTGTATGAAATGTGTAGTGTGGTGGTGTATACCTGCATGTATGGTTTATCTGGACACTGGTGATTACCCAATTCATGCCTCAAACTGCACACATGATTGTCTTCACAGCATGCAGGGATGAAAGCATAGGCTATTTCATTACAATAATATCCCACGTGCATATATACACGACCACAGTTCATACAAAATCACAAGAAGTATTGAACCTAGGCCTGATAATCTTTTGTGCTTATTTGCATTTCAGCAAATACTTCAATAACCCTATGAGGGTATAAATACTTCATGTTTTGTACTCCAAACTGAGGCATTTTTATTTCCAGTGTCACATCTAAATTCATTATGCAATCTGCCCTACAGTGTGAAAGTTTAACATCCGAAATTTTGACTACTTTGATTATTTTTGTTCAACATGCTCAATCATCCAATATGTCAAACTTTCCATTGTCAAATATTAGCGCTACATATATGGTATGTCAATGTCATCATGTATTGAATGTCACAACTGTAACAACATAACCGTTTTATTTTTACTCTGTTTACATCGCTACGTACGTCAAACTGTGGGTAAATTTTTACTGTAATTCTTTACTTTTTTATCACAGCAAAGATGTTATAAGCTTGATGGAGTTGAATCAATAGCTGATAATTAAGGAGAACTTTGAGAACTGGTGTTACGTACACTGCTACTTTGTACTCCATCCATTAAGAGACAACATAAGAAGTCATGCTACAGGGACTGCTACATACGTCAGTAAATCTGTACTCTACTAGCCACTGCGTACCGCTACCTCAAGACTGTAAAGTCCTATATACATGCGTATGTACAATGAACTGAAATTTAAGTTGCTATATTTTTTAACAGTCTGAATGTATAAATGCACCAACATGACCAAATATTGATCACATACATAGCTGTTGGTTTGTCCAAAAATCTCAATAAGGAGCTTATTTTGTGTCCTACAGATTACACTACTAATGAGGTTTCTCTGTATTGGGTATACAACCCAACCCGATGTGTAGCAATTGGTTATTATTCAGTTTTAGTTGCCACAAAGACTATTTAGTGATGAACTCAGGCAATTAGAAGTAAAGGTTCCAGTACTTACATGCCATACCTCGATCTGGTAAATAAGGATTTTAGAAAATACCATATAGTGTCTTTCTGAGGGGGAAAATGTTTACGAATTTGTGGATCGGCAGCTATCCTGCCTATCCACGAAAATTTCCCCCCTCGAACTTCACATAATAGCATTACTGCATCCTGCAGAAGCAAAAATTTCCCCCCTCAAAATTTTTGAGGGTGACGATTTGCAAAATATTTCAGCTATGATATCAATATGTAGTTATATTTTAAAGTACATGGTGAAACTTGTCAGCCAGTGAATTCCTTGCTCTAATCAGTTGAGTCAATCAATTCACTCTGATCATCTTACAGTACAGTTGTGTTGTTACCACTTTTGAATGATATGATGAGATCAAAATGACTATTGACAGTTTTCATAGTACAAATTCAAAGTCATTGGGTTTTAGCAAGGAATAAATTGATGTAGTTCTGGAAACACTGGGTATTGTAGATCCGATTTTGACTCACTTAGTGGATGGATCATGTTGTGTCAGGTGTTCTCAAATAGTTGGTAAGGAGTGGACAGTCCTATAACAACAATTGCCATCAGGCTTCATAGCTACAACTCTCCTGTCAGCTTCACTTAAGAATTTGTGAAGAATAGTCACTAGTAATTGCTGTTGGAAAAATCTAACAGCTAAACCAATGTATTCTAGGCTAACCTTAGGTAGCTGATCCACAGGCTTGTCACCTATAAACAGATTTACAGTAAACTATATACATAGCGAATTCAACTGTACTTTACTGATTGGAATGCATGACTTTTTCACATTGGCGGTGAATGCATCACCAGAGTGTTATTCAGTATTGTACTTCATGTCTGATACAATATTGTTCTTTCATCAAGGAGAATACTAAAATTGGTTCAAATGTCACTAATACACTAATATTTCACTCGTACAATACTGAACACACACACACACACATGTGCAACGTATGTGAAGTACGTATTTACATATCAAAAGAATACAATAAAACAGATAGGTTGAATAAACAGTTGTCTATTTTTGGCGACAGCAAGTAACATTCAGCAATTCACAAACCATATCATGTGGTAACCATTTAACCATACAGTATAGTGGGTTATTATTAGTGTTGTGCGAATATTTTGTATATCACCTATCATGATTATTGCAAACGTTTTTATCATGATACGATAAATTATCATGATATAAAAATCTGCATGAAGGCATGGTGATAAATTACTACAATGAGATTTTAGCACTTGAACCTATGTGAAAAGTAACAATAGAATTCTACAATATCCTACCTAACCTCCTGGAAGTCTCTATAAACTCTGCTGTACTGTCTTAAATATCATTATCAGTAAACTTTGTGTAAAAAGTGGTGCATCGTTATGCATCACGATATAATTTTATCATAATTCACGATATAGAAATTTATCGTGATATGCAATATTATCGATATATTGCACATCACTAGTTATTTTCAAGGGGGAAAATTTTGTGGATTGGCAGCTATCCATGAAAAATTTCCTAGTTAAGGGGCACCCAGGTGGTTTTTGAATAACTGAGGCCACTGTACAGTATTACATGTCCAGATAAGATTGAAATGCTGCACATAATTTGTGTTACTGTGTTGAAGGTTTTTTTCTAGGGGGAGATTACACCATCCAAAATTTCAAGGGGGAAGATTTTCACTGCTGCAGGATACATTAAGTAATATGGACTTTTCACACAACAAATGTGGACTATTGTAGTCATCTGAATACAAAGTGGTCCCCATTCCTGGGAGTCTGGGGTCCTACTGTATGTATATTCAATAGAGCAAATACATTAACCCAATAGTTGATCTATGCACACACCACTGAAGTTCAATTTTCACTTTGCAATACACTATATGTACACCACAGAAATGCTGCCACTGATTTGCTCAGGCTGCTTTTTATGAGCTAGAAATGATCTGACACCTAGAACTGCTACTGGCCAGCTGGAACACGAGGCTAGAAACGTAGACACCATTGCACAGTTGCCCATGCCAGTTGTTTTATACATACTTTCAGTGGCACAGTTGGGCTTGAGACCAGTCTATATGACACACTTGGCCATATATTCTATTCATATACCAATTTCCCGCCCACCACCCCATAGTGATATGTTTGTGTTATAGATAATACCATTGTGAATACTTCAGCTCAAAATCACAAAACTATGGCTATGTCAGTAGCTAACTGGCCGTGAACTAAACACTATGATTGGCTGCATCCATGTTAAAAATTTCAAATTCAGAGCTTTTGGCCATCACAAGTTGAAATTTTTGAAATTGTGTATCTCACATATCTATTCATGTGCGTAGATCAATGGTTTTCCCACAAATACAATAAAGTTAAAGGGGCTAAACTTTTTCACAACAAAGAGTATTACAGTAGGATAGACTACAAGGAGGCATAGGTGTTATACTAAACTGTCACTTTTCTTAACTATATCTGTATTGCTGTATGATAACTGTCGTTCTCCAGACAAGACTACATAACTTTAAGACCCTTGGAATGATTTTGTTACACTACTCACCTTGCACATCAATATGAGCACAATGGACAATGATACCATTAACAGCACAGCAGTAGCACAGACCCTTAGAGTATTCCAGTCTTACTGAGTACTGTCCCATCTCTGATCCATTGTAGTGTGATGAATTGTGGGGACTCCCTCCATATTAAGCACGTTATCATCTGTGACAACTTGGTCACCAAAGAAATTATTCTATAAGAAAATAAATTTGTACATATACATAGATGCACACACAAAAAGCAAAAAAAACAAAGTCTTCGGCAGCCGTACTAACACAGCTATTGCTGCCCAGTGAGCCAGCACTGGGATTCCTGTGCACCTCAGACACTTGAGCCTTGTGCAGGAAAATCCTCCTGGGACAGGGCTAGTAACCCACAGGAGGACTGTCCAGGTCTCACAATGAGAGGTCGTGGAATCCAAAGTTCCACAACGACCTCAAAACCGCTAAGCACACACACACACACACACACAAATTATAGTGACCATGCTGGTTCCAAACATACTGTAGCTAAGGTGTACTTCATGACCACAATAAGACCACCTCACATAGTCATACTTTGCTTCTTTTAATATACGGTAAGTGATTTACGTAATGCAAGAGTTTATATAATTATTGAGGAGTGTCCTACTCTCATATACCAGCATATTTTAAAGTGATGATGTAACGACTACAGTAAGTGTGGTTTGTGACATACAAGAACCCATAAAGTACTGTGTCGCTCAAGACAGCTGTGAATGGTCAAGCAACAAATGCCTATATATAAGCAATTGTCTAAACCCATGATAAGAAGGTACACTTGTAGTTTGGTGAGAAACACTGAGGAGCTTGAGTTAGTTTAGTTGCTAGTGACATTGCTGGCATGCGTACAATCAATATTAATTACAAAAAGACACAGTACCATCATGATATGTCTTTCTACAGGTGTATACGAGAGTAGAATACTCTCCTCAGTATAATTATACTACGAACTCTTGCTTAATTTGATGTAAGGAAATTGTAGTGTACTATATACGTACACTTTACTTGCATTTGCAATGCTCCACATATAATGCATGTTGTATGAAGAAGGTAGTTGCACAGTTCATTGTATGGCTAAAATAAATAAATGGGTACTAATTAAGGATATTAGAATTCGGATAGTAAAATTGGTATTGGAGTGCTTGTTGGGATCATGTGATTCAATATTAATGAGCTCACATGATGCATTTGTTATCTGGCAGTGACGGTGTGGAGTTTGATTGAAGCATTTTGGTTGTCAGGAACATTTACTGGGTACTTTAATACAGCATATTTATCATCGCTGTTACTTAAAAGCTTTAAACTGCATATGATATGCTTCAATATAGGTATGGTAAGTATTCGTGATTACTCGATCATTAATGCTAGAGAGTACTCAAATACTAAAAATCCATGATCGTTTTCCTTGTATTGGGAACCACCAGGATACAATTACGTGGTCTTGCTAATGTGCATCTTAGCTACCTTCTGGACCTACAGTGCAATCACTACAATGTGATGGTCTTATTAATGAGGTCATGAAGTATATGCCTCAGTTTGGTCACTGCTTCCCATACAAAGACCACATTGTAATAGTGAGTTAGTAGTTACGCTCCATTGTATAAGCAAGGTTGCATTCTAGCATACACACTTTATAAAGCTATGAACATTTCCTAACAGGGGTGTCACATAGACACAGGAATATCTGCAACTGCCATCAGACTATTGTCCAGTCAAAATTTTCCCCAGTGTGGAATTTCAAGTAAGCACTTTTCAATTGTGGGTTTCAGACTTCATCCTTGACTGTAGCACAAAACTTAGCAGCCTTAGCCTTTGACTGCAGCTACAGATCTACTATATTACTACGGGTCAGCACCTTGCATCCCTTCTCCCCCCCCCCTCCCACTCGTATTTTACTTTCTGTTTACAGTGAAGACTAGTGTATCTAGCAACTCACGAAACTACTGTCATATATGTTGGTATACCCTGCTTACCATCTCTAGCGAAGTCCGAAGTAGTCTATGCTGGCATCATAGATAATACACCCCCCTGACATCCAGCGCTGCTGCGTAGTGTCTGATTAAAGGAGCACACTAATGACTAAGCTAGGGTCCGCAATCCGAAAAATCAACTTCTACAAATCAACCCTCCTACCATTGTGGGATGTTCATTGTAGTATCCCATTGCTTGATCCACCATGAAACCGGAGGCACGATTGTTGTCTTCACAGAAATATCATTTTCAGTATCTCACAAGATGTAAAATTTATTTTTAAAATTTCGTGCTCCACACAAAGGACCGGATGAAACTTGCTACTTAGCCAAATCGTATCCAGAGTTGTTGTAGTTGAAAACTACGCACAGAAATAAGTAAATGGTTTGCTGGATGCCCGGAACAGGGTTGCTTTCTCTGAAAAAAATAGACAAAGAAATACGAAGTTTCGAATTCAAACTGTCCTACCACCCAGGGCAAGAGAAGCCAACTCTTCCTCATAGTGTTTCGATACGGTTGGGTGCATAGTCTGTCTATGCTGTTAGTTTGGAAAAGATCTGAGACTTCTCACCATCTGGGTGACGAGCGTCAAAATTTTTTGCAGCATCAAAGAATTGTATTGCGAATTCTACCCATTTCCAGCGCTTCTGCAGCCACAACAATCATCAATTATAGACTAAAACTATGGGAAAAGATGTCCCTGAACGTTTGATAATAGCGGTTGTCAATTATTATTTCATCCACAGCTTCCACGCCTCGCTCTAAGCTATGCATCAAGGGAGGCAGCAAAATCGTCTAAATTTGACTTCACCCCTAACGTTCCACAGCAGCTTCAAATCTTCACTAGATCACCCTACATCGCCATTATGCAGCAAAACATCCCAAAACAAACTGAAAAATGCACAAAATCTTTCGTTTTTTATTCGAGCTGGGTGGAGCTCCTGGTGAGCTGCTGGAATACTGCATCATATGAAATCACAGAAACACCAACTACTACTACTACCAAACGTTTTGAACCATCATTTATCATCATTCTAAACAAAATTAAGTGACCAGTGTGGCATCAGAAGTACCGGAAAGCACTTTGGTACCATTGAGAGAATCCCTTGAAATGATGCACGAAAATTTTGACGTTCTTCACCCAGATGGTGAGAAGTCTCAGATCCTTTCCAAACTAACAGCATAGACAGACTATGCATCCAACCTTATCACATCACTATGAGGAAGAGTTGGCTTTTCTTGTCTTGGCTGGTAGGGCAGTTTGAATTCGAAAATTCGTGTTTCGTTTTCTGCTTTTTGAGAGAAAGCAACCCTGTGCCGGGAACCCAGTGAATCATTTGCTTATTACTGTGCGTACTTTTAACTACATGAACTCTAGATAATATCTAGCTAAGCAGCAAGTTCTATCCTGTTCTTTGTGTGGAGCCAGAAATTTTAAAAGTGATTTTTGTATCTCACGAAATACTAAAATCGATAGTTCTGTGAAGACAACAACCGTGCCTCCGGTTTCATGGTGGATCTAGCAATGGGATACTACAATGAACATCCCACAATGGTAGGGGGATCGATTTGTGAAAGTTGATTTTTCGGATTGCGGACCCTAACTAAGCGCTTACAAAGTGCGTTATTATTTTGAGGCGCCACCTCAAGTTGGGTGAATATAGCGTTACCCATTAGGCCACTCCATTGTTTCCCATTTGCTGCCCACATAATAAATCCTCTCCCTCATGGTTTCATTCATTATTGCTTTTAACTAAACATTTTATTCATTATTTATCATGTGATAGTATAGCTAAGTTACACTTATGCTATTTTAGTGTCAAAATTCTAACTATATATTATACAGTATTTTTGAAAGTGTATAATTCCTATTTTGTAATTTAGGTATTATACTTGGTTACTTTAAGTATAATCTTATAAAATTTATTACTGAATTTTATTTTGTGTGGTAATATTTTTTATTCTCTGAATTCATACAAGTGCCTAATGGAATGTGCAACTCGTATGATCAACCACTTCCACAATGACACTAGTACTGTTCTGATGTATAATCTGTGTCTGTTGTGTCCACTGTTTTGCTGTATTCTGTGTGTCTCTCTGTGTCTGTTGTGTCCACTGTTTTGCTGTATTCTGTGTGTCTGTTGTGTCCTCTGTTCTGATGTATCCTCTCTGTGTCTGTTTTGTCCACTGTTTTGCTGTATTCTGTGTGTCTGTTGTGTCCTCTGTTCTGATGTATCCTCTCTGTGTCTGTTGTGTCAGTCCTCTAGAGTTCTGTTGGTGTGTCCTGTGTATATATCTTTTGTATCCACTGTGCACTGATGATGCTTTAGTGTCTGTAGTGTCCTGTATATCTGATGCTATATATAGTGTCCTGTTTATCTCAGTAATGTGTTCAGTGTGTCTACCTACTGTATCCACTTTGTGTTAAGTTTGCTGTGTCTAATGTGTCTGTTGTAACCTTTGTGTTGACTGTGTCTGCCATGTCCACAGCTGACACCACAGACTCCATTGTGTCTACTGTTTCTGTGTCTGCCATGCAACATGGATAGTGAACATGGCAGACACAGGGATACGGCAGACACAATCAACACATGTAGAGGACATAACAGACATGTTGGACACAACAAACACAGCACGAAATGTAACATGTGCAGTGGACACAGTAGATAATGGACACAACAGATGCAGAGTATCGGAAGATACAACAGACACAGAGGACACAACAGACACAGCTAGAGGCTAGAAGACACAACAGACATAGAGGATACAACAGAACAGTGGACATAACAGACACAGAGGATACATCAGAACAGAGGACACAATAGATGCAGAGGATACATCAGAACAGAGGACACAACAGAGAACAGAGGACACAACAGACACAGAGGATACATCAGAACAGAGGACACAACAGACACAGAGGATACATCAGAACAGAGGACACAACAGACACAGAGGATACATCAGAACAGAGGACACAACAGACACAGAGGATACATCAGAACAGAGAACACAACAGAGAGAACAGTGTCATTGAGGAAGTGGCTGATCATATGAGTTGCACATTCCATTAGGCACTTGTATGAATTCAGAGAAATAAAAAATTACCACACAAAATAAAATACAGTAATGAATTTTATAAGTATATTAAAGTAACAATATTAGCACGCACTTAAACAAGTAATAAAAATAGGAATTATATACTTTCAAAAATATATATAGTTACAAAAAAATTATATATGCTATAATTTTGACACCAATATAGCGCCATAGGTAATAATACTTTATTACTTCTATTTTCTACCACACAATGTATTTTCTTCTCGTGACCGATTTGATGCCATCTACTTAGATATCAGTAAGGCTTTTGATTCGGTTTCCCGTTCTTATCTATTGTCCAAACTTCATAACTTTAACATTTCAGGTAGCTTGTGGCTTTGGCTTCAAGCCTACCTTAGTACCAGATTCCAGTTTGTTTCTATTAATAACTGTTATTCTGATCTTTTATCTGTTGAATCTGGGGTACCCCAGGGCAGTATTCTCGGTCCACTTCTCTTTATCATGTTTATGAATGATCTACCTAATTCTATTACTGACAGTGAGGCTTTACTCTTTGCAGATGACACCAAATGTTTCAGGCACATTAAGACACCTCCTGGCGAACAACTGTTACAATGTGACATTGACAACCTTTTTAGCTGGAGTACATCCTCTAATTTACATTTTAACTCATCTAAAAGCTGCCATTTATCTTTTAACCGGAAGTCTCCTACATCATATACTATTAGTGGTAACATAGTCATTACTAAACAATCACATAAAGATCTAGTCGGAGTTACATTAAGTGATAATCTTGAATGGAAAACTCATCATGACATTATTTTAAGTAAAGCTTATAAGACATTGGGTCTTATACGAAGAACCTTCAGTTCATCTATACCACCACTGACTAAAGTTAAGCTATACGTATCTCTAATCAGGTCTCAGCTCATGTACTGCTCCCCTATCTGGTGTCCATATTTAGTGAAAGACATCAGTAACCTAGAACATCTTCAGAAACGAGCCACAAAGTATATTTTGAACGATTACATTTCCGATTATAAAACTAGACTTCTCAAACTAGAGCTTCTCCCATTAATGTACACCTTTGAACTTTCAGACATCATGTTTTTCATCAAATCTATCAAAAATCCAACCAGTAGTTTCAATATTCACCATTTCATTTTCTTCTCTACCAGTGCCAGATCAGGAGGCTTCAAATTACATCACAATCCCTCCACCACTAACAAGCAATGACACTTTTACTTTGTAAGGATCTGTCGCTTATGGAATGCGTTTCCGAGTCCATTAATTGACTTTAATCTGTCTATTGACATTATCAGGAACAGAGTCAAGTCCCACTTCTGGAATCATTTCATTCATAACTTTGACCCCCTCAATCCCCATACACTGCACTACCACTGTCCCTGTAGTCGGTGTGTTACTGATCATTTCTCGATTAACTACACACTATTTCTCGATTACACTATTTTAGACAATTTATCATGTGATCTTTTATTATTATTCTATAATTACTACTTTTGGCTGTAGGCACAAGCCTACAGACCTTTAGTACACCATGTGTATTGTCAATTCTTGTATCTGTGTGTGTACCTAAGCTCATGCTTGTATGTGTGTACTATAAAGCATTAATAAATAAATAAATTACCTGTGGGAAACTACTACACGCGAAAATAAAAATAAAAACTTTCGATTCAGTAACCACTTCCTAAGACAAATTAGATAAATAATAATAATAAAGAACAGCTGAATCACGTTAGCTACCACGCCCCAAAATCAATCGCAACTCCCTCTGTGTGTCAACGCGTTTACGATGGGGACGGATCTAGAAAGCGGTAGACACAATCAAGAATCCTTTTCTGAATTGAATCCAACTTTGGTCTGGTGTCTTACCAATCTGTTTCACTTCACGATTGGACCGTGTTACAACGGATGTAAAAGGGCGTGGAGGTTATATTCGCCACGAGATGATCCATACAGTAGTGACCGTGAATTAACTGATTATATGAGTGAAGAGAGAGAACCGCTGATAAATGAAGACAATGAGTGGACGACGAAGATACAGAAAGAACGAGCCGATCACAGGATAAAGAAACGACTGCAGCTTCACTTTCAAGATCATATCCAAAAGTGGTCACGTGACACACACCCACGATTTCCCTGGAAAGCAGTGCTGCATCTTTTACTGGTAGTATTCGTTACAGTGCAAGTAAGCTAACCATATAGTACTTACTTGCTAATTTTATGTTGACATGCAAGAGGGTCTAAAGTTTCTTTATACCCTGTAGCTATTGGGATGAGGGCCTTCACCCTTAATTTACATAATTCCATATTGAAACTTGCATGCTAATTGTAAGCCGAAGTGGTCTTTATGATTATGATTATTTAGTGGAAAGACATCATAATACAGTTGGTTACATCCAAGAAGGGCAAACCCTCAGAAAGTAAAGTTGGTTACAACAAATCTAAGCTAAGAATATAATTATTAAAGTTTCTGCTTTAATAATTATATTCTTAAAGTTTCTGCTTTTATTAGAGTTTGGTAGTTTATTCCATTGCTTGATGGTTCAAGGAAAGTAACTAATGGATGGTAAGTCTTGGTGTAGTACTTTATACAATAAAATTAGATGACTAACACTTCTTCTACTCTGTAAACTCTTCCAATTTAGCTGATCTAGCAGGTGTGTAACACTACTCATTTGATTACACTCTGATGAGACCCATCTTGCAGCACGTCTTTGGACCTTCTCTAGAGTATTTATTAAATATTGTTGGTTGGGGTCCAAAATTCAGCTGGCATATTCTAGTAGAGGAAATACTGATGTTAAATATGCTGTTATCTTTGCTTCTTTGGAACATTTACTTAAGTTTCATTTTAAGAAAGTTGAGACTCTTTGTTGCTTTGTTGTAAAGATGATCAATGTGATGCGACCAAGACACTGATTAATGGAATATGATATGGATATTGAGTCTTTAGTATTAGTACCTTATTGTCAATTGGTGTGGGATGTGCGTACGTATTTCTAGAACATCATAGGTCTAAAAATAAAATTTTGCATAACATCAAGTTTTACTATTGATTAAATATGTAATAATACAGCTTAATATCAACTCCGTGTCATATTGGTATACATAACTTAGTCAAACTGTTTGGTTGAAAAACCTTGTTGACCCAATGTAAAATACATGTATTTTGTACAAACTACAAAAGACACAAATGGCAGTCATTAGCACCCATAATCTCTACAGCACATTGTACAAATAAATAAAGCCCTTGAATTGCTCTGTACAGTTCTACCTGAAGTAATGCTCTATCATTACCACAGACCATACGTATTTACCATTGATTACAATATAATATGGATAATTACTCGGTTGGGAAACCCCCCAAAAGCAAGTTGTTATCCTCAATCGAAATCACTAAACTTGGTGTCATTCTATGTGTCAACACATACTGATTAAGAATCCGCCTAAAGTAAGTGCTTAACCAATCATTATACTGAGTTGCATTGTAATGAAAACATATGGAAAAAAACAGGGTTTTTTCCTACTGTATCTGTATGCATAATTTTGGCAATACAAGGCTCTATCCTGCCTTTTCTCTTGGACACTTTACAAACTCCTATATATCACTCAATTCACCATTGATCAAGGGTCCTGTTGACCATACCAGATCTCCATAAATAAAGGTATGCAGAAATTATGGCGCTGTGTTTAATAGACAATGTCATTTTTGCATTTTTTTTTAATGAATTTTTATAATGTACGATTAAATTGACAAATGTTTTGATATACTGTAACTGCATGTAACTAGTGGCCCCCAAGAAAGCTATAACCTTTAATGTTAGAATTATAATCATCTGCTTGTACTGCCACATGTGTGTATAAAGAAAATACAGCACAAGGCAGGAGCGTAGGAAGATATTTAACTTATGGGTGCCCAGTGGTAAAGCTGAAGACCAAAAAAAAAGGTCGTGACTGTGACTGTTTTATTAGAGTCATTGACTGCTCTATTAGAGTATCTCAATCTTTTCAGTAATATATAATACAGTGTTCTGACACCCGCTAGTTATGCCGATAAAAATATTTATGGGTGCCCAAACACCCATGCTTCCTACGCCCCTGCAAGGATGTGTGTCAAGAGGCTAGTACAACATGAGGCAAAGTTGAGTGCTGTGATTTCCTTGAAATACCCCTGTACTTTTGGTACATAGGACTGGTGCTACTTTACGTGCTTTAGTGTACTTCATGGTCATCTTGCTCAGAGTGATTTTCAATGTGTAGTTTACTACTGCTAACCATAGGCATCAGCTATGTATTATACAGCATGTATCCTTCCTGTATGCATGCATTCAACCTAAAAATATAAACATTCATTGAGTTAACTATACGTGTGTTCGTATATTCATCTATAGGTATCAATTTTTGCAGCGGACAAGTTCAAGCTTACCAGTTTTCTGGTTGAGAACACCAAGTCATTTCATCATTACTTCATAAGGAAGGAATGTAATGATCGTATCAACAAGTTGTACTCACTGGATGATGTGTACGAGCAAATTGAACACACTGTGAACTCTGTGAGTTCAACATAAATCATGAAGCATATTTCATAAGGTTTACTGTATAAACTATACATGTAGTTTTAGTTCTATTTCAAGCAGTGGTCTTTTCTTAGCAATGTTCTGATTCCTTTAATCCAATAGTTACTGTCAACCAATAGAGTTGAGCAGCTTGAATTTCACAAAGTTGTTTTCAACACTTAACACTTGTTATATGTAGTGTGTGTTGAAGCCATGCAATTAATTAGCTATATGCAACTGTAGTAAAGTAATGTAATAATCTCTTGATTTGTTGCTGGTCAAAGTTCCTAAAACAGTTAATGGTTATACATACCGTTGCTATAAATTTTACACAAGAAATTAATACTTCCAGAATGTGTAAATGCATGCAACCATCACATGAACGTTTTTCTTCAGTTGTTTACAACTTTAGTCACTATGCATTGTGGATTTTATAAAGTAATAGTAATTATTTCCCCCACATAAGTTTCACTATTTCTGCTTATGGGCAATTTGATGTATAGCATAAGGTAGGGTACCTACAGTCTATGCAGAAATAACTACAAAAACAATTATTAATGTAAGCAAATTTTCATCTTATTTGCGGTTTCACAATTTCAGTTGTAGTGAGTGGGAGAGTAAGCCCAGAGTATACGAGGAAAAATTGGCAAATTAATTGTATGTACATTTTTATGTTGTTATGGTATAATGGAAAGGTGAACTATTAAAATTTCATGTTTTAAGGTATGCGTGTAACTGAAAACCAAAGTAGTCACCAAGTTTTGTACTTGCAATGTCGGATCAACTGGTGACAGTATCATGTCATACTTCACTTGTTATATGCTGGGTAATGGGACCACCATGATATACCATGCAACTTTGAGTTTACCCATGCTGCTATGGTCTATCAACTGTGTGCAAGTATTCCTCAAGCTGTACTGTCAGATAACTAAAGTTCCAATACTCTTTACATTGTTGTTTATGACTGTGCATGCTGTATAAGTATTTAGAGTATATTTGGTGTTCACTATAGTACTATAGCCTGTCCCAGCAATCAGTAAGTGACTTTGATATCATTGAGGGTAATGTTACTGTGGAGAATCCTACTCAGTTGACAATGATCATCGACTTTGATATTGGTCAATGTGGTAACAGTAATGCATTTCCTTGTAAGTGTGATATTACAATGTGTGTACTAAAGCTACAACTTCTGTGCAATGTACTAATAACAAGCATAGAGCATTAACATTTGACATCATTGTTCTTGATCCACACATAATTGTATACATATAGGTAAAGACAAGAATCTTACATCTCACACAAAGGTGTTTCCTTACAACCCTGATAGTAGTACTGACATAAGACCAGAAGATAAACCATGTTGTAATGAGGACTCCACCAGTAGTAGTTGTTCCATTGAATATTGTGAATGTAGTGTGAAGAGTCAAGTAGACTGCTACATACATGGAGACAACTTGGACACGTAAGTGTTGTGGATTGCAAGTAGGCATGCTACAAAATTAAAGTATAAAATTAATTTTCAATAGCCAATGACCATTTTTTACAAAATCACTGAAGTGGACTTTTTGTCGTGAGTAGATAGCCATACCAGTACACTATTACAGTCATGCCACAGGCAGTGCAGATGTGCGTCAGCCACTGAACATGCTCTGATACTTTGGAATGCCATTGGCCACTTACTTGGTCCGGAGTATATATTAAGGCTGGAGGCTCTGTACAGCCTACCTAGATTTTGTCTAATTGTCTTTTAAACATTCTATATTTGGTCTCATTAAGTGTGTTTGATAAGTCACACTGAACCAATTATTGAGGTGAAATGAGACAATTAATGAAAAAAAAAATTGGGTTATACAAAATGTAATAGCAAAATCTCCAAATATTTGTTTAAGCCTATACTGTTTAAGGTAAATGGTGATAATTGTACATATATTTTAAGTTTCAAAGCACAGAGACACACACGTACTATGTGTTAATTCGTATTTACCTGTTTTATAGAATTGGCACCATAAAATTTGGATTCATGTTTGATGCAACATATGATAAAGGTGTAATTGAAGAGTACAATTCAGTTCAGGTTCACTTTCACATTGTGATTAGTTTGGATAACAAACTGTATAACAACTTGGAGGTGGATATCGACACTACCCCTACTTTTAGCAGATTATCCAACAACTTTTTGAATAGGAAAAGGACCACTATAATAGATATTGTTGTATTGATCCTTCTTATCCTGTCTTCATGCACATACATTTTGTCAATATTTCAGACTAGCAATCTAACTAAGGTATGTACACTACATCTAATATTATAATTGTGGTCATACAAAATATATTTTGTACAAATGTGTGTTTACGTGATGTTTCTACTTATTTAACGTAAATGTAGTAAATATAATAAGGAGTTTTCTCTCTCTGTCATACAGGATGTCAAGTTACACTTCTTAGCATACCATGAGAGGCACCTACGCTGGCAAGAAATCAGTCCACTGTATAACTACTGGTACATGATGATGTTGTTCACTAACCTTCTGATATTTGCTGCCACATTGTTGAAAGTGTACAGTGACTATGATGCACAGGTATGTACGCATTTTCAGTTCTTTCTTACAAACGATGTGCTCAAATAAACAGAATAAATTCAGCACATTGTATTAAATATAAAAATTTAGCCCTGCATGACCATGTAGAATTCTTGCAGATCTGCTAGACTCCATTATTTTAGTTACTGTGATAACGTAAGTGTACTGTATTGTTTTTAGGAAACCATCAACATTGATTTGTTAGAAGCTATCAGTATTTTACTTGGAATTGGAATTCTCTTACTGTGGTGTGGTCTGTTTGGACTTCTGAAGTACTTCGAATCTTTGAATGTTAGTATATACCACTGACCACTGTATATTTACCAACTATTTTGTATTTCAGAATGCACATACAGTAAATGTACATAATATTGAGCAGTTTTAAAGATCCATGCATGCTTTGACTAGCTCTTTGGTGTACTTTATACTGTACACTGTACAATATGTATGCGTGCATATACTGTCAAGGGTGAATAATAATTCTCTATTATTTACTCTTGATATTGTTTGTGTACTTCACCATATTGCATATGTATGTTTCCGTAAAATATACTGTAGGTGCTGCTGATAACAGTGAGACTGGCACTCCCTAGCATTTTGAGATTCGCAATTTACATTGTCATCTTGTTCACAGCATTCTCGCTTTGTGGGTGGTTAGTTCTTGGATCTTATCACTCAAAGGTACAGTGCAGAGTAAAAGGTCTGCCTTTAACTTGATTTCTTTACTACATACAGTAACTATGAGCATAATTATGAGTTTCAATACAGTAGGACCTACGTTATCCGAACACCTATGTGCCAGTTCAATCATAAAAGTGTTCAGATAAGTGAATTTGTTCAGATAAATGAAGCCCATTCATTTATATAGAGTTCTGTCCAACTACTCTAATAGAACATACACTTACTGTAATAGAACGTTCACCTAATAATGAAATACATTAATAGAGCAGTCACTTATACTGTTCAGATAATCGAGGTCCTGCTGTATTGTGTATATTCTGCATTAATTGTGACTGGGCCTGCGAAAATAGGGCATGTGGTCACAAGCTACACCCCATCACTCTACAGGTCATATCTCAGTATTCGAATAGTATATTTGCATTCTGTAACTTGCATCATGATGCCAATTAAATGCTTATTAAGAGCTGAAAATTGTAATGCCATAGCATAATGGTACAAGACGTTATGAGTGATAAAAGTGTGAAAAAGTAGGCAAAAATCATGTGCCCACCTGCCCTATTATCGCAGGCCCAGTCACAATTGTGTATGCACACACTATCACTACTATGCATCACCATTTTGCCAGAGACAATTTTGTACCTCTCCATTGAATACCAATTCCATGCAGTCAACAGAGCCAGCATCATGGTTTAAAGTTGCATAGAAACAACACACACCCACACCCACACACATAAATAAATAATCTAAAAACAATGAAATATTAATTGAAGCAACCAGTGGGGTACAAAACGTTCCTGTTAATTTGGGTTCAGTTATTGTATGACATTAAATGTAATGTGTAAGTAAATTCTGATTGCTACCACAGTAGCGAGGTACTTCAGTTATTCTAATCACTTGCTACTGTAATCATGAACTGGTAATGTGTGAAACATAGCAATTTTCAGTGTTGTCTCTATGTTTGTGTTCATGTGTATTAATGCATTTTCAAATATGGTATAAAATTGTGATGGATCCAATTGGCATTGTAATAAGATTTTGTAAGTGGGAAATTTTTGTAATGATCCCATAAAAGTTGACACGAGACAACTTTCTATTGTACTGTTCAGTAAAAGGTTGTTTGTTAAGAACTTTATTGTGTGATCGAATGGCTTTATGCACTTAATCCTCAATGTTTCAAAATTGCTTTAGGCAATAACCTGTAATATACAAAATAATGTTAGCTATGTTAGTGTTGCACCAATAAGAGATTTAGCTGATTATCCGATTAGCCGATACTTCAATTTTGATTATAGCCGATTCCGATAACCGATCCGATTGTTGAGGGAACTCTAATAAATTACTCTTTTCTGTTACATACATGTGAATACATGTTACGTGATAATATTATTATTATAATGTCATTAGGCTTGTGGGAATTATGCTCAAAAATTTTATCATTATTCTATTCTGATAAAAAGTTGACATTATGCTTTTATTATTACCAAATGACTGATTTTACTATTTCAAATCAAAATGTACAGCAATAGTAAAATTTCTCAATCTAACTGTACAAGATGCTTAGTAACTGATGTAATAGAATAATGAACTACTAGTCCATTGATTGTTTATAGGTGACTGCTCTATTAGAATATCTTTATCTCTAACGTAAGCATTATGCTCAAATAATTCTCAGTATTGTTATTTCCAGATATTCAGGCATAATTCCAGCATCCCTAAATGTCATTGTGTAAATCATTACGGTTGTAATTGTCTTGTTTACATAGTTTGGTGGGCCCATGGAAACTGCAGTGAGCCTCTTCTGTATCCTCAATGGAGATGATTTATATGAGACGTTTACAGGAGTAGAAGTTCCATCCAATTCTGTTCAGATGTTCTGCAAACTCTACCTCTTTGTTTTCATGTTCATGTTCATCTACATTGTGCTAAGCTTGTTCATTGGTATATTCAACCATGCCTATGAGTCTCTGTCAGTAAGTGTGTATATGTGGGTGTGTTACAAGGGGAGAAGTAGTTAATTGTAACTGAAGTTGTGGCAACTATGTGTCAATACACAGTACATTAATTCTGATCTATAATGATAAATTGTACTTGCATATGAAATATGGCGTGTACACCACCTTCTGTACACTAGAAAAACTGGAAACAGCATTCACGTGGATTCTTACGTGACTGGGCAGAAGGAGAACCAGATGATGATCCAACAAAGAATTATCCATTCCCAATCCCACGCATTCGTAAACCTGTCCCAGTAACTCCTGTACTTGATCCAGTGTGTATTAATGCCAGTGGTGATTCTAGTTTAGTTTCATCTGTTGTAATAGAAGAACACCCAATTGCAAATAACAATGCTTGTGTTCCAGTTGTACATATTACTGATTCCACCAGTGAACCTGTCAATGACAATGTTGCAACTGGACGTGGTCTTGTTCATTATCCTAGTGACTCTAATTTGTTAGCTCAGCCGCAGTCACAGGAAGTGCGGCGCTTACGATCTGAATCATTTAGCCCAAGTGCTGCTGTAGATCCAGCAGTGCATACAACACATGGACACCACCACCACCACAATTTTGCTTACACCAGTGGTGGCACACATTTGATGGTCCATCATCCTAGAGCTCAAGTGGCAGAACCACCAGTTGCTAATAGCAAGGAAGTTGCTAAAGCACGGTTAAAACTTCGGGCAAGCAACCAAGAATTGAACCTGTAAGTTTGCTATGTCGTATGTATGTGATCGTCTCAGTACCATATCCGAATTTCTTTTATCGTCGCAGCTAGTGTCCAAGGAATGTGTTACAAAATTTTGTTGAGTGGTTCTAGAATTACAGGGATAGACAAATTAAGAAATAAATTTGTGCAGTGACTATACTGAAAATAAACTACAGGTACTTAAATTAAAGCCATGTGCTTGCATCTACACAGCTGGGATCCAGACTTGCTCAATGCATTCATCATAAATTAGTAAATTCACCAAGGTATAGGTTAACCCTATTTATGTATTGCACTTACAAGTAGAAAGCATTTGAGAGAACGATGATGTTATTGTTTTATTCTACCACAATATAAATTGATGCACATAGCACACATAATTGTACTCACATAAGGCATTCCTTGCTACCACTTTAACACTTGCTTCACTAAGCAATGGAGTAATCAAAACTTTATAATTATTTTTGTCTCTGTCATCCATCGTTTGTCAATACACACTGCACCGGTGCAAAATAAGTATGGTTTAGTTGAGACAGTCAATAATGTTGAAACCCAGAATGCTAGAACAACCTGATCAGCTTTAGTTCTCTGATTGCAATCAAACAACATACTAGCAACTTCATCATGACATAAACTACAACTGTGCTCTATATAGTGTTTATGTATATACTGTAATTCTTGCTTTGTAGCAACTCTGTAAGGTACATCATATGTCACGAGCAAGCTTTAATTATAGTAAACACTACACATAGAATATTCATCCTAGCTATCTCAGCTACACTTGAATTGTAAGGATTTTTAAGCATAATATTTCAAAGAAAATATAACCTCTACCTAGTGTCATACCACAGTCAGTTGTCAATGTGACCATCTATGGTGTGACCAAAGATTATAGACTCGGTATATGTGAAGTCAATATTAGGATGTCACAGGTACATACATTTACACAACTGAATTCGTTCCCTGACTATTGTTTACTGAAAAACAATGTAGCCACTCTGTTTTGTTATCAGCATTTCAAGCAAAGAACAGTACAAAAAGTGTCAGTGCAGTCACTATCTATGAAAATTATGGATGATTATCATAATATCTGGCACTAAAGCCATGACATGTCACCACAAATCAACACCAACAACATAAATAGGACATACAGTAATGGAGAACAAAGGTAATTGTGACCAAATTTGACAAAAAAAAGGCTTCTACACATCCAGTTTTATGCACCATGACAGAATGTAGGAATATGCAATCAGTTTGAAATTTTGACCTGTTCACAATGCTATGGTTGTGAAAACTTTATGTAAATAGCTTACCGAGTAGTCACGTTACAGTTTGTTAAAGTCAGAGAATTGGATGTGTGTGGAAGCTTTGTTTCAAATTTGGTCACAATTAACTCCATGATATATATGTAGTAGCTGCTGAGGAGGTGAAAAGATACTTATCACGCTAATTCTTCCAGTATTGCTAAGAAAATGCAATTAAGAGCAGTTTATTTTGGTATTTTCCCTTGTGCCCACTGCTAAGAACTGTTCTAAGCCACAATATCTAGCCAATCCTAGTAGTATACTGACATGAAGTAATAGAATACTTGTGAAATGCTAAAGAAACCACAAATCATTAGTGACGTCATTCAAATGCAACGCTCTAACAAAACTGGCAGTGTATCACAGATATAAGAAACCAACAAGCTTTTTTCTCTAAGAGAAAGTGTTTTCTACTAGCCTCACAAATTGCAGCACTAACCTTGATGCACACAAATAAAATCATCACATAGTACTGCAGTTACAAGTTTCTATCAAATCAATATTTTCATCCTGCCTAGTGGTAAATAGCACTTTTAACCAAGCATAAAATCTAGCAGTTCATGAAACTTAATTTTTGTGGTGCATCGCGTGGCTTTCCTAGATTTAC
The DNA here is from genome assembly GCF_963678975.1 of Dysidea avara. Classification (NCBI taxonomy): domain Eukaryota; kingdom Metazoa; phylum Porifera; class Demospongiae; order Dictyoceratida; family Dysideidae; genus Dysidea; species Dysidea avara. The sequence goes on along the minus strand of NC_089275.1, from coordinate 16,487,890 downwards.
TTACCAAATATCATAGAAACTTGTTGGATCACCCTGAACGGTTTGGTTATGCCTAACCAATATGACCAAGCTGTTGTGAAAGGTGAAAGAAATGTGAGCTGGTTTTGGGTTATATTTTTGGGCAAAAGAAACCCAAACCTTCATGGTTCTCAGTACTATCGTACTGTATCATAAGCAGTGGACACAGGGTGGCCATGGCATGTTCCCCCCCCCCCCCCCACTTATGTTTGCAAGAAAATATTGAGATACTCTAATGAACAGTCACCTTTACATTTCCTTTAGTTCATTTGTAAAATAGCTAGGTCCTAAAATGTGAAAATTTTCCTGGCCCCAGACTCCACTAGAATCACAACCATATGTTGTATGCTTCAAATTCCACTGTGTAAATTTCATTGTCGAAAGTTGGCCTCCTCACTTTGCAACCTGCTCCACCACTCCTGTACTGTAACTCTAATAACTTTGTTACATACTCAGAGTTAGCCTGTGTAAGTATGGCAAAAATAATGTCTTACATTAATTTTATAGCATTTGTATACTTAGATATTACTGTGAAGCTTAGCTGAGGAAGGTTATTCAAGGATGAATGCTTTTTGGTATATCCAAATTGATGCTTGCTCCACGGTGTGTTCATTGTGCATTCTGCAGAGTTGTCTAAATAAGTATGTTAAGCGCTATAGAGCATACAAGACGGTAATTAATTTTGTTTACACCACTGTGGAATTGTTATACTGTATAGTGTTTGAACATAAATGCATTCACAAAAAAAAACAAAGCTGATCAGGGTTGTTCTGGTGTTTCAGGCTTTCCTTACTCTTGTGTAAAAGCTACATCATATGTGTACAATGTGGTATTTCTAATTTCTTATGGTTGTATACAAACACTATAGGGATGTGGAGGAGAGTGACTCTTAGAAATAATGACCTTCCAGCTACTAAACTATATTAGTATGTAACTATCTATATGTTGGTGTGTGTAAAACATTCCTGTTTTTGTGTTTAATTTTGCTTGTGTATATTACATTTTCATGTATACCCATGCACATAGAACATTATCATAAATGTATTTGCTCACAGATAAACCTTTTACAGAAAATGCATGCTATTCAGTTACTGTAATGACCAAAAAGAATCTGAGGGACAAACATTTTGTGGCTTGGATTTAATTTTTTAAAGATGCATGAAGGATTTGATGTCATGTAGCCTAGATATTTCTAGGGGGAAATTTTCACTGATTTTTGCTGTTTTGAGGGTATCAGCAAAAATTTTGGCCTTGAAATATTTAGACCTCCATAAAGTCTAATACATTTTGGGAGTGTTTGCTAATCTGCAAAAAAATTATTTTTAGCAACATTGCTCAACCTCGAAATATTTTAGGCTATATGGTACATACAGTAGAAAGACAGAAAAAATATGTGGATGTACTTGAACTAACTCCCTCAAAGAAACATTCTTGCATGTGTTATGCATACAATTAAACCATCTGGTAGCTAGATATAGTTATAGTTAAACCCCACCACTAGTACAATACATAATCATTGTTATCAACCCAAGGCTGAGGTGTTGATAACAGATGTCCTACAAGTGCAGGTGTGTGGTTTAATTGGCTTCTATCCCACACTTTGATGCCTTTGAAGCACTTGATTTCATAAACAGTGTGACTATAGTTATGACATGCTCCTATCCCACACTTTGAAGAATTTTACTTCATAAAGAACTATAATGAGGCTAGTAAAGTTGTGCTTGCTATATCTGTCATCATATCAGTACTGCTAATATAGTCTGTCTATTATTTAAGGATTCTGAACTGCTGGGGTTAACTTCCATTCCCGGGGTTTAACTACCATATCCTATAACTTTTTTTTACGTTGATGTAAGGCTTCAATTCAGTGGGATAGAAGGTATAATATTACTTACTCCATATTTTTACTACCACTCCAGCATCATCATCAGGAATATCAGCACCAACTATCAATTTTAACAATGGTGCAGCACTGAAAAATTGATGAAAGATGATCAATAATATTTTCACCTTGTGATCAACGTAGTCTTGTATTCTGTGTCATTATAGCACTAGTTACAAAACAAGCTTACTAAAAATTGCAACCCTTCTAGTTACATTATCTAAATTAGCCATTCTAATCAGTCTTATATGGCATGGGGACCAGGTTCTGGAGTATAATTATGGGGTCTTAGTAGTAGGCCTGCGTCAAAATATGCCAGCAGCATAGTATAAGCTGGAGTAGTATGCTAGCACACTAGGTGGATATTTCAAACTATGGAGCTTTATTCTGTGAAAATAAATCAATAGCTAACTCCCTAATAAAGCAGTCAGTGGAAAGTGAAAATTGTACTAGAGCACTTAAATGCATTGTACATAGCTCCTTAGATCGATACTCTCTAATAGAAAACTCACTCTGTAGTGAAATACTCTAATAGAGCATTCACCACTGAAAAAAAGAGGGATATATATAAGATGATATTTCCAGTGGCTTATTGATTACAAAAAAGCTTGATATAACCTGTATTATACTAACAATCTCATGTAAGGCTTTAGTTAATGTGTTAAACATACTGAAACCATATATGTGATGGTATAGTGTGGGCATTATACTAGATATAAGATATTTCAGGTAATGTGGTAAATAAACTGAAACCATATATGTAATAGCATAGTATGCATTATACTAAAGTATAACATGAGTATAATACAGGGTTTATATTAAAGCTTATTTGTATTCAATAAGCCACTGGAAATACCATCTTATATCCCACCTTTTTCACAGTGCACTGATTAAAATGTTCCAAGATGATTGTAAGAAATGTTGCTACTCGAACACTAAAGAGCATCATAGGTGGAAATTTAGGGAAATTTCTGAAAGTATTTTGGGCAAAATTTTGAGCATATTTGACTCAGGCCTACAGTAGTAGCTGGATGGAGTGAATGTAGCTATATGGTTCTTATAATCCTAGGAGAATACCGTATACAATATATAATAACATTATTCATGAGGCATGTGAACTATAAGAGTTTAAGCAAATAAATTAAAAACAAGAGTGTTTTCTTCTAGTTTCTACTCTCTAGCTAGTGAACACCACTTTAAATCAGATGACTACAATTGCTTCTTGACCAGGGACAAAGCCTGCTGCCCTGTGCTGTGCCACTTCCAATTGATGGATTCTTTAATAAGGGGTGTACACTGATACTCCAGTCCAGGTAGCTAGCCCAAGGTTCAGACTTCTCTGAAGGAATATAGATGGTCTTGATATGGGGGACTCCAGTGCTATTTATAATGACTTTAACAATTTGTCTGCTTTGTGAAATATTATTAATATACTCTAATAAAACAGTCATGTATAATGTAGCTGGCTGCATGTTCTATTAGGGTATATGTCAACCTTATCACTTCAGTTTCTACAAGTCAATTCTGCCTAATAATATGCTAGCATGATGCTAAAGTGCCTACACCTATTCATTCATTAGGCAGATCAGTCTTTTTTGTTGTGTTTATTTGTTCTTTGGGTTCATACATACAGTATGTAAAGATGTATTGGCAATTTTGACTTCAGCAATTTTATTGTACTGCTATTTTTGTTTTGTTTTATTTGATTATCTAATTCACAGGTGGCCCTGACCAAAAGGCTATAGCTAGTGTGCTGTTTAACTTTTTATTTGTATATGTAGTTAGCTGTGTGTCTTGTATGTGTATGTAATATTTTGGGGAAGTACCCATGCATGTGCAGGCCCAGAAAGTATGTATATTAGCTACATGAACAAAACACATATACAAAACTCAGGAAAATACATCACTGGCCTATATGTAGCTACTATACAGTACAAAACTAATGAGAAGATTAGTTACACAGTACCAAAAAAATGTATTTAGGCCATACCTATTTGAAAAGTTGTTGCTCGGATTTATTTTACAACAATTTACAACAAAATGGGTCAGTTGGTAGGTAAAAAATACAGCTACTAACTAAAATATTCTTATTTTTAGATATTTACATGTTTATGATTTCTGGTTACAAGCCTTATAATAGATCAGTAAGTCACATTAAAGCTGTATGCAGACCTATTAAATCTCTTCTTATGAAAAATGGATAAACATAGCTAGCTATGCACTTGTCAATTTCATGCCCCACCCCCACCCCGGGGGAGGGTGGGGAATACAGGGGATTTGACAAATCGTGGTGTCAAATTCCCCACTACTGGGGCAAAATCGGCTGTCAAATCCCCACTATGTCCCCATTCCCTTGGTAGGGGATTTGACAATACCACAAGGATGACTAAGCATGTATTTCATGCATGCGACTAGTAATAAACCTGGTATACACCTGTAACTAGTAAAATTATATCGAGTGTGATTTTATTGTTTAGAAATACAACTACCGGAAACCGGTCAGTGAATTGGACAACTGTCAATTGCCCCAGGGGTGGGGACAAGAAGCAATGTCAAATCCCTACCCGGGGTGTGGGGATGCCCGGGAGTGGGGCATGAAATTGACAAGTGCACTAGTAGATCAATGAGCATTGCACTGATGCTATCATAGATTTTATTTGCCAGGGGTGAGGAACACACTGGTTTTACGTTTACAGATAGCTAGCATTATATTTGAAATCAAAATCGTACCAACTGACTTTTCTAATAAAAGTACGTATCTCGATCTTTTATAGCAATTTTTAAAGGTGTCACGTGTTCTAATTTTTTTTCTTAGTTAAAATCTGTGCAAAATTGGGTCGGTCGGGTCCGAGCAACAACTTCAAATAGGTATGGTCTTAGCTACAGTAAGAAAGCATGGTGGGGTCTAGCTATTCCTCGGTCTATTCTACGGAACGGAACGGAATCATGACCTAAACCATGGCATGGGTAGAAATAAACATAGGATCGATTGTGGGGTTAGTTGTCATTAGTAGATTTTCAGAACGATATGATATTGATACGATATGGACTAAAATTGATACTTTTCGATACGATATTATAACATTAATTTGCACGTGTACGTTGCTAGTTTTCTTACATAATTTGATAGTAGGTAGCTATGGCTATACAGTGGAGATTTCCCGCCCACATACACAAGATTAATAGTGATTTGAAATTGCTGAAGGTAATGGAAAGCTACAATTATATTAAATAAGCTAAAATGCAAATTTTAAAACTAATTCAGATCACGTGATGTATCGTATTGAAATATCGAATTCTGAAAAATATATCGATACTTTTCAATATCAGCAAAAAAATCAAACGATATAATACAATATCGAAAAGCATAAACTACATCACATTTGCTATAATATATATGGCATTATATGCACAAACATAACTTAGAGTTTCTTGTTGGTATGTGTTTCTTGGGTAAACTGCCTTCTCTGACCAACTGAACTTCTCTCTCCTATTACCAAGAATTACATTGTTGAACCAAAGGTGTGTAGAAAATTCATTCATTAATATGTGGGTCTAGGTTTTGGGTTGCAGACAGTAAAATTTTCCAGTCAATAGAAATCCAAGATGGAAGTCTTCCAAAAGAAAAGCCAACTTCATAATTATAATAATACATCTTGGTCTGTTGCATGGTGTCACCGTGTGTGCATGGCCAAGGGTGTGGTTGGTTAACATTTCTAGGACATTGCATGCATGGGGATACTTGAAGATGCTAAACTTGAAGTCAATATTAATACTTGAGACCAATGCCAAAACTCCACAGTTGAATTTGGCAAGGTTTGACAAAATATTTCTTTTATTTGTACAACAGATCCTTTAAACTCATGATCACCACTGGCAATATAATAGTCCTTTGCAATGTTGATGAATCCATGTATTTCATTGATCTTCACAGAATATATCCTGGCTGGTGTCTGAATATCACTGCTTCTCACACGCCGGCTGCACAAATTCCTTAACCTTTTGTTTATAAGTTAATAAAGCTGGCTCTTTCTTGTCACAGGTGTATTTCTGCTTTCTTTGTGTAGCTAGATTATACTCAAGGTTGTTGAAATGTCCAGGCTGCATTTTAATGTCAAAATCAGCAGAAACAGCTCACATGAAATTAGCTGGGGTTGTCTGCAATGCAATACATAGATTCGAGATTCAGTAAACCTTGTCAAAGATTCAAGATTGAACAGAGATTTTAAAAGATTTAAATATTTTGAAATATTGAATTTTTACTGTTCAGTGGTTATTGTTTTGTCATTTTCGGTGTTGTCCTCCAGAGGTCATAACGTTATTGTAGGGCCACCCGGAGCCCAGGGCAAAGAGTTAAAAAAAAAGAAAAAGGTCATTACATGCTGACAATGACAATAGCTATCCCTTACCAACCATATCTCCTTATTTATAAGCTTGCTACACTGTTCCTCTGAAGAATGCTGTGACTGTTCTATTAGAGTATCTAGACCTGACTGCTCTATTAGAGTCAATGGATTTTTAAACAGGTGTTGAAGGGCAGGCTGGGGCCTGGGGCAAAATGCCCCAGTTGCCCCCCTGTGGGCGACCCTGGCTATTAAATGTTAACACATAACTAGCTTGCTGTATCAAGGTAAACAGCACCATGTTAGAGATTTGGCCAAGGATTTGGCAATATTGTCTGCACATCTGAAGGGCCACTGCAAGAAAATTCCTTGTTTCCTATTTCATTGACCTCAAAAATACATGCGGGCGGGCAGTTCATTATTCATTATAGATATTTCCACAAATTTTCGGAATTCATAACTAGCCAGGCTAAACTTACAGGTAAGAATATTTAAACTAAGAACCTGAACAGTGAAAGGCTGGGCTTTCTGAATGCTGAACTAGTTATTGCTATGCAATCACAGGATAAAATGTTCAGTTGACAACAATATAATGAATGACCATGTGGGAAGAGAATCTGCATGTGGGCGGGAAACTGTTGGAAATTATGAATTTTCTTGGAGTGGCCTAAATGCTATGGTCGAAGCCAGCCTCAATTGCCAGTGTGGTGTCTATCTGCCGTATTGTGCTGTTTATCAGTCAGGCACTGGAGGGTGAACACAGAGGACAGAACCTGTATATGAGGTGCCGGCAATACTCTTTTTGAACGTTTTATTGGGGAAGCACCCTTGTGCAGCAGGAATAGCCTTATGGTGCCACCGCTTCCTCTTTGGATAAATTAGATAATAAATAAAATAAATAATTCACCATCCCGGTACGTATTCTAATTACTATTCTATTTACTGAGTTACCATGTACTGAATAGCCAATCTACACTAGCAACTTTGGCATATTCTCCATTATTGTTACTGGCCTACAAATGTGCTGTATAATAATGAACACTTACTAATAGGTAACTTAGTTCTACAGTCTAACATTGGCTATATGCAGCGCATAATTACACTGTGATGTGAGCATAGTGGAACCACGGACATCTTGGGACTAAACCATATCCAACGCAAGCATAGGAATTTTCATGATTAGCTATCAAACTAGGTGTTCATATTTTGAAAGGAATCCTTTTTGAGTGGTTCTATCGCAAGCTATATGCAATCATGTACATCTAATATGTAAGCAGTGGATATTGTGCCAGCAGCACTGAGTCACATGAGTAAAATATTAGCCAATAGTTACCTCAAGTGAATTTAAAAATGTATAAATGTCAAAACCTGGGATCACCAGTGTACTACTCACAGCGCTGTCATCTCCTTTAGTCTTACAAATGTAAATTACATTCAGAAACCTCAATACCGGGGGTGAACAAGGACCAAAGCTAAATCCAACCCTCTTCCTACACTAACCGTCAACTCTCACCTGAATTTACTTTCATGCAACTAAGGTATTTGTTAGTTGGTTGACTGCTGGTCAAATAGCCATTTATGCTGGAAACTGGCACAATATCCATTCAAGTTCAGGCATTGTGATGAGACTGATTCCTGTGTCACAAAATGTAGGTACATAAAATGTTTCCATACTTGCTCGAGTGGTGTGTATTTTTGACTCTATGCACTAAAATGTAAAATCTGTCATTATTTTTGAAACTGAAATACAATGCAAAATATAGAAACAGATTAATTTCAGTACACCAGGTGTGCGCCCACAATTACATGTGCATGAAGATATCTACAGCAGCTAGTACAACTCAAACAAAACCAGTTAAGTTTACAATATTTAATACCCTCATACATGATACATACCATTTCCTACTCTATTGATATCATGCTACTACGGTCACTTCCCAGTAATCTAATGACTCCAAATAATATGTACATTTACAAAAACTGAAGCACTGCTCTTAGATCTATAGGAAATATTGACATTTAAATTAGTGATACCTTAACTGTTTATGGTTGTTCTAGCAATTGCAGATGGATCATTTCCAAACCCATACTTTTTGGTCCCAGGTTTGCTTACTGAAGTATATAGTTAGCTACGTGTGAATTATCACTATACCCAACAATTGTTACTATGTATATACAGTGTATATATGACACCTCTACATGCATGTTTGTAGATGTGGCAATGGTGTAGATGTGGGAATGGTGGAGAAAGATCCAGCTTCTTAGTGTATGTAGACTAAACTGCATGTGATTTGCTTTTGAATGAGATCAGCATAACAGTGTTACAATCTCTGTCCATTCAACTCGTAATAGAAGGTTCACATAGCTAGTGGCAATGTACAACTGATTCGGAAGTGCCAATGGTCATTGAGCGGTCAAAGGAAAATAACAGCAATATTATTGATGGTGGATCCAGGATGGGGCATTTGGGGCAAATGCCCCCCCCCCCCCCCCCCCACCTTGTGGAGGAGCCATACTTCTGTTTAAAATACTAGACTTTGTCAAGCCAAGATCAGTTTATAAAATTCATGAAAATATGTACATTTTACTACAAATTCACCTGAAACCAAAGTTATCGAACCAAAGTGATCGAACCAAAGTCAAACTAACTATGAAATTGTCACCCAGCACCTTCATGCATACTAAGCGCCTCTAAAAATAATTATCGTGTTGCTGTTGTTTAAGACATTAAGAGCCTTTAAACAGCTTTTAAGACTTCACAACCATCTGCAAATAGTAAAAATCAACAGTGAGATACTACTATGAGTTGTATTATTTGCTGCTTCAAAAATGCAGCTACTAACAAGAGAATCTGGGTCCCCCCAACCACTTACAACTTGGCCTGTTTGTGCCCCTCCCCTTTCCAGGCCCTGGATCTGCCCCTGAACAGTACTAGTACAACTGGCAACTGTCCAAGCCACCCAGTCAGCACAAAACCAGGATATCACTGAGACCTGGTTAGACTGAGATTCAACAAGACACGTGTTATATAGAGACAGTAAACTGATATTAAACCTGGCAGGAAAGAATAGTGGTGAATCAGCCAGAAATCCATGAATACAGTCATAAACCAATAATTGATTCTTTCAGATGTAAATTACTAAATTCCAGCATCCTACAACTGCTAGACTGGCCCACTTTACATGAAGGAAGAGACCAGATGAAATTGATAATGATGTACAAAATTATCCATGGACTTATTTATATCCAGCATAATTTACCACTAACTTACTCCAACTTAAACATTTACAACATCTCCCGAGGCCATCCTCATAGATTCATTCAGCCAGCTACCAGGGTTGACTCATAATAAACATTCATTTTTTCCATTAACTATTTGTATGTGGAACAGGTTACCAAGTGTCGTGGTGATGTCAGAATCCTTGTCTCAATTCAAGAACAGTTTAGTAATCTATTACTACTTTTACACTCACCTTTCTGTACAATAATCACTAATAATAATAATAATAATAATAATAATACTAGAGTAGCAACCGCGCAAACACAAAACAGCTGAGAATCCAATATGGTATTGAAGGCAGCAAAGCACTGCGATTTGACAACGATACAGGGCCGCCGACAGGGGGGGCAACTGGGGCAAATTGCCTTGGGCCCCGAAGTGGGGCCCCATGATATTGCTATTGTTATTACTTTACCAGTTAGGCACTGGAGGGTGTACACAGAAGGCAGAGCCTGTTCGAGGTGTTTACCCATAGCCTAGGAGCCTAATCGAAAAATTTTGAGCTAAATATCCTAAAGTAGCGATTCCGGGAGAATTTTAAAATTAATGGAAATAGTTTTTATTTAGCATAGCCTTGTGCAGTACTCCCTAAGGATCTCATAAACACTTAGGTTTTAAAAATCCGTGATAGAATGATGGAGTTATAAGCAATTTTGTCCATTAAAATAGGCAAAATTTTCTCCACATCTTTCCATTGAAAAAGGTCCCAAAAATGGCACAATTGAACAAATGCTTATAGCTGAGCTTTGCTATTACATTTTGAACTTCTGTTTTCTGTTATAAATACCTTAATACATGGGCCACAGTGTAACCGTACTTGTAAGACCCTCTGAATAAAGGTCACCTCCATAGAAAGCCATTAAATAGTTGTATGCATTTAGCATCTTGTGGATGTCAATACAGCATACGCATGGTGAAGTGCAACCACTCTGTACCAGTCACCTCCACTCAATAATACAATGTGCATACAAAGCAATGAGTTGTACTGTTGATTTATAGCTGCTTATATGATTATTTTTTCTCTTAATGTGCAGCTCCTTGACAGCTACCAAAATGGTGCATCAAAGAGATGAGCTATTTGTGGTGCAAATTTGCTGACTTTTAGCATAGTAATATTGAAAACTACATGGACAAAAATGTTCACCTTGGTGTAACTAACATGTGCTGGGTTGTTTCTTGCAAAGAGAACATAACTCCGCACAAACATATTTGTAGCAGAAAACTAACTGCACCATCGTATTCCTTGCCCCCAGAAACCCTAAAAACGATCCAATTGTTTGATCAATTACTCGTATGGCAGCGAATTGATTGTGCCAACTCTCCAATGGAAGATTCACGGAGAAAATTTTATGCAAAATTTACGGAATTCCGGAATCGCTACCTAAAGTAAAACGGGACAAATACCTAGAAGGGCTGAAAAAAAAACGCCAACCCCATCGTGACTTGATCCGCAGACCACCCAGATTCCGGCCCGCAAGCGCCACGCTCGGAGCCAACTTTGGGGAGGCCACCTAAGTAGGGAAATGTTGTTCCATAGCTATACATTGTTCATACATACCAAGATACATACAATAAGGCCCCTATTTGGTGATTATTAGTTTCTCATCCACCGCTCGCATCCATCTTAAGCTACCGCATGGTAAGCCATTATTTACTCTGTGCATGCTCAGAAGAACACGTGATACCATACCGAGTATAATTTTTTGTTGATGAACGCTACAGTGCGCTTTATATCGCCAGAGAACTGTTGTTCTCCTTAGCAAATTGCTGCAGTACTACACTGTTAAAAATAAGGAGTAACCATTACTCCCCTAGGGGAGTTCCCAGTGTAGGGAGGATTTAACACCCCTATATTTTTGTGGAGAGTAACTAACACCCTGCAAAGGAGTAACAGGAACCCTTCGAAAAATCTATTGTAGGGAGTTTTAGTTACTCTAGGAGAGTTCACATAAGCATGCAAGGTGTTTCCTTTACTCCATGAAATTCTGCAAATAACTCCGTATAAAATCTCAAATGATGTTAAAGACATATAGCAAAACTGTAACAAAATGTTTACAATATCCAGCTCATGGAAAGCCACTAAAAAGAGAGATCAGTAGCAAGGCTTCATCATCAGCAAACGACGCTTCACTGCCACTTCACTGGAGTCACTGCCTACCACATGACATGTTATCAGCTGTAGTAAATAGCAGTATAGTAAAGAAATATTTGACAATCACATACTTGTTACCGGTATAGCTGAAGGTACGTCACACGCAGTTGCCAACAAAGTTGTAAAAACAATTCTGCTAGACCAGCAGCATTGGTATAGTGTAAACTAACAGTTGCTATCACGTAAAACAGCACTTATTTGCTACCTGGAGTTCATCATTTTGTTTGTCTACTTGTTCACCGATTTCTTGTGGCACCTGTAATATATATTTACAAATTGATGTACAGTCACTGTATGTTAACACACTTACTGGATGTTGTTTAAATTCTATGTTCTCAGTGACATTGAGGTATCCCTGCTAAAAAAGTAAATATGTGCTTATGTAACTATCAAGACACACGGTAGTGTGTCGTACGGCCCAAGAAGCCGGCGCGTAACACCCGTGAGTATATTGACAGGAAGAAAGAAAACGCAATTTTCGCACCTCCGTAGCTCTGTGCTTCCTTGATGAAACAAGATGATTTTTGCTGTGGACATGCCCCCCAACTGCAGCACTCCACATTCCAAATTTGAGCGAAATCGCTTCGCGTGTTCCCGAGATATGCGACTTCAAAAATTGGCTCAGTTTCTTCGTTTTTTTTTTTTTTCTTCTTCTTCTTATTTTTCTTTTTCTTGTTGCACACTTACAAAAACTGCTATAAAACTCGAACGCCATATCCGATTGCCTTGAAATTTGGCACACAGAAGGGGGATATAAGGGCGCATCTCTGTACCAACTTTGGCTGGAATACGATAAACAGGCAAAGAGTTATGAGCGATTATTCACGAAAAATAACACCAATATGTTGTCATGCCTACAGGGTAAACCGCGTATGGGAAGAAGCTGAAAATCGGTGGGTGAATAGGTTAACTATTGAACCTCAAATCTTTTGTGGTTTGAAAGAAATCGAGCTAAAAAACAGGAAGATACAACAAAAAAACCAACAGTGTGTAACAATTACGCAATCGAGATTAGCTAATAAAAAACGACTGCTTGCCACGCCTACCAGATAAACCGCTTGGGATAATGCTTTGAAAATCGTTGTACAGATGGAGTAATCATCTTAGAAAGGCTCATCAATGGTGTAGAAGAATCAGACTTAAAGCCACGGAGTTATAACACGAAATCCAACTTGGTGCAGCAAGTGCGAGATCGAGATACTCTAATAGAGCAGTCATCCTAATAGAGCAGTCACCCTGAAGAGAATTCAAGAGATCAGCTAGAAATAAGAAACCTGTATAGAGATCAGCTACGCACAAGTCACCCAGTAGAGAGATCAGCTAGAAGAAGTTACCTTGTAGGGAGTTCATGCAACTGTGGAAAGAGATAGTTCAGCTAGAAAAAATCACCTTGTAGAGTTCAGCTACAAAGAAACCACCATGTAGAGAGTTCAGCTACAAACAAATCGCCCTGTGGAGAGATCAATAGAAGAAGTTACCTTGCAGAGAGTTCAGCTACAAAGAAACCATCATGTAGAGAGTTCAGCTACAAACAAATCTCCCTGTAGAGAGATTAGCTAGAAGAAGTTACCTTGTAGAGAGTTCAGCTACAAAGAAACCATCATGTAGAGAGTTCAGCTACAAACAAATCTCCCTATAGAGAGATCAGCTAGAAGAAGTTACCTCGTATCATGTAGAGAGTTCAGCTTCAAACAAATCACCCTGTAGAAAGATCAGCTAGAAGAGGTCACCTTGTAGAGAGTTCAGTTACAAAGAAACCACCATGTAGAGAGCTCAGCTACAAACTAGTGACCTTGTAGAGACATCAGCTAGAAGAAGTTACTTTGTAGAAAGTTCAGCTACAAAGAAACCATTCTTTAAAGAGCTCAGCTGCAAACAAATCACCTGTACAGAATTCAGCTACAAATAAATCACCCTGTAGAAAGATGAGCTAGAAAAAGTTACTTTGTAGAGAGTTCAGTTACAAAGAAACCACCATGTAGAGAATTCAGCTACAAACTAGTGACCCTGTAAAGACATCAGCTAGAAGAAGTTACCTTGAGAGAGTTCAGCTACAAAGAAACCATAATTTAGAGAGTTCAGTTTCAAACAAATCACCTGTGAGAGTTCAGCTACAAACAAATCTCCCTGTAGAGAGATCAGCTAGAATAAGTTACCTTGTAGAGAGTTCAGCTACAAACAAATCACCCTGTAGAAAGATCAGCTAGAAGAAGTCACCTTGTAGAAAGTTCAGTTACAAAGAAACCACCATGTAGATAGTTCAGCTACAAGCAAATCACCCTGTAGAGAAATCAGCTAGAAGAAGTTAACTTGTAGAGAGTTCAGCTACAAAGAAACCATCATTTAGAGTGTTCAGTTTCAAACAAATTACCTGTAGAGAGTTCAGCTACAAACAAATCTCCCTGTAGAGAGATCAGCTAGAATAAGTTACCTTGTAGAGAGTTCAGCTACAAACAAATCACCCTGTAGAAAGATCAGCTAGAAGAAGTCACCTTGTAGAAAGTTCAGTTACAAAGAAACCACCATGTAGAGAGTTCAGCTACAAACTAGTCACCTTGTAGAGACATCAGCTAGAAAAGTTACCTTGTAGAGAGTTCAGCTACAACGAAACCATTCTGTTTAGAGCTCAGCTGCAAACAAATCACCTGTACAGAATTCAGCTACAAACAAATCACCCTGTAGAGAGATCAGCTAGAAGAAATTACCTTGTACATAGTTCAGCTACAAAGAAACCACCAAGTAGAGAGTTCAGCTGCAAAGAAATCACCCTGTAGAAAATTCAGCCACAAACAAATTGCCCTGTAGAAAGATCAGTTAGAAGAAGTTACCTTTTAGAGAGTTCAGCTACAAAGAAACCATTCTGTAAAGAGCTTAGCTGCAAACAAATCACCTGTACAGAATTCAGCTACAAACAAATCACCCTGTAGAGAGATCGGCTAGAAGAAGTTACCTTGTAGATCGTTCAGCTACAAACAAATCACACTGTAGAGAGATCAGCTAGAAGAAGTTACCTTGCAGAGAGTTCAGCTACAAACAAATCACCCTGTAGAGAGATCAGCTAGAAGAAGTTACCTTGTAGATCGTTCAGCTACAAACAAATCACACTGTAGAGAGATCAGCTAGAAGAAATTACTTTGTAGAGAGTTCAGCTACAAAGAAACCACCATGTAGAGAGTTCAGCTGCAAAGAAATCACCCTGTATAAAATTCTGCCACAAACAAATTGCCCTGTAGAAAGATCAGTTAGAAGAAGTTACCTTGTAGATAGTTCAGCTACAAACAGATCTCCCTGTAGAGAGATCAGCTAGAAGAAATTATCTTGTTGAGAGGCCAGCTACAAAGAAACCATTCTGTAAAGAGCTCAGCTGCAAACAAATCACCTGTACAGAATTCAGCTACAAACAAAATCACCCTGTAGAGAGATCAGCTAGAAGAAGTTACCTTGTAGAGAGTTCAGCTACAAAGAAACCACCATGTAGAGAGTTCAGCTGCAAAGAAATCACCCTGTATAAAATTCTGCCACAAAGAAATTGCCCTGTAGAAAGATCAGTTAGAAGAAGTTACCTTGTAGAGAGTTCAGCTACAAAGAAACAAATCACCTGTACAGAATTCAGCTACGAACAAATCACCCTGTAGAGAGATCAGCTAGAAGAAATTACTTTGTAGAGAGTTCAGCTGCAAAGAAATCACCCTGTAGAAAATGCAGCCACAAACAAATTACCCTGTAGAAAGATCAGTTAGAAGAAGTTACCTTTTAGAGAGTTCAGCTACAAAGAAACCACCCTGTAGAGAGATCAGCTAGAAGAAGTTACCTTGTAGATCGTTCAGCTACAAACAAATCACCCTGTAGAGAGATCAGCTAGAAGAAGTTACCTTGTAGATAGTTCAGCTACAAACTAATCACCCTGTAGAGAGATCAGCTAGAAGAAGTTATATACCTTGTAGAGAGTTCAGCTACAAAGAAACCACCATGTAGAGAGTTCAGCTGCAAAGAAATCACCCTGTATAAAATTCTGCCACAAACAAATTGCCCTGTAGAAAGATCAATTAGAAGAAGTTACCTTTTAGAGAGTTCAGCTACAAAGAAACCATTCTGTAAAGAACTCAGCTGCAAACAAATCACCCGTAGAGAGATCAGCTAGAAGAAGTTACCTTGTAGATAGTTCAGCTACAAACAAATCACCCTGTAGAGAGATCAGCTAGAAGAAGTTACCTTGTAGATAGTTCAACTACAAACAAATCTCTCTGTAGAGAGATCAGCTAGAAGAAATTACCTTGTAGAGAGTTCAGCTACAAAGAAACCATCATGTAGAGAGTTCAGCTGCAAAGAAACCACCACTGCCCAAATTTCAAGGCAATAGCTCTTTCCAATCTGAAGTTATCAATTGTCAAAGTTGGCAAATTGTGTGTGGAAAGCCCCTTTTCGCAAATCCAGTCACATATGTATTATATATATAATTTGTACATTTACTGATAAAATATTTAAAGTACATCTACTTCATCTTTTCTTCTTCCTGTAGTAAAGAAAAAAAACATAGGTTAAAAAAGTCCCAAAGCTGGCCATAGGCCGGCTTTGGGGTATACAAATACAAAAAGAAATGAAATCTAATCCAAAACAGCCAAGCTGTAAAAAAAGTGTGCGGCCCTCAGAAAGGCTATGGTGAAAAAAGATGTGAAATCCAAGGTGGCGGCCAAGAAATGGCTGTGATGGTAGGTTAATGGTAAAAATTTTAATAACGACAATTCAGGTGAATTTTTGTGCCGCTTCACAAAATTTACCTGAATTGTCATTATTAAAATTTTTACCATTAACCTACCATCACAGCCATTTCTTGGCCGCCACCTTGGATTTCACATCTTTTTTCACCATAGCCTTTCTGAGGGCCGCACACTTTTTTTACAGCTTGGCTGTTTTGGATTAGATAAACATTATCTCCTTACAAGTCAAGATTAACTTGGAAAGTTGATGAAGTCGAAGACACACAATGTACATTGTATCATAAAGAGATTCTTGTTAACTGCAGACGATACATCTTACTAGTTAATTCCAGTGAATCTGCGTGTAATTATGTAAAGCCACTGACAATGATACAGGCTACTGACCTTACCAGGCAATATCATTGTGTCCGGCTTCTAACGTAAAGGCTGAAAGCAAACGGACATGATATGTACGCCATGTTTAAGCTAGGTGGCTTTCCTCTCCTCCCTCAAGTCTTCAACTTCTTACACACTGAATACTAGTAGCTAACGGTGAGCTTGGATGGGCTGAATACTTGCTAGTCCGGCAGTGATAGCTACGACTGAGTCCGCCGAATTTTATTCTATTTCCCCGAGTTTTGAACTATTTCTGTCGTGTCACGATAAGGCGCCTAAACCCTCACGAGCAGTGGTGACTTCCATTGGAGCCAGTTTAATAAACTCGGCGTGTCACATGAGACGACTCAGATATGAGCCCAAACGTACCTGAAGAAACAATGAAAGAGATAATGAACGTCCAGTAATTATTCACGAACAAGTAAACACTTTAGTACCACCTTTTAAGCACTACAATTCCTCAGAGAAGCAAACCGCTTTCAACTACTCAACACGGCTCTGTTGTTAAAGAAGCCGTTTCTATGGTAATACTCTTCATTCTAAATAATGCGCTTGTAGTAGAAATGGTATTTAATAATTATACATACGTATTTCAAAATATTCTTGATTCTTGAGTAACAATTCGTCCTCCTGCTTTCGTACTGTCTGTTTCCTTCACCATGTCTTGGTTAGTCTGCAAAAATAAAACATGAGTAAATGGCTGCCATTGAAAAGGAAGCCTAAATAATTACTTTCCTTTTTACATTGAGTGGCTAGAATTGAACTGGATAATTAATGGAGAAAATATCATAGTGAGAAAGCTATAACTTGCATGTGGCTCATTCCGGGCTCAGTAGGTATACTGGCTCACTGAGTTCACCTTAGCTACTAGCTAGCTGGTAATGGGAACTCTTCAGTTTGGTGCCTTCACTCACTTGGAGTTCTCTTTACCCTTAGTGGGTTACTGTTACTCTCCTAGTAATCCGAACTCCCCTTTTAGAGTAAAATATTTTACTCCCCATAGTTACTGTTACTCCCCTGTTTTAACAGTGTAGTTGCAATCGTGTTCTATCGACTTCATCAAAGCAGGCTTTCAGTTGATTGTCGAAAAACAGTTGGCGATCACGAAAAGTAGAATCAGCTGGTGAAGGAAATGTTTGTAGTAAGAAAGAAAGACAATTTGGGCAAGGTCTGTACATCAGTGTGTTAATATTATAAAATAATGGCATAATGGTAATACCCTCCCGCCCGCATCATAATAATTAGAAAGGCTGGATGAGAAACTAATAATCACCAAATAGGGGCCTAAAAGGAACGTACAGTACAACAGTGTAAATCTTCTCTGTAGACTCGAAGGCACAGGAAATCTCAGGTCTCAGTAACAGCACTAACAGATAGCATCAATTAGCTAGCACATTCAATATCCAGCATAGTTCCAGGGTCAGCAAATCATTACATGCAACCATAAATAATATACGCGCTATATTATCTATGATGCAACTGCTCGTAATAATATAATGATATAGGCGCTTAAAGAGCACTGTGACTTAGCAATATATGTGACTGGGCCTGCGAAAACTGGGCATGTGGGCACATGATTTTTGCCTACTTTTTCAAACTTCCTAAACTCATAATTTTTAATACTAATGTGGTATGGCAATGAAAGTTTCAACACTTGGTATGCATTTAATTGGCATTATTATGCAGTACTAATGGATTAATGTTACAAGAAACTTTACTGTTGGAAAGAGCATTGAATTTCTAAAGCGGACATTGTAGTAGCTATTACAAATACCGTGACTGAGTATGAGTTTATCACTATATGGTCAGCAGTTGTATTTTTAGTTGTGTATGGGTGTATAATTTTATATTATGCACTTGCCACTTGGGTGTACAAATATTCTCAATATGTGACCAGATTTGCGAAAAGGTACCTTTTTCACACACAAAATTTGACCCATTGTTTGAACTTTAAAGCTTCATAACTCTTTGATTGTGGCATATAATTGCTTGAAATGTTCAATGACTGTAGCTACAGTATCTGGCTACATTGTGATACTAAGAGCAAGTTAATCAGTATAAGGAAACAAGTGTTACATCATTTTGTTTGCTGGTATGTCAAATGTGTGGAAAAGGTACCTTTTCGCAAATCCGGTCACATATATTTATTAAATTGTATAGCAAAAACTCTAATTTGTCACTGCAAAATTCTTCTGTACATGTGTAGACCATCTGTCAGTAGATAACTGTGTCCCAGCTGTGAGTTATACAAAGTATAACAATTATTCATCCATAAGTTATATTATAGCAATCTGTTGAGTTTTGGACCATTAAAACATTCAGAATTTTTCAATGGCTGGGGGCTGCACCCCCAGACCCCTGCCACTAGTATTACAAACTTGTGTTCTGTTGGAAACTTTCTTTGAAAATCCTGCCCTAAACAATAATTCAATTTCAAATTCAAAGGGTGCAGTATTTAGAAAATTCCTAGGTGGCATTGCATGATACTCATATTAGCTAGAAAAAGCTTTAATTTAAGCTTCAGATACCCTGCTGATAGAGCAATGCAAACAGTCATATTATACTATGATAAACTACTCAAATCACTCTCATATTCATTCTCAGAGGGTCTAATTTTCAAAACTTTCCCGGGAGCATGCCCCCAGACCCCCCTAGTTTAGCATGCTTCGCATTCAATCTACGTAAGTTATCATTATAGCATACGTAGCTAGTTCACGTGACAATCAGTATATAATTAATAACAAAAGTTTCCCCCGTGCAGTGATCGAGTGAACCACTCTAGGAACCACTGCAATCTCCGAGAATCTGGGAGCATCATGAATGGGAATTATCAAGAGATCAATGAGACCGATCGCGATGATGAACAGTACAGTGATGATGAAGAGAAAACTTTGCTAGAGAGATTCCTTACCTGTTTAAAAACGTACACGATCGGTTCGTGCCATTATTCGCCCTTTGACGGTGAAACTCGTCGATTTCGCGACGCTATCAGGAAAGACGAAAAAGATATTGAGTTGCTCAGGAAAAGCAATGGCTCGGTCAATGGAGCATTACGTGAAGACCAGGAGAGTGAATGGAAAGGAAAGACTAGTCGAGCGGATAATGAAATGAAGACGAAACTTCGCTACCATTTTAAAAGTCATATTGAGAAGTGGAAAGACGAAACTCGAAGACGATTCCCATGGAAACTGACCCTACACATACTGCTTATTTTGCTGGTTACCGCACAAGTGAGTAGACTCTTGCACCTCATTTGAGAACTTAGTTATACGGCCCTCGGCTATAGCTAACTATATAATTCGCTATATAGCTAGCACTGAATCAGTTCGTTTGAGAGATACCACTCTCACAGGGTGTATAAGGAACAAGCTAGGGGGCATTTGTAATACCATATAGCTATCTCTGCAGTTTGTATGGCATGACTTAAGTATACAAGGTAGTTTTATGTGCCATAGCAGTTTAGCATGAGAGGTACAAGGTTTAGCTATTGAGCTAAATAATTATATACACCTCTGTAGCTACTTGAGGCTGTGATTACATGGTGACATGGAATTTGTTATCATGAAGAGCCAGTTAACAAAACAATAACTTAACAAAAAGTAACCACAAGAACACCTGGGTTTACCCTAAACACTGAGTACATTGGCACTGTACCACACCTGTAGTTGCAGCCAGCAAACAACATGGATTTTAGAGACCTTGCATTGGTAGCAATTAAGTTGAAGCGTCCTCTTAGTTTCAGTATAGAACTAGCTATGATTATCAAAATGCTTACATTCAGTAAAGTTATCATTATAACACTGCCATTAAGCAACTTGCATGGTGGCTGAGTGGGATTGCATTAGCTTGGGTAGAAATTCTTGGGTGGTTGGTATGTATGGATTAAACATGTCGATGTAGTTGCTTTTGATAATGATGATAATCACATTGCTAGCAAATTGAGAAACTGGCCAAATAACTGTAAGAAGTCATCTAACTACCAATACACCACCAGTTAGCCGGGACCCTGCCAAGGCCAGAAGTTGTCATTTGAGCTTGCCACATAAACTTAATGCTAAGTAGCATTGTAAGTGCATCAGCTCATCCGAAATATCTTGGTGATTTGGGTCACATTCTGTCCAAGCCAAGTGGGTCTCATCCACTTTACAAAACCATACCATATTTAAAAACGGGATACTTACTGTAAGTTAGCTCAGAATTATCTCAACAGGTATAAATAACTAGAGAAGGTGTACATCTTGGCTAAGCCACATCTGGGACAAAGTATTTCAAGAAGAATACGTCAGTTTATACATAAATACATGCACTATACTAGTAGTACAGCTCTGATATTACTTAACCCACTCACTGCCACAGCTGTCATATGGTGGAATCAGTTATAAA
Source organism: Dysidea avara (assembly GCF_963678975.1). Classification (NCBI taxonomy): domain Eukaryota; kingdom Metazoa; phylum Porifera; class Demospongiae; order Dictyoceratida; family Dysideidae; genus Dysidea; species Dysidea avara. The sequence continues at coordinate 16,466,739 of NC_089275.1, read as the reverse complement.
CACCTACAAAACCACTTCCTAAGCACTCTGTAGCTTCTGTCGAACGTTTTAGTAGCCTTTGCGCTTATCCTGTAGCAGTCACACTCTCAAGTGCACGGGAACAGAGGTAACCGGTCCCTCATGCATGATTGTGGGAAAGATGACATGATACACTTTTTTGGTCGATAATAAGCATTGTAGACAATTCTTCAAAGTGATATTGGCAGTGCAGAGACGGGTATATAGGTCATAGTGGCATATTGCTACTTTTGTATTCCTTGAATTAGTAGCCTTGTGCATATATGCACACACACTTGCTCAAATGCCTGAAAGCCAGACTTGGAGATAATCGCTTCAACCATCAACAGGCTAGCAATGTCTGTTTTATATTATAAACAGTAATAGACTAATAAGTTTTGAAGTTTTTGTGTGGTTTTAGTTTTACCCAAGCTGGGTTTTTTTTTTTTTTACTTTAAAGTTATATAGTAGCTTTGTGGTTGCTGTAGTGTAAACCAAAACTCCAGTAATTGAATTCCTTGTTTTATAGTGAGTAATTTAATAGTTTATAAGGTTAGTTTATAGGTTATAACAGTTTAGAAGCAGATTGGAGTCGCTACAAATTTGGCAGTGAGAGGGTTTTAATAGCTTATTATTAATAACTAATAACTCCATATGGATAAAGCTATGTGGGATGTGCATATCCTATACAAAACAATACTAATGTGCAGGATGTATACAGTAGTAATTAGTGGCATCATTGAAAATCTTAAAGTAAGCCTTGTCATGTTGGTGAATGACCAAACTATATATTCATCACTGGAAGGCCAACAATGCTAATCTAGCTTTAGATATCTATATACAGCAACAGTAATTCATAATATTACATTTAAATGTATTCATTAGCACATGTATGGTCCCATTAGTACTATCAAATTTCTGAGACTGTACTAATTGTTACAAGAGGATCAAACCACAATTAAAGCTGGGAATTTTTTTTAAAAGCATTTTCACAGGTCCTTATTGGAGTTTAGCATTCACAATTATCTGTATTTGAAATCCAATTCTATTGGACTATTCGAGAACAATTTTCACTTATGTGCTATGAGACATATTGATCACTCTTAATGTATACAGTATATAGTTATTGTTTTCACTATATACATGTGGTCTTATATCTGTGTAGATATCCATCTATGCTATTGAGAAGTTCAAAGTGACAATGTTCCTGACAGAAAACACTGTAGCTTTCACTGAGCATTTCGTAATACCTGAGTGTGATAAACCAAAAGATACACTATACACAATGACTGAAGTATATGATCAAATTGAACATGTTGTTGAATCTGTAAGTGATTACGTGTTTGTTCCCCCATTGAGTAGAGTTGTGTTTTTACAGTAACTTTAATGAATCACTTATAACTTAAGTCATGCATGCAGTTGTAATCTTGTGATTAGTCTGGTATAGGGCAATTAAGGCTAGGATCAACATTGTGGTGGGTGGCTAAATATAGTTGTGCACTTACAATACAAGAAATTTCCTAGAAAAAGCACATGTGGGTTTCAAGGTGCTAATTAGTATACGTGTACATACAGCAGTTGAGGTTTCATTTTTGATTTCTCTAGTTCTATTATGTTTCAAGAGAACCTGTAAGCTCCTTTTTTTACTTCACAAATGAATCAAAGAGCAAGTATGCTGATTATCTGAGAATGACTGTGGACTACAAAGAATTACAAGACTGTTTTGATCAAAAAGTTCACTATTATCCATGTAAGTGAAGTTCTTATTGATATGTGACCATTAAGAATTTGCATGGATTATTGACTACTGATAGATCCCTAAAGGAATACAAATAGAGTAGCTGCAGCACTATTCCCAATTGTTATGTATTTGAATTACAGTTTCCTGCCCCTGCACTTTCTGGAGCCCACGATTCCTTCTTTCACATTACCATAACAATAAAACTAGTACCAACTATGACCTACACTGTATATACACCGACGCTGTAAGAGTATTACTTTTCTGTTATATGTATAGTTCAGGATTATGTATTAAAGTATTATATGTACGTATGTTGTAGTCCATCAATTTTATACCGATTAACTTTAGTAGCAATGTGTCCTTTTAATTACAGACAATGACAAGTATACAGTTATTACTCGAGATCTTTTTCTTCCTACTACAAACATAACAGAAGAGGAACCATGCAACATTACTAAACCTTGTTGTACCCTTGAGTACTGTAACTACACTGTGATGAATCAGGTGGTACATTTTATTAACAGGAATAACATTGACAGGTAAGTACTTGGTAACAATATATGTTTGCTGTGTACAACATCCCAAACTGTTTTATACAACATAAAGTCAGACCCAGTAGTTACTGTATGTTGTGTATGAAGTCTGTACATGTATCATGTGACATAGTTTTGTTTCTTCTTATAAGCTAATTTGCGTGCATGTATAACTATCAGGCTAGGATCTACTGTATAGTCAAAAATGCTATTTCATTTGAAATATTTAATTTAGTGCTGAAACTATTCCCAAATGCAATTAATAGGCAGTATTTTGGAAGAGATACTTGAGGAGAAATTCCCCAGGACACCCTTGGCATGACTTCATGCTGACAGTGTTTTCCCACAATGGCTCATTGTAACAGGCCAAAATTTTGAATGCTAGTTATGGACAGGTTAAGGAGTGTTACCTTAATTGTATAACCATCGTGATGTGGTTAGGCGTTTTAGCAGTAGAGCTGCTTTTTCCTGAGCTTAGTGTGAGTTTTGTGCATTCTGTAGTGCCAGCGTTGAAATGATATGTAGAAATATGAAGACTGTAAAGAAATGGGGGGGATGATTATCGTTTCACATTTGTTTATAAACTCGCTTCAAGTACCCTGTAATATTATGAAACAGTCTTATGTACAAAATAGCACAGAAGATGAAATGGTCTTCTTTACATAGCAGGGACAGATAAACAAATACATCGCATACATCGCATCGCATCCCGTCCCTTGTATTTGTTTGTTTATTTTTCCTTAATACCAATACCAGGCAACTGCTGATAGCCGCTTGACTGCCACCTTAACCATAATTCACTTTTAAATTACTTGCATGAGTATTTTAAAGTCACTCGTCACTTTCAGATTGTTAATGAATCCCTACTGTTTTACCCAGTAGCTTGCTTTTACAAAATAATTACATGGTACACATAATGCACTTGTGTAGACAAATCTAGAAGTGAATTAGTTTTCTTGTAATCCGAAATAAGGCATATGAATGATGGTATAACTGTGATAACACAGCTATGTGGGAAAATCCCCACATTAACATGTTACCACCATCTGTTCAATTCCAAAAATCTGTTCAATACCAAAGTAAAAATTTCCCAAAAAGTGATGTTAAACTACTTTTTATTGCTGGAACCCTCTTTGTCTGTTTATCTTGAGTGAGAAATAGTTTAGTGACATCTAAATATGTTCCTTCAGTATACAGTATCTAGAAATTACTGTATCACAGCTATGCTATAACAGGAAGATCGAGATTCACTAATACAGCCACATCTGTGTAATCTCAATCTTCCTGTTATCTCAAGTGAGTAATAGTTTTGTGACAACTAATATGTTCCTTCAATACAGAAAGTCAATACCAGGTATGGTTTCCTTGCATGAAGGAATAAAATGACCATGTAACAAAGGTAAAATTATAAGTTGGATTAAGGATCAAAGAAAAAAAAAGAAAAACAAGAGAGTGGCTAAAAGTGGTAAAACAAGGAAAGTTCATATACTAGTGGACATTGAATCCCTTGACGTCATTCTATAACCATGACTGAATTAGGGATTAAATGTCCACTAGTATATCTGCAGGTGTAGGCAACCTCCCTTGTTTCACCACTTTTTAGCTATTCCCTTGTTTCACTACTTTTTTCTTTGATCCTTAATCCAACTAGCTATTCTACACAGTACTTGCTTGTTTACGTTTTTATAACATATACAAATATGACAAATGAACCATGCATGCCATAGAAATAATGTTGCTTCAGAACACGTGCCCCAACAATCAATTACATAATAGAAAAGTAGATGGTTTCAGTTATGCTCCGCCAGTTACACAGCATTACAAATGAAGAACAGTACAAGAAACATCTCTGCAATCAATTCAGTTGCTACGGAAAATACGGGCGATAAGCATAATAACCGACACAGCCACAGGACGTTATTGTGATTTGAAACTTTGCATTGTTAGTAATAAGAACTGGAACACAAAGGAGGACAAAGGCAAGTCTATGATGCATGTATTGTACACTTTTCAGAAGGGTTTGGGGTTGTCTGAAGACATTGCTGGGCTTGGCTAACCAATTCTGCCAAGCTGTCGTGAAGGGAATTTGAGGTTGGATTTTAGAGTAATAGGTTTGGCTTGAAATATACAGTACAATACTGTATGATAAAAGGAAAGGCGAAGTACAGAAGGCAGACACCAATAACACATGCCACACTTGAGTTTGTAATTGTGCCATGTGCTGCTTTATTTGGCTTCTAGCCTTGCAGCTGTGGTCAGATGTCCACCCAAATAAATCATATCATATCATATGCGACTTTAACCCTAAAAGGCACATAATCCACTATAATGGGAGTATTAAAAAATGCATGGAAAACGTATGATATTAACCATCAACTGTATTTGTAACAGAAGTGTTATATTCTTACAGATATCAATGATAAAACTGGGTGGTAGCTCACAAGCTGGGACTCTCGTATATACACTATCTGGGAAATCCAAATATAAATCCATTAAATATATAGAAATCCTGAAATCTATAATTGCTGTTAAATATGGTTATTTTCATTTCCATCCGTTCTTGCATTAATTTCATGAACTTTCAGGGCAGCAACCAGCTAAAATTGACACTTCAGATGATGAGTAGGTAGCTACAATGATTACTTGGAGTAACTACAGTGTAGGTACATGCTGAATGTTTTGTGAATCAGCCATTAAATAGCACTGTTGTGCTCCTGTTGAGGCTTCTTTGGTTCCCTCTTGTTTACTGTTCCTGTTTCCTACACAAGTAATAGTGAGAACGCGAGTGACACATCTTCAGAAAGTAAATAAATTTTTTTAATTGTATTTATAAATACTTATTGAATACTTGCTAAATATTTTGAAATACTTAAATATTGGGACTCTCATACACAATTTTGGATTTTTAAAGCTTATGAGCTACCCCTCAAATAAACAGTTATTACTGTTTCTCCTCATGTTTCACAGTCTTCTTTAGTTGAAAATCCGTCAATTAGCAAGAATCACCATCAGCTCACTCACTCAAATGCTTAGATGTCAACAAGGCAAATAATATTGAATGACTTGCTGAAAGCGACACTGCTTGAACAGTGTCACAGTGGACCATATCAACTTGTAGATTGATGGAAACACTTTCCACATGACTAGAATCCTCAGAGTTTACAAACCTCAAAGACAACTTCTCTAAAACATTATGTAACTTTACACCCTTGTGTTTAAACCGTCATAACTTGGCAAAGGGGCATTAGAATTGGTAAAACTTGGATACCGTTTTATATTTTGTGAAGTCAGCATTCCCTAATTGTGAATCCGTGTGACCTTTCATATACGAGTTATTGATTGATCAATATCAACAGCCATAATAGTGGCTTATGCGGATACGGTGCATGCATTTTAAAGTTTTATGCCGCTTTAAGGGTTAAGGAAGAATCTTAGTGCATTGTCAAATCCAAATTAAAACCAAAGACCAAATATTGGATTTTAATAATCCCCAAAACCCAATTTTTGGTCTGCCTACCTGCTACTTGCCTACTGTTATTTTATGTGTAGGTTAGAGACCTAGAATGAGGGTCTTCTTGGATTTAAAAAACCAAGGAGAAAATTCCCAAGGTTTTTAAAACACGAAGATCTGAGAATGGGGTTTCTAACTATCTTAGATAATGGGGGTATTTTATGTAGGCATATTATGGGATTGGGTTATGTGTCATATTAAAATCATCACACAATGGCAAAAGAAGTGCTGAACATGTTTTTTGTCAAGAGTTTTGAGAAATCAAAGTTCCTATCTCTTGTTGGTACTCATTCAAAACAGACTTAGATCACAGTGATAGTTCCGATAATGTCACAAGTGGACAAGAAATTAACGAGTTATTATCAGTGTCTATCTCATCACAGCAGTGTTGAGAATATGTGTGTATAACAGTTTAATGCTGTTCGCTCATCTTGCCTAGAACATCCTAGCTTGAGACACCAGATGGTTGATGGTCACCCTAATCATTGATTGTGGTGATAGTGGTAAGTGCACAGCGCCCCACCACCTGATTTACTAAATAGAACAGGACCACTAAATTGTACACGCACTACTAAAATTTTAGCTTCTGGGAGGAAAATTAGGCATAAACTTGGGTGAACAGCCTATGGAGGAAGTTGGCATCCTGAGGACCCTGTGCTATCACATTCTCAGCTATATGAGAATGGAGAAGACTGCGAGCACTTCTGCAATATGAGTACATACATATTACTGCGCCTTTTCCACAGTACAAGCACACATCAATTACTGCTTATCTTCCGCAGTACAAGCACAAATTACTGTTCTACAGGCCTGCGTTGTTGCTCATCCTTAACATCCACAACTCAGAAAATCTATCGCAAACTAAATGAGGATAGACTGGTCATTCCTTTCTGTAGCAATAGCATAATAAGAAATCAATGGTAGCAAGTAACAGCATACTAGTGATGTACGGTATACTGAAAATATATTGATAATTCGGTAATTGTAGATATACCATGGTTGGCTCAATATCGGTATTGAAATATACTTATTTCGATAAATATCGCTGCATCAATACAATCGTCAAATCCGGTAAATACCGATAGTACCACTGTCTCTCGATATTCCGATGATCCTTTGATTCGGTATGGTAGTTAGTATATTATTGCAGTTACTGCCCGCTGCATGCAATGCCATTGCACTAGCGTATCCTCACGGGTTGCACTGAATTATTGGATTGCACCACGACACGTGCCACTTGAAAATGGCGTCTAATACAGAATCGGATCACAAAGACAAGGTTGAAGATGTGACGGAAGAGGTTGGGCGGGATGTTATGATTATAGAATCGATGAATGCAAAAGGGAAAAGTAAGGAGAGTGCTTTACTTTGAAAAGACGGAGGAACGCCTGGAAAGGACTGGATCTCACCGCTTGGCCAATTGTAAGGAGTGTGTAAAAAGTATTAAAGTTGTGAAGGGAAATACTTCAAACTTAATGAGCCACCTGAAGACAAAGTATTCTAAAATATATGAGGAAGTGAGACGGAAAACCGATGAAAAGCGCAAAAGTAAACAATCAAGCAGTCAGTCTAGTGTGCTGAAGAGACACGCACAGCAATCCTTACTTGGTATGGCTGCGAAAAAAACCAAGCTGGATAGCAGTAGTGCCTTACACAAGAAAATCACAAGAGGAATTGCTGGTATGATGATCCATTATTTTCAGCCATATTCATTTGTTGAAGATAGAGGATTTACAGAGCTGATGCAACAATTAGAACCTCGCTATCAGATTCCCCACAGGACAACATTTTCAAGATCTATTGTTCCTTCTATGTACAAGGAGGCAAGGAAAGAAGTTGAATCAAAGCTCAGTGGTGTAATGCAAAGCAAGAACAAGATGGCTCTGACAACTGACATGTGAGGCTAACGATGCCTATCTTGGACTAACATGTCATTTTTTGACAGCAGATTTTGAACTTTTGTCTCTGTGCCTAGCAGTCGAACCCTTCGCAGGGAGGCATACTGGTGTGAATATAGCTTCCTGTTTAAAGCAGATTCTTCGTGATTTCAGTATCGACCAAGCTGCAGTGTCTGCTGTAATAACAGATGATGCTTCTAACATGGACCTGGCATCACGCCTTGGTGAGTGGAATAGTAGGCATTGCTTCGGTCATACTTTGCAGTTGGCCATTGATGATGGTATTAAGATGTCCCCAGGAATAAGAGAGATGATTAAATCAACCAAGGCTATTGTAGCCTTTTACAATCGTTTGACTAAAGGTACAGAAAGACTGACAGAGCTCCAAGAACAACTGAGCCTGCCAAAACACCAATTGCTTTCAGACTGCCCAACAAGATGGAACAGCACCTATTACATGCTTACCCGACTTTTGGAACAAAAACCAGCAATCACTGTAATGTGTGCTTCGTCTACAGGACCAAGGGTGAGTCTTTCTGCTGCTGAATGGTGCATGATGAGTGAACTTATTCAAATCCTGCAACCACTGGAAGAAGCCACACGGGAGCTTAGCGCTGAGCAGAGAGTGTGTTGCAGTAAAGTAATCCCTTTGCTGAATACCTTATTGTTTGAGCTCCGCAAGAATGTAGTTGATGATGATGAGACACAAGTCTCCGATGATGATGAAACCCAGGTCCCAGAAACCAAGGAAGTAGTGTTCCTACCTCTGAGGAAAGCCAGCAAGTGGTTGTAGGCTTAATTTCATCAATTGAACGGAGATGGTTAAATTATGAAGAAGACAGGATTTACAGTATATGTGACTGGATTTGCAAAAAGGTACCTTTTTCACACACAAAATTTGACCCATATTTTGAACTTTAAATCTTCATAACGTTTTGATCATGGCATATAATTGCTTGAAATTTTCAATGAATGTAGCAACAGTATCTGGCTACATATTGATAGTAAGAGTAAGTTAATCAGTATAAGGAGTCAAGTGTTACATAATTTTGTTTGCTGGTATGTCAAATGTGTGGAAAAGGTACCTTTTCGCAAATCCGGTCACATATGTACCTTATTAGACCCCAGGTTTAAGGAAGTCTGTTTTAGTAATGCTGCTTTAGTCAGAGCCAAAAGATCACTTCTTTCCATTATGCGTGCACTTACACAAGGAGATTCAGTTACGTACAAGCAGTGCAAGTGTTGTCAATGATGATCAAGAAGATGTACCCATCAAGAAGAAGAAATGTTTATGGGACAGTTTTGATGAACTCAAAAAGAAGAAATCTACTGATTTATCAACTAATCAAGACAAAGACGAAAAAAAATTGTCATTATACTGCAGTGCTGAATACATCGACAGAAAGGAGGATCCTTTAACATGGTGGAAGGGAAACAAGAGCCATTTCCCTACCTTAGCAAGGATTGCAAGGGCGTACCTGGCAATACCAGCCATGTCAACTCCATCTGAAAGACCTTTTTCTGCTGCCGGCTACATTAGTTCCCAACGAAGATCTCACTTAAGTGGAGAAAACCTTAACCAGCTTGTGTTTCTAAACAAGAACTTGTAGTTATTGATTAAAATTTTCAGCTGACAATGCCATGATTATATTATTACATGATTACAATTATTTTTAATAGCAATTCATACATTAAATATAATTATTACAATATAATAATACCAATGTTGATACCGATACTGAAGATTAACAGCAATTATTGTACCGGAAAAATACCGACTGCCAAAATCCAATACCGCACATCACTACAGCATACAAGGAAACTCTTCCCCCAGCAAAGACTGCTGAGTATGGTAACCTGTTGAGAACAATCATGCATAAAACAATGTTCTAGCACACACGACGATGGAAGGGGAGGGAGGGCTTTTTTGTAAGCCGCAACTCACAGTTTAAAAGAATAAATTATGAAGTATGCATGCATTTAGATTCTGACTAATGCACACTCATGACTATTAGATTGTTAATGTTGGTCACTTGACTAACCTTTCTTGTGTGCCCTTGCTCGTAAGATGCCAGTCCAGTAGAAGTTCTTCGCCTCCCATGAACTGATGTTTGTGGTGGTGGTTTGGTAAATGTACTTTGCCCTGATTGCCATGTTTGGTTCTTTAAAATTATTTCTTTCTAGTTTTTTGAGGTCAAATGTCTAAGGCCCTAAACTTCTGAAACAATTCTCGATACTTGGGCCAGGAAGGGATTTGGCATCCAGAGGCATTCTGTGTGCCAAGTACCTTCTCTTAAGCCACATCTACGTTGGCAATATACTTATAAGTATATGGCTACCGTCTTAATTGGGTGCAGTACTATCACATTCCTCCTATCAGGAATGGAGATGCTGCAAGTGCAGCTAGAGCTGTGGGTAAGCTCTGCGTCAGAGCTGCCCGACCAGCATTGCCACCATGTGGCAGCATGCTGATGCACCCTCTGACATGTGTTGAGCTGATCCATGCTCATGAAGGAGCATGGAGCCAACACTCCAGCTGAGAGACAGCACAAATGCTAGACTGGAGCTCTCTGTGCACAAAGTGGTTGATGGTGCTCCCTGAGAGCGGCCCCATCAACACCGCCTTGAAGGAGCTGACATTGACCCATTGGGGAGTCGCACATCGACGCTCCTGTTTGAGTGGAGCTAACCCATGCTCGCAAAGGAGCATGAGGCCAACACTCCGGCTGAGAGACAGCCCAAATGCTAGGCTGGAGCTCTCTGTAGCCAAGGTGATTGATGGTGCTCCTTGAGGGCAGCCCCATCAACACCACCTTTGAAGGAGCTGACATTGACCCATTGGGGAGTCGCACATCGATGCTCCTGTTTGAGTGGCCTAATCTGTAGCTAATGAATACAACACAAGTTAGCCATACATATATGCACATATGCATCTGCAGTAAGGTGGCAATACACAGCATAAAATTACCTATTGAGCAATGGTATATGGAAACATAAATTTGTAACAGTGTACCCCATGACAGATTGTAGGTGTGAGGTCCTGATATCAGAAGCACATTGTAATTGCTTTATTTGCTGTTATTGATTGATTGATTTATAGCAGTTCTGGTACTACCGAGCCAGAGGTATGGCAGTAGGTATGAAGAGGGGGAGGGGGGGTGGGTGATGTTTTTTGTTGTCAAGCGTTAGCGTCAGCTTCTACTTCTCAATCACGTGTTAGTGCGCATGCGCAAAGTCACTATTCCTATTAGTGCATAGCTATTCTAATTAGTGTCCGTCAATCCCATTTGCTGTCACACTCTATGGTGGATTGTCTGGTGCTGCTGTCGTTCTCAACATTAACTAGGTTTAAAGGTATTTTAAACATTATATAATAAATTATTGAATGGAGGGTGCCCGCACAGTTTGCTTCCATTATTAACCTCATTTAAATTCTTTAAACTCCATTTAAAGACACAACTTGAGCTGATTACGATGGCAACTACTCATGGACCACAGTCACATTACAGATAATATAAAACCACTCTATATACAAGGAAACTTACTCACTTAAGTCCTTGATATGTCCTCAGTAGTAGAAGAAAGATAGAGACTTAAAGAACTCTAGAAAACAGATGCGCATGTACTAAACAGAATTTTCCATGATTTTTCTGCCAGCAGGTCTCTAAACATTTTAAAGGCCTACTAAAGTAGATTTGAAAGCCTCATTAGCATAGTGGTGACTAGTCGAGAGAAAACACAAATGCAATTTTTTTTGTTGATCTTGAATGGTCTGTTAGATTATTTGACTGTTCAAGTAGAGTAGCTAGGGAATTCTTTCGTGTATCTTCAGCACATGCAGAGTGCTCCAAGCAAATTATGCAAACCAATACAATGGTCACACCAATGCTGATATAGAGCTTCATCATTTTTTATGTACAACAGGTAATTATGCAGCTCGTTACAGTGAAATTGCTTCAGTGGGATCACTGGATTAATTGTTTTGTTTCTAGAAAACTATTACAGTACTATTGTACCTGTGCTAATGGTTTTCCACAATGTCATTTGTTACTGTTGTGTGGTTGTCATATCTGATTGCAGTGACATTGCTTACTTAAGCATGCTATAGTCATGCAATTTTAATCCCTCTCTAAAGAACTTTTCAGATGGTTTTTAAATACAAGTTAGGTACTGTACTTACACTGTACATGATCTCCTTGTGATGGGGGTGTGCCTATACAAGTTTCACAGGTCCAGTCACACATTAAAAATACAGAGGTGTTTTCCCTTCTTCATAGTACAGAGATGTATACATTATGTACACAATTATCGGATTCTCTCTTTATTGTTTTTTAGGGTACAAAAAATCCAGTTTGAGTTTATACTAGCTACTGTATACTACAAAGGTGTAATAGATGATTACAGTGCAATAGATGCTAAATACACTGTTAAAGTGATAATGAACAATCAACTACAAAGCAGTAATGTTCATGTCCATGTTGAACTATATCCCGAACTGTGGAGATACTGTACCAGTACTATAAGGACCAGTACTATTCTTGATGTCATTGTCATTATTTTGTTGGTGATCACTGGAATGATTTACTTTTATTCTATATTTAACACTGTGAAATTATCGACGGTATGTTTGTGTGCAAATGTAATTATGGCATGTATGGTAGATAGGTCAGTGTTGAAACTGGGACCTGGATGACCCACTGAACAAGGTAGTAATCTGGGTCAGACCAATAGCGGCATACACAGAAGCCATATGTTAACAAAGATTCTTTTAAAAATACAGGCTATGTATTTATCAAACAGTAGTACAGGCAAACTTTATTTATAGGTAATTTTATACATAAAGTACCGTACATATATGAAACAGTGCATGGCTCCAACTGGACGACTATAGTAGTATTTTCCATGCTGTATTAACACTTCCCCAAGGAGTGATCAATGAAAAGTAGTAAGGATGAAAATAGTTATTTGCTCTAATCTGATTGAATATCAATGCTCTAATAGTGCAGTCCCTTTATAACTGCTCTCATGCTCTACTCCCCTTCATTACATTCATTTTGCTCACCAGAAGAGATTGTTTCAAAACTCAAGAAGGTATATGTACACACGTTAACATCGTCATTAACCATCTAGAAAGATACTCAGTTGCAGAATCTAGATGTGAATGAGACCAGGTTGATCCAGATGACATGACCCGGTTCCAAACTTGCAATAGAGCCACTTACGTATGTAACTGAAAGGTGTCCAGATTTGCACTTATCACATTCAAGCAGCACGGATCAAAGGTTATTCTGCTTGGATTACAAATAATTATTTGGATCATTTATAATGTTGACCCTTGGTGCTATTGTTACAAATCAAATACATCTCTCATCAGTACGTCATAGTCCTATTACTCATATCACTGGTATAGGGTACTATATTATTGTCATCATTCATTATTGGTGACCACATTTAAGAGGCAGTTGTATATGCTGTAGGCATAAACAGCAATGAGTTGTATTGTAATTGATTATCATTTCACTTACCTGAGTCCATCCTAATCATATGTGGTAATGGTATATTGAATTGTTTAGGTTGCCATGCAAATTGAAAGCTGTCGATTGCCATAAACCTTTACTTGGCTAATAAAATAAGTGGTTTAGGACAGATAATGTTGTTCTTCATAATATGGAGATAGTTTAGGTGAAAAAATTAGAAAGCATTTTTTATTCTTTGCTACGCCGTTGTATTATACAATTGCAAGGGCTCGTGTAAATCTACTACAGTGCTATACTTATTATTGTAGCTGTTTTTATATCCATTTAATTTTTTAGGATGTTGCATTACATTTCAAAGCCTATCATGGTAAACGTCTGCGTTGGTCAGAGCTCAGTGTACTATTCAACAAGTGGTATATATTGGCATTTATTGCTTGTGTTGTACTGGTGACAGCAACGATAATCAAGATACTGACTGACTATAAAGTATGTTCTGTCTACTGTATTAACTATAATGTACTACAGTTTATACAACGAAGTACTTGCTTTTGTGTAATAAGAGTATGTGATTATATTGTAAAAAATAAATCACAGTTTTTACCAATTTACAACTATACTGAAATTCTTCACCAATGCCTTCAGTATATGTTCACTTCACATTAAGCTACTGCACTTAAAGAAGTGAAACCAAAACTTTTACTGTATTGCAAAAGGTTTGAGCAAATGGCTAACTGCAGCAAGTGTTTGGTCTACTGTGCCTTCTGATATATGTTTGTCGTATAGCTATGTATTATAAATGGTAGCTGCATTCAGACCATACATATAAATGCCATTTCAAGGACTTATTGTGTATATGTATTATATGTGACCTAGTCATGTCCTGCCTCTAATGTTTTCTCATTTGTTTTAATGTGGTACTTTTATTTACAGAGATACATTTCATTTCCATTGATTGAGGCTGACAGTATTTTACTAGCATGTGGAGTTTTTATGCTGTGGTGTGGTCTGTTCGGATTTCTCAAATACTTTGAGACTTTAAATGTTAGTATACATGTGTGAATTATGGTACTACTGTATGTATATGTACAAGAGTTGAATTACATGTGGATGTTCTTCTCTTATAGGTTATGCTGATTACAATTAAACTTGCATTCCCTAGTGTGATGAGATTTGCTGTTTGTGTATTGATCTTGTTCGTGTCATTTGTGTTGTGTGGTTGGCTGGTGTTGGGACCCTATAGCCTTAGGGTGAGTATGGCTGATGTTGTAACATACTGTATACTTTCCTATTGCAGTTTAGAGATCCTATCACTACATCTGAAAGTCTTATTGCCTTTCTTAATGGTGATGGCCTCTCCTCCGCTTTCTCAGCTGTATCGGTCGGCACTGCAACTGTATCAATATCAGTTGCAATATTCAACAAGATTTATATCCTTATTTTTGTCTTTATTTTCATTTATGTTGTTGTCAGCTTGTTTATTGGAATATTTGCTCAGGCCTATAATTCGCTATCGGTAAGTGCTCATACATATTATGTGATGTTAGTTTGTATTTACATTATAGTGCATACTGTGCATATAGGCTTGTGGCAATTTTGCTGGCATTATTTCAAGTACAATAAGCTAGTAAAGACATCGAGCATTATGCTAGCATAATTAGACAATTTTTCAAAATATTAAAATTTGGAATCCACACCCACAAAATAAAGATAAATGAACACACTACACATTGTTACTGTAATTTAAAAACATGTACTTTTCCAATAAAGCAGTCAGGTCACTCTGAAACTCTCTAATAAATCAGTGTACTCTCGAACATGATCTTGATTTTGAGATCATAAAAGGCTTGATTTTTGACCATTACTCATTAAGATAATAGGCCGTTTTCAAAGTATAATTGGCTCAAGTGTTTTATTCCCACAGTACACAAATACTCAGTTATACAACTGAAGTGCTCTGCTAGTCCATAAAGCCTGCATGCAATATACATACGTAGTTTATAGACTTTAGCTGAGCCTGCAGCAAAGTACTCCCAATCTTTTATCCTTTATAAAGTTCTTTCATGACAATTCTAGTTAGCACATAACAGGAAAGTTTACATAGTTACCTAAGTTTTGTATGCACTCTTCATTCCTTTCCACAAAGTGCTTTTAAAAGCAATATTTTATCCTTGAGCAAATTGGGTAATGCGTATGTAACTTGCCTGATTTGTTCTTATGATTATTAGTGACAATATCATATGTAATGGTTTCTAATAGGATAACTGGAAGGAGCGTTCGCGTGGTTATGTATGGGACTGGGCAGATGAAGAAGAACAACAACAAATGGAAGATTTAACTAAAAGTTACCCATTTCCTTATCCACGTATCCGCAATAGTTGTTCTGCTAGCTCCGAAAGTATTAAATCATCAATTAAACATGATGAAACCTCCATTATTTTGTCTAATGCAGATAAATTTGATACTAATACAAACTCCAATCCTGTTAATGGTTCGATTCCAGTACCAGTGAAGCCAAATGCCCAAATGCAATATTTGACCACTTTTCAAGTTAATCATGATGATGGACATGGGTTGAATGTACCAGATGTCAGACACTACTCTACTACTGTGAAAAGTATAGCTGCAGAACCTCCTAATGCCAGTAAAAAAGAGATAGCTAGAGCAAGATCTAGACTTCTGTCCAAAGTTGCAGTAAACAATGTGTAAGTATCTTCTGGTCTTGTACGTATATATACCTTATACCGTAACTGTTTATAGTACTTTTAGTTGTTCTACTACTGTATATGAACATCATGTATAAATGTAAGTAAAGCTCAGCAGTGTAATATCTGGGACTCTGAATGAATCCAAAAGGCTTTTATAGGACTGTTTCATGATTTTTTCATTACCACACATCCCCATAAAGAGAGTGAATGTACATATCAAGTTACCAACCTGCAACTATGCATGACTTAAAACCATAGAGTTGAAGGAAGTGTTGAAGGAGGTAATGGAAATAAATATGAGCATGGTCACAAATAAAGGTCTATTAATGTTTCAGTATAACTCTCAGTATTTTCCACCCTGTTAAGTCTTTACACTTCACAGCATGTAGATGTGACGTCTACCAATAACTATGTATGCATGTGAACAATTAATGTGTATGCATGCATGTGTGCATGTGCATATGTGTGTATGTGCATGCATGCATGTGTGTGTGCAAAATCTGGTAGTAGTGTAGTACTGTACATTTTGTCCTAGTAGCCGAAAGCATACTGTAAGTCAACCACTAGCTGAAACATACTATTATGTATTTGCTATTAATGCATCAGATTTGTAATAAAATTTTAGAGGTGTTGTATAATAAAATAAAAACTTTGGCAAATTTGTCAAATAGGGCTTCAATCACCAAAGTTTTTTCTGCCAATTTTTTTAGTGGTAATCACATGAGCAGATATAGCAAGACCACGTTGCATTGTTAAAAATGATTGGTCCTGCAATATTATGTAGCTACGTACCAAGAGATAAGAAAGAAGGCACAGTTCATTGTCACATGAGGAATCTGACCAAATTTTTTGGTATATACATGATAACCTGCTGCATGGGATCACTGTGCTGGTGTGTGAGAGTCACCGTAAAATTAAACATTGCTCTCAACATTCATAACACCACCAGCAAATGGCACAGTACTTTTTTGTAAAGATAGCATACTTATGTGCTCCATTAGGTATTAAAGCGTATGTACATTAATTAAGGTGGAGTCCCCATCCCCAAAGTTTTTTTCTGCCAACTTTTCATCATTAAGATGCTTTTTAATAATCAGAGTGTCATTTGGTGTTGAGTAGAACGGAGTACCGTATAGTAAAAAAGTTTGGCAAAAATCCGCTATTGATAGACTATAGAAACGGGGAGGAGAAGGTGGGATTATTGTTGAAGGCTTGAAACAGATGTAAAAGATACTCTAATAGAGACTTCAAACATTTTATGCTTTGACTACTGACATGAATTACCAACACACAAATAATCTAAAATCTCAGAACTTTAAAATGGTAATTGTTCCTATGTTTCGTACATCCCTTGAAACTCCATTGTGTAACTTTCATTGCCAAAGGCTTATTTACTACCTCATGTAGTAATCACACACTGTACATAGTGTAATTATACTGTGGTGATGTTGCATACAGAGGTTGTACATAAAATATTGGGAAGCAGTAATCTGGAATACGGAATAACGGAACAGCGGAATAATCTAACTTTACATTCTAAATATTATACTATTATTTATGCTCTCCTCTATAGTGTTTATACACTCCTCACCTCATAGCAACTCTGCTGAGAACACTATTGTGATAGCAAGAGATCCTCAGGCACTCATTAAATAGAATGCAAACAAAACTATCTATTCTAGAACAAACAAACTAAGCTAAACTACTTTCTAAGACATTTCACTGCAAAACTACAAGTTCTTTGTGTTATGGTAATTTGCTTTTTCATTGTAAAATAATTTTCGTGTGCAAAACTTGTAGGAAAATATTTTACATGAAAATTTTATGCAAGATTAAACTACTCTAATAGAGCAGTCATTCACATAAATCATACAAAAATATTTTACATGAAAATTTTTATCACGAAAATTTTTTGCACAAAAATAAAGCGAATTATGGTACTAGGTGTTCATACAAGTGACCGCCCAAATTTATTAGAGTAATACCGTACAAAGCTACGGGAGTTTACAGTAGTGTTTGACTTTAGAATTTGTTTTAAACACATTTGGCGATGAATGACTAACAGAGTTAAGTAAAGTAAATTACATTTTTTGAGGTGGAGTGTTTTGTCACTAATAAATTGGGAGGACAGTTACTCGTGTGTGACAGCTGGTATAGCAGAAAGAGCTTTCTATTTTGTGTATTGAAATGTTTTAGAAATAGTATTAGAAAGTAGTATAGCTTGATAGTTTTGTGTGCATCCTATTTAAAGATCACCCCGGGCATACCCTGTTATCGTGATTGTGTTGTCAGCAGAGTTACTATGAAGTGAAGAGTGTGAAAATGCTTTAGTGATCATAATTAAGTTAGAATCTAATTTTCTTTTATCTTGTTCTTCTGCTGTTCCATATTCCAAGTTTTACTGCTTCTAAAATTTTGCTACACCATTGTATTTGGAGACCCACAGAATATCCCAGAAATGTAAATACATGGTAGTCCAGTCTCTTATGTCAAATTTTAGGCAATATCGTGATTTACCAGACCAAAGCTCAAAACTTGGCACATTTATTCCTTAGGATGTATAAAGTGATTTTAGAAGGGGTGCCACCATGAACTCACCCTGCACCCCTTTGTACGACGACATCCTCACACAATTTTTGTGCCCCATCAGAATTATAGAGGTTTCCCTACAGTTGTTCAACATATAAGCAACCTCTCTTAGTGTCTACAATTTTTATGGTATCACAGCATAGCATGGTCTTTTTCTCAATGCCATTTTAAATCAAAGTACATGTTTACAGGGTATTGCTGCATCGTAATATATGATGGGTGATAGCTAAGTTATAATCCAGTGCATATGGGAGAAAAGGTATGTATATTCTAAAGACCAAACTAGGTGCATGTAAAATTGATACATTGCTCATATACCCTATTGCTACCACTTCTACCAGTCATGGTGCATGCAGGTTTAAAACCAAAACGTGTGCATGATGCGACTTATATATCTTAAAAATAATGTAGAAACTTATAGTACAAGTTTTCTTTTTTGGATTTAATATATAGTTACTGTGTACTGTCAATAGGGCTGCATGACAGCTCCTTGTACTACCAAATCATGACACACCAATTATCCTTGACATACTATACAGCAACAATTAAGGGTGCACATAGAATGTGGTAGTGTTACTGTGACAACATTGTATATACGTAAGTAACAGTTGAAGTTAAGGAGAAGGGTGGTAACTAAAATACTGCATGTTTGAGTGTACTGGGTATCCCATAGGCATTATCACCATTTTAGCAATGTGATTTGGACAAGCAGTGTTTTGATGTGCGTATGCTACTGTACATCTCTTAAATGTATACAGAAGTGGTCTCCTATCTATTACAGGTAGCCATAGTTTCCACTGTACAGTTGTGAATAATACCACATATCTAACTCAGGCTCTAATAATGATTTCGGAAATGCAATCTGTAGTATGTATACGTACTATAATTACGAGTGGAAATAGGGCTACTTTTGCTCTTATAACTTAGTGCAAGCTATGTACTTTCTTTAAATGTTAAAATTTAGAACAAGAGTATTAAGTCGAAACTAAGCTACTGTAGTGTATCAGACACTGATATAGAAATCAACCAAGGTGGGTGGCTGGCCCAGATTTTAAGATGAGAGTCTTGAATGTCTTGGTAGTTACATCAGGGACATCTAGCTAGTACAGTGAAGCACATAGCTAGTAGCATGCCCTTGTGAACATAGTAAGGCCGGGCAAACTTGATTAATTGTTTCTCATCCCCGCCCGCATCCCTTTTTACCCCACCGCCTCTAATTTCATTATTGCTGTTATCAATCACGTGCACACATATTTTGATGCGAGGAAGGCTGGCTATCATTTTACAGCAAAGCAAATGTAACTTGCACCTCAGAAACGGTGTTAGCTAATACATAAGTAATAGTTCTTAAAAGGCTTTAGATAACCTTTATAACAGACAGCTTGATTTGGAGTATTTTCTTTACTAATGAATAATGAAAAATGACCCCCCGCCCACATGGAAATCTGAATTTTTGTGGATGAGAAACTAGTAATCAAGTTTGCCTGGCCTAATGTATTTTGTAATCCCAGTACAGACTGATCATGAGTTAACACCAGTGGTTAAAACAGGCTGTAATACACCAGTGGTTAAAACAAACTGTAATACACCAGTGGTTAAAACAATTAAACTGTAATACACCTGTAACAGCTGTGCACAGACTGCACATTCCTCTCTGTCATATGTGATGTGTAGGAGATGATAGTTTAGTTTTGCTCCATTGAGTTTAATACTGCCCATGATCATAGATAAATTCATGTATACTGCTACCATCTATTGTAAGGTTATAGCCAGCTAGCATTAGAATCTGATGCAATGCAGGGATTTGTATTAGTTTATATTGATATAATGAAATTGTTTGTAATCAGTAATATTCAGCATTATTAAATAATGCATGTCTGAGTGGCTGCAAGGCCATGCATGGCGGGTGGCTAGCCGCCCCATCCACCCCCTCTGGATCAGTCCCTGTGTATACTGACTGAATCATGCATGGATGATATCTGACCAATTTTAGGCATTTAATTGGGTATTAGGTCACCAAAGATCAAATTAGAGGAGGTGTGGATCTTTATTTTAAAAACTAACTTTTATGTGGTACGTTTCATGCTTTTTCCAAAAGTGCACGAAAAGATCTTAAAATCCTACCTAAAGTGCATTTTCTAGGAAATAGAAATGTGTAAAATATAGTGTAATTCTGGAACCCAGGAGGTGAAGTATCTGGTAAACAGGTGGTGCTCTATGTAGCCAATGTAGTGGAAACATGTACATGGCTTTCATTGGAAAATAAGTAACAAGCTAATATTTGAAATTCTTCATGAATAACCATGTTCAAATTTTAGCAATTTTAATTGTATAGTTTTGTTTAAGCTATGTATCTTTATACAGAGACATAATTTATTTCAATGAAACTGATTTTGAGATGTATGGACTACTCACTCACAAAAAGGAATTATTAAAATTGGGAATGTGTTAAGGGAATGACGACTTATTCAATAGGGTAAATATAGTAGGTTTTAATTTTGCGGATTGTCCAACATAGCTGTCGTATATACGAAGGGGTGCAGTGCAAGTTCATGGTGGCACCCCTTCTGAAATCACTCTGTATACCCTAAGAAGCCACTGTACCAAATTTGGTGCTTTGGTCCAGTAAATCACGATCAAAACCATAAGGAACTGGACTATGGTGGAAATTGTAGTCTAAGAAATAACTGATAATTCTATTCTGTCACAATTAGGCTATAAACTTTATTGATTTTTATCATGCAGTTATGTACTTGTTTATACTGTATCAAAAATTCTCTTACAAGGTTTCATTTAATTTTTAATGTAAATAGAATTATACTTACATGTTGTTCTATGCCTAGGAGTAACACACTGGAGGAGAGTGACGTGTGACAATACTTCTAAATTTTGCAATTATAGAACTACATAATTGTATATATTTATACCTGACGAACTGTCAGTATTTATGTATGCTTTCTAAGAAATTAGCTTTTTATGAGATGTACAGTACACATATAGTTTTAATGACAAAATACTGTACCAGTTTCATCAACTTATTTACTTGCTGTAGAAATACATCTTTCCACATTCTATGTACTTTGTCAGGGGTGGCTCCAGGAGGGTTTCTGAGGTTCCGGAAACCAGTCATGTTTAGATTAAGATACTCTAATAGAGTAGTCAATCACTCTAATAAGCAGTCACAGTATTCAGAGCAGCAGTGTAGCAAGTTATTAGCTACATGTATCAAGAAGTTATTTTCAGCAGGCAATTAATCACCTAGCTTCTTTTTTTTTTTGGTCTTCACCAAAAATCTAGCTATGCATGTTTTTGATCAGAAACCAGTCACCAAAAATCCTGGAGCCACCTATGTTTCTACATTGTACTGTAGATTCTGTAGTGATGACATGATGGTTATGTCATGGTTGATGATTGTACAAATCTATAAGATGATGTTAGACTAAAATGACAGCCAAGAGAAGCAGTAATTGGACTGAGAAACAAAACATTTCCTAGCAGCCAACTCAGATAAAGGCTTATATACCATATAATTTTATGATTTACCATAAATTATTATCTTTACTTGTAGTTTAAATGTGGTCATGGGACTGAGTCAACAAATACAATGAAACATTTCCCTATATGCTGAACATACGTATACTGAATATATAGCTTGTATTGCTAGCTATATATATATCAAAATATTCATTGCTTTTTTACTGTGCTTCAAAATTTGTGATTGCTCTGTTAGAGTGTTCCATCATATGCCATAGCTGTTGTAGACAACTCTTCAGCTATGAATTTTTCCTCTTAACAGATTAGTACAAATGAATGGCAGTACTATTTTTTTTCTGAACTTCCCCATATATATTTGCTCTTGTATGAAACTTTTCCACCTCAAAACTTTTACATAAGATGGTATACACTGGATGTTCAATTATAGAACACTAACCTACATTAAGGGTTTTAGCTCCATATATGCTAGCATGTATTGTGCTGGTTTTGTGTGGTGATGGTGTGACAGTGCTTCAAAGTTATGATGTTCAAATCATGTCAGTACATGTGTTACTATTAAGTGTTTTAAACTTCATAATCACAAATGACATACACTGTGAAGTGACCACTCTACGTTTTTCATATAAGAGTTATTTCATTAAAATAGTTATAGTTAGAAAATCTGTTAGATGGCTTGGAATTAAATAAAGAAGAGAAAAGTTGATACCTTGTTTCTAGACTTTTCGATAGTGTTTGACAAGCTCCCCGATGTAGCTTTGCTCCTCAATATAGTCAACTATGGATTGTACCTAACCCACAAGTGCTAAATTTAGTGGAAGAATGCAGTCAGTAATGCTTGAAGGTCATAGTGGTGATTCAGGTTACTATCGGGTGTCCCACAAGGTCCTGTTTCAACCCTTGTTATTTACTTGTTATATACTATCTACAATCAAAGTCAAGCTATATACACAGATGTCACATATACTGCAATTAATATATAGATAAAGATCATCTGGCATACAGGAATTTAAATGCACACACTTATTCAGTGACCAAATTACTGGATAATGTCATATTTGACCCATCTAAATGGGTTTATTCAAGATGTTAAACAGACATTCCCTTCAACTACTAATTATTGCATTGGCCAGCACCAGACATCACATGTAACATACTGATCATCGATGAGCATTTAAAATGAACCAAACATGGTGACAGAATAGTAGCAAAAGCAAACACAACTACTCAGTGACTTTCTCAAAAGAAGTCTCAGTTCTTGTACCCCGACAGTTACTATTGTCCAGTTGATAATACTTGTACAGCTTTGGGCCTGTATATATAGCTACACAAGTAAATTTACTGTATATTTAAGATAAAAGGTTTGGTAGACTGGTACCAATTGTAGAAATAGATATATTGTAGTTACGTATCTGCATCAAGTGCATAGCACCCATGTGTAAGCACAGCCACAAACTAGTGTGACTAGTCTCAATTTTTACTGCTCACTGACAGTTCTCTCAACAGCTAATATGTGACCAGCTGAGCAAAGATTTGACTAGTTTGCAGCTTTCTTTTAATAACATTTTTGCCATCTCAAGAGAAACACCAATGGGCTGTTAAACTTTCAACTTTATCTGGTGAACACTCTTGAAATTATAGCAATATACAGCAGGAACAGCAAAGCAATTGATTATACAATGTACAGTGACTATACTGAAACTAATTATTGTAGTGTAATTGATCATAAGTCACAAGTGCTATAGTCTATTGAGTTTAGACTTGTTTCATTGTGTTCACCATAAACTGGGAATTGATCAAGGAACTACTTTTGGCCAGCATCCACCCATGCTCAAGCAAGAAGACTGTTCAAGCATAGAAATGGTGACAATCAAGTTACATTTTTACCAATACACTATGTAAACAAACATGTAACTCACATTTTCTTAGTAGTAGACATAAAACATGTTCAGATATTCATAAACAGGCAAATACAACGGCATTTTTTAAAATTAATTTATTTATTACTGTGTAGGACTCCATCAAGGAGTATAACACACAGATACAAAACAAAATCAAAGTAAATTCAGATGATTTAACAAAACGTCCTTAAAACTGTTTATAGATGGCTGATTGACCACATCTTCTGGCAAAGTGTTCCATAATTTAATAGTGGATGGTAAAAAGGAAAATAAGTGTGAATTGCATTGATTCTTGCTTGTGGGATCCTGAAACGTTGTGAATGACCTCCGGTAACTGATGACATTGATGTTAGTGAGATAGATGGAACTTCAATTGATTATCTTATAAAACATGACTAGTTTGCAAAATGTATGTCGTATTTCTAGAAAGGGCCAATTAAGTGATGTGAGCATGTTAGTAACACTACTTCTCCAGGAGTAATTGTTCATTGTATATCTTGCAGCACTATGTTGAATCTTTTCTATGGCACAAATATCAGATTGAAGGTGAAGAGCCCATATAGGTGAAGCATACTCTATAGTATGGGTCTGACAAAGGACTTATAGCAATGAGATCTTACAGAAATTGGACAATGATTGATGTTCCTCCTCAGAAAAGCTATAAGGCTGAATTGGCCTTATGACAGATGTTATGAATATGATTTTTCCAAATAAGATGTTCATCAAATGTTATTCCTAGATATTTTGCCTTGGAGACCTTTTGAATTAGGTGATCAAATAAGTAATAGTTATATGTTCAATAATATGATGTTTATTTGAAATTGTAAGATGTACACATTTAGCTGGGTTAAATTCCATTTGCCATCTCCTGGCCCATGCTTGTAAAGTACATAAATCTTGTTGAAGATGCTCAGAGTCATTGGGAAAATGAATGATGTTGTAAATTAAGATATCATCTGCATAAAGTCTAACAGTACACTGGAGATCTTGTATAACATCATTTATAAATATTAAAAATAATAAGGGTGCCAAAACTGTGCCTTGTGGCACACCGGAAAGTACTGTAGGACAGCTACTTTCTCCATCAATATAACAACTGATTGTGTTCTGTCTGTCAAAAAACTTTTGATCCAATCTAGGAAGTGGCCATTTATTCCATAGTGTGATAATTTGTGACAAAGTCTTTCGTGAGGTACCTTATCAAATGCTTTGGAGAAGTCAAGAAACAAAGCATCAATTTGTTCTCCAGAGTTCAATGCTTTAGCAAAATCGTTCACTGCACCCAGTAGTTGAGTTTCACATGCAATTGCTTGGAACGGAAACCATGCTGATTATCACATAGAATGTTGTATTTATTGAGATGCGTAAAGATAAAGGAGTAAATAATATGTTCAAGGGTTTTACAGCAAATGCTGGTTAATGAAACAGGTTGAGGATCACTTCTAGATCCTTTCTTGTGAATTGGCACTATACATTAGCTTTCTTCCATTCATCTGGGACAGTACCTTGTTGAAT
This sequence comes from Dysidea avara, assembly GCF_963678975.1. Taxonomy (NCBI): domain Eukaryota; kingdom Metazoa; phylum Porifera; class Demospongiae; order Dictyoceratida; family Dysideidae; genus Dysidea; species Dysidea avara. Next base: position 16,441,380 of record NC_089275.1, on the reverse strand, counting down.
AGAGGCTTGGAAAATAAGAGTCAAAAGAGGAGCCATGAGACTAGCAGTTTCTTTTAGCTAGTAATCTTGATGGTATATTGTCTGGTCCTGATGCTTTATGTATGTCCAAGTCTTCTAAAAGTTTTTGGACGCCAATAGGATGTAATGTCAGGGGTTGAAATATCTGGTGTGTGGGATCCACGGATAGTGGGGAGTGAATCCAAGTCCTCTTCAGTAAATGTGACCTAATTTTAGAAAACCGTCGATATCCGCACAATTTTCAAAATGCATTTTATTTGTTCTTTGTTTTCTACAGGGACAGAGGAATGAACTATAGCCAAGTTTCAGCTTCCTAAGTTAAGCAGCGGTGGAAACAGCACTAGCCACTGACAGCCGGACGAGCAAATAATTTGATCAAGACACACGGTAGTGTGTCGTGCGGCCCAAGAAGCTGGCGCACCACACCCGTGAGTACATTGACAGGAAGAACGAAAACGTCATTTTCACACATTTGTATCTCGGTGATCACTTATCTGATTGGAACAAAATTTGCTACACAGTTGCCCGCCAGCCAAGGGAGTCTACATTCCAAATTTGAAGGAAATCGCTCCAGCCATTTCCGAGATACGAGCTGCCAAAGTTTCGTTTTTTTTTCTTCGTTTTTTTTTCTTCTTCTTCTTCGTCTTTTCGCACACTTGCAAAAATTGCTATAACACGCAAACGCGTACTTCGATCGCCTTGAAATTTGGCACACAGAAAGGGAGTCCAACGGCGAATCCTAGCATCAAATTTGGTACAAATCCGATGAATGGTTCAGGAGTTATGACCGATTATTCGCGTAAAACAAGATCGATTTGTTGTCACGCCTACAGGGTAAACCGTTTCATGGAATGAGCTGAAAATTGCTATGTAGATGGAGTAACCATCGTAGGAGTGCCTTTTGGTGGTTTGAAAGGAATCGAGATAAAGACCACGGAGATATGACACAAAACCCAACCTATGTCACAATTACGCGATCGATTTTTATGAATAAAAAAGTATTAGTTTTCACGCCTACTAGGCAAACCGCTTAGAGCAATGAGCTGAAAATCGGTGTATAGCTGGAATAATCTTCATAGAAAGTCCTTGCAGTAGTACAGAAGAATCGGATTACAAACCACTGAGTTATGATTCGAAAGCCAACTCTGTGTAGCAAATGCGAGATCGAGATACTCTCACCCTAATAGAGCATTCGGCTAATTTATTTATTCCATTATAGAATTTTATTACATCACAAGTTATTCTGTAGGGAGTTCAGCTGCAAACAGTTAATCTTATAGACAGTTCAGCAAGAAGACAGTCACCATGTGGAGAGTTAAGCAAATATATCACTATATAGATTCAGAACATTACAAGTCACACTGAAGAAAGTTCAGGTCATGCACTGTGTAGAGAATTCAGCTACAATTAAGTCACTCTCTAGAGAATTCAGTTACACAGAATTCAGCTACACACAAGTCACTGTGGAGAGAGTTCAGCTACAAACAAATTACCCTTTAGAGTGATCAGCTACAAACAAAACACTTTGCAGGGTGTTCAGCTGCAACAAATCAACCTTTAGAGTGATCAGCAATGAACAAATCAACACAAATCTACCTGTAGAGAGATAAGCTAGAAACAAATCACCCTGTAGAGAGTTCAGCTACAAAAAATCACCCTGTAGAGACATCAGCTAGAAACTAGACACAATGTAAGGAGTTCAGCTACAAGCAATCACCCTGTAGAGAGTTCAGCTAAAACAAATCAACCTGCAGAGAGATCAGCTACAAACAAATCACCTTATAGAGAGTTCAGCTACAAACAGATTACCTGTAGAGAGATCGGCTACAAACAAATCAACCTGCAGAGAGATCAGCTACACACAAATCAACTTGTAGAGAGATCAGCTACAAACAAATCACCCTGTAGGGAGATCAGATAGAAACTACACACAATGTAAGGAGTTCAGCTACAAACAAATCACCCTGTAGAGAGTTCAGCTAAAACAAATCAACCTGCAGAGAGATCAGCTACAAACAAATCACCTTATAGACAGTTCAGTTAAAAACAAATTACCTTGTAGAGAGATCGGCTACAAACAAATCAACCTGCAGAGAGATCAGTTACACACAATTCAACTTGTAGAGAGATCAGCTACAAACAAATCACCCTGTAGAGAGATCAGCTAGAAACTAGACACAATGTAAGGAGTTCAGCTACAAATAAATCACCCTGTAGAGAGTTCAGCTAAAACAAATCAACCTGCAGAGAGATCAGCTACAAACAAATCACCTTTTAGACAGTTCAGCTACAAACAAATTACCTTGTAGAGAGATCGGCTACAAACAAATCAACCTGCAGAGAGATCAGCTACACACAATTCAACTTGTAGAGAAATCAGCTACAAACAAATCACCCTGTAGAGAGATCAGCTAGAAACTAGACACAATGTAAGGAGTTCAGCTACAAGCAAATCACCGTGTAGAGAGTTCAGCTACAAACAAACCAACCTGTAGAGCGATCAGCTAGAAACAAATCACCCTGAAGAGAGGTCAGCTACAAAAAATCACCCAGTAGAGATATCAGCTAGAAACAAATCACCCTGTAGAGAGATCAGCTAGAAACTAGACACAATGTAAGGAGTTCAGCTACAAGCAAATCACTCTTTAGTGAGTTCAGCTGCAAACAAATCAACCTGCAGTGAGATCACCCAAAAAAATGCACTTGTACAGAGTTCAGTTACAAACAAATTACCCTGTAGAGAGATCAGGTAGAAGAATTCACCTTGTAGAGAGTTCAGCAACAAAGAAACTACCATGTAGAGAGTTCAGCTGCAAACAAATCACCCAGTAGAAAGATCAGCTAGAAGAAGTTACCTTGTAGAGAGTTCAGTTACAAAGAAACCATCATATAGAGAGTTCAGCTACAAAGAAATTACCCCGTAGAGAGTTCAGCTATAAGAAGTCACCTTGTAAAGAGTTCAGCTACAAAGAAACCATCATGTACAGAGTTCAGCTACAAAGAAACCAACTGTACAGAATTCAACTACAAACAAATCACCCTGTATAGAGATCAGCTAGAAGAAGTTACCTTGTAGATAGTTCAGCTACAACAATTCACCCTGTAGAAAGATCAGCTAGAAGAAGTCACCTTGTAGAGTGTTCAGTTACAAAGAAACCATCATGTAGAGAGTTCAGCTGCAAACAAATCACTCTGTAGAGAGTTCAGCTACAAAGAAACCGCCATGTAGAGAGTTCAGCCTCATACAAACCACCTTGTAGAGAATTCAACTACAACAAATCATCCTGTAGAGAAGAAGTTACCTTGTAGAGAGTTCAGCTACAAAGAAACCATCATGTAGGGAGTTCAGCTATAAAGAAACCACCATGTAGAGAGTTTAGCTGCAAACAAATCACCTGTAGAGAGTTCAGCTAGAAACAAATCACCCCGTAGAGAGATCAGCTGGACGAAGTCACCTTGTAGAGAGTTCAGCTACAAAGAAACCATCATGTAGACAGTTCAGCTGCAAACAAATCACCCTGCAGAGAGTTCAGCTACAAAAAAATCACCCTGTAGAGAGTTCAGCTAGACGAAGTCACCTTATAGAGAGTTCAGCTACAAAGAAACCATCATGTAGAGAGTTCGGCTACAAAGACACCACCATGTAGAGAGTTTAGCTGCAAACAAATCACTTGTAGAGAGTTCAGCTAGAAACAAAATACCCTGTAGAGAGACCAGCTAGAAGAGGTTACCTTGTAGAGAGTTCAGCTACAAAGAAACCATCCTGTATATAGTTCAGCTACATTTCAAGTCACCCAGTAGAGAGATCAGCTGCAAAAAAATATCCTGTGGGGCATAATGGGCATGTAATAAATATATGTATATAATTTGTATAATTACTAATAAAATCAAAAATAATTGAAGTGCTAAAATTCTTCTTTAAGTTCTTTTCTTCTTCCTGTAGTAAAGAAAAAAACACATGGGTTAAAGAAGCCCCAAAGCCAGCCATAGGCCGGCTTTGCAGTATACAAATACAAAAAGAAGTGATATCTAATCAAAAACAGCCAAGCTGTAAAAAAAGGTGCGGCCCCCAAAAAGGCCATGGTGAAAAAAGATGTGAAATCCAAGGTGGCGGCCAAGAAATGGCTGTGATGGTAGGTTAATGGTTACATTTTAATAACGACAATTCAGGTGAATTTTGTGTCGCTTGTTCTTGGCACCAAATTCACCTGAATTGTTGTTATTAAAATGTAACCATTAACCTACCATCACAGCCATTTCTTGGCCGCCACCTTGGATTTCACATCTTTTTTCACCATGGCCTTTTTGGGGGCCGCACCTTTTTTTACAGCTTGGCTGTTTTTGATTAGATATAATTATACAGGTGTATTTGCTTATGTCATTGTTTTTGTAATTTCTGGTGTGTATGTGTGGGAAGTACGCCTACAGGCTTGTCCTCTTGTACAACCCGGTCTTTTGACAAAATTGATAATAATAGAAGTTAGCCATCGAGAAAAGAATCTACAGGCGCTTACATAAACCATCATAACTTACTGATACAACGACGTACGGAATTGAATCTTGGCTCATTGTGTTCGCCATAAATTTGTGCATCCAGTAAGATTTAGTTTTTCCCCAGGCATTCTTCTTTGTTCGAGAAGGAAGGCAAATTCACTGAAAAACGATCAGGCGTCGGTATAGATTCTTTAGTCACCGCTACATAAACAGACGTCTGTAACTTTTGAATCTTTTCGTGTATGGAGATAAAACAAAGATATTTGTACTCTCTGTGGACCGGCGAACACGATGATGCCCAGAATGTATCCATTGGCGGTTTAATATTCGCCCACCAGCAAGGCGATAAAGATCCCCTGACTTGCGTAACTATATTTTCTGGAGCTTGCGTTTTTTACCCATATAGTTTTTAAATGCGTTTTATTATAAAAGTACTGTTGTGCGTATATCGACTGTTTTCCAAAATTTGGTCACAAATCTGCAAATACTGATGAAAAACGGTTGTTTAAAACATCTGCTTTGTCTTTACTATCAGTATACACTTGTCCGTGAGAGCATAGTGTATTGATGCTAACCTGATCTTTACGTTTGCCCTTAACAAAAGACCAAAATCTTTTAGGGAGTTTGTTATGTGAGTCCAGCACTGACCAGCAGTGATGAAAGATAGTTGTTATGAGATCTTCGACATAAACGTTGTAATTCCTTCTTCAAATTATGATAGCTTTCCCAGTCTTTTGCAAAGTTGGATGAACGAGCAGTGTTGTATCCACGCACTGCTTTTGCCTTGATAATCTTTTGATTTGAGCAGTTATCCATGGAGTTCGAAACTTGGTTGATGTCTGCTTCGATTCTGTGGTACAAGGCTAGGGCTAAACAGGATTCACAAAGACATTTAAATTTATTCCAGAGAGTATTGATAGGAGTATCAAGGGTATAATCATTTAAAAAACTATTATTGAAGTTTAGGATGACTTCCTTAATTAAATCAAAGTTAGCCTTATGCCAAAGAAAACTTTTCTTGAGTTTAATTTACAAGGTGCTGACACATAAGTGGAAATTTGCACGATTTCATGGTCACTAAATCCTGGGATGACCTTGCATGATTTGTCAGGAATAAGTCTAAAATATTGTGTTTTCTGGTAGAAGCATCAACCATTTGTGTGAAACCATAAGTGTTAGAAAAGTCTAGAAGGAGCTCTGCAAAGGTGTGAGGGTAGTTGTTTCCAGATATTGAGCCATCACTCCAATTAATTAATGATGGGAAGATTAAAGTCACCTGCTATCCAAATTGGAGACTGAGGGTTATTGCATACTATATTGGTGAGTGTAGTTATCACGTTTTCAAGATAAACTAAGTAAGAATTAGGTTAAGGTGGTCTGTAAGCTGCACACAAAAGAATTGGTTCTTTATTTGGGAGAATTATCTTGCAAATAACTAAGTCAGAATCAGTTTCTGTAGAACATTCAGTAACACTGAGGTCATTACGTATTCCTATGAGTACTCCTCCATAGCCATCACTTCTGTCATGACATACAATATAATAAATGTTTAGATGGATTTGATTTCTGAGGATAGCCATGTTTCTGTACCAAAAATTATATCTGGGTGATTATCATTTAGAAACAGGGAAAATTAGCTTGCTTAGATATAATTAATTGTGGCAATGTCAAAATAGTCCTGAGCTTGGATGGAGGTTTGATTATCAGTGCAAAGGTGGCTTACTGCCTCCACACTATTGTCCCATTTTTTTTTTTTTTAATCTGATATGTTTCGTTCTTTTAGTTCAGATCTTAGTTCTTTATTTCTCTTTTGTTCCTTAGGGGTTAAATCTGGGGAAATAAAAATGTTCTGATACAGAGGTGGTGTGCTCCGATTTCTAAGTTGGGTACAGTTCTTAAGAACTGTCGCTTTCTCAGAAACTGATGATAATGAAATTTTAAGTAGTCTAGGTTTAGCTCCCTTTTTACCAAGACAGTATGCTTTAACTATTGAACCTTTGCATTAAATTGAGACTCACATAGTTTGCTCACAAATTCTATATCTTCATTCTTCCTAGTCAAACTTTTCTCAGATGAGGACTCCGGTACATTATGTACAATAATATTCAAGTGATGCTTCTTCTCTTTCTCCTCATTAAGTAGAGTTGCAACCATGTCTTGTATGCTGTGATCAGGCAGTGTTTCCTTTGTTTGTGGAGTCACCACTGTGGAATCATGAGGTTCATTACTAGTATTGCTCACAGATCTGACAGTGTTTATAGCGGGTGTTGAGTTTTTCTCAAGTTGAGATACCTTATGCTTTTATGCTCTAGTGATGCAATAGTAGCTTTGATATATACAAGTTATATTCAAGTCTTGTCACTGTTTACCGAAGAGATAAAAATGTGCATAATTTTTTTTATAGTACACATTTTCTATCCGATGTGATTTATTTAAAGAAAAAATTATTCAGGTTTTTGCTCAGTAGGTCACATATATATATTAGTGATATTATACAGTATACAAATACAAAATATCTTCTATATACAAATACAAATCATGCAGTTGTTATTGTGTAAAAGCCTTAACACAAAATATTGTTATAGAAAACAGCTAACTGCATGGAGTCAGAGTAATGAAATCTACTGAGATTATACATACACAAGTACTGTATATTGTAAATATTCAGTGATAACTCTCAAATATCAATTTCTTCCGGCACTTCCCTACAACAACAACAGCTATAATATACACGAACAGTGGTATACAAACTATTCAAACCACTTGACATGATTACTTAATAGCAAACAGGTCAACAAGAAGTAATCTGCTTTATGACCATTGGAGAATTAATTGAGAAATGCAACAGTTGTATAAGCTGTTATTAAAGCACAAAACTCCCCCAGTTCTTAACCCAATCCAGTCCTTTACGGAGTTAAATTGGGTCGTCATATGTAACTTTCAGCAAAAGCTGCCTATAGTCACCTTTTAATTAAAAAATGATATACACGTAGGGACCCGCCGATTATGCTGGCATAATAATGAACATAATAGGTACCTGATAGCATTGAACATAATGCTAACATAATAGGCAGAACATTTGTGCATTACCATAAATTCTTGCTATCAAAATACGTATCACAGAAAAAGATCGATATACTCTAATAGAAAGGTCAGAGAATAATCAGGTAGCTGACTGTTCTATTAGAACATATCGGTCTTTTCTGTGACATGCATTTTGACAAGCAAGGATTTAGATTCTTCCCATAACGTGGAAATTTACTAGAAAAACATGGGAACTGAGGTATAAATATCGAGCATAATTTGAGCAAAATGGGTAAAATATTGAGCATCAATTTAAGCATTATGGGAAAAATTTTGAGCATTGCAGCATGGCATAATAGGTAAACATAATCGGCAGGTCCCTATATACATGCTAAAAAGATGTAAGTCGTTACTCAAGTCTTAAATCAACTACCATAATTAGCTTTTTCTTGTTGTACAACAATTTTTGTATGCAAAACTTGTACAAAACTTTCTTACACAAAAATAATTTTTGCATAAGATCAAAATACTGTAATAGAGCAGTCATTTACATAAATCATGAAAATATTTCTACACATAAATTTTTATCACGAAATTTTTTTGCATGAAAATAAAGTAAATTACAGTAAACCTATGCACATCTTATTAGCCTGCTCATGGTGAATTCAAACATCTTTGGTTTTTTCCTGTAGCCCCAAGGGTATACATGTCACATGCACTCATTTATGACAAAATTTAAGGATTCAAATTTAAGTCCCTGTAGTTTATTTTCAGTACACAGTAGTCGTTGTACAAATCAGTTCCCAATTACACTGTCTAATATATTCTATAATTCCAAAATTACCCACTATTAATGGTGGTAACCCATTCTTTGGACACTGTATCAGAGAAATTGAAAAAGAAATTTAGAACAAACTATGTGAACTTTGCTGACATGGTCACATAATATCATGAAGTAGCAGATTATGGAAGCAACTGTGTTGAATAGGAATGAGATGTTGCTGCATCTCATTCTGTCATTAGGAATTAAGCTTATATGTACCAAATCCGTATGTTGACATAATAAACGTTGCATGACAAAAAGCACCAAGCATTTAGGCAGCACAATAGGGATGATCTTTTTGATTTTGCAACCAGAGCCAAAGAAATAACACTCTAGCAAAATCATGTAATTATATACAGAAGTGAGTTGAGACACTCTAATAGAGGAGTCACTTACCCTCTATAATATTAGTCTGCTCCTGAGAATAAATATTTCGATATCAAATTTGAACATACGTCATGAAGCAGCCTTCATTGTTGGGTAACAAATTGGATTTTTTAATATACTACTTAAACCATGGCCACTAGGGATTTATCTGAAAACACAATTGCCTCAAGGGCTACAATTAAAAAAAAATCCTCAATCTTATTTTAATACAAGTTGATGTTGTGCTACTTCTAAAAACAAGGCGCCATGCAGCTAGCTAACTCATCTGGGATTAAGCATAGATAGTATATGCTACTATGAATTAACCAACTATGTATTACTATTTTACAATAGGGTAGTTTTGGGTGGTGCAATAATATTATTAGCTAATTCTTGTATTTCATAATTCATGAAATTTCCTTAATTCGTTCAATTACGTTGCTATGCATTGCTAAAGAAGCGCTTGTTAAACAAACCACATTTACCAACATATTATGCACAGAAGTATCTTCTAAACTGTTTTATAGTTTGACTATCGTGTTTTTTCCCACAAATTTTCTTGACAAAGCCTCAAAGCCACTCTTCATTTTCATTCGCGTACGTAAGGGATACACCCCCTTTCAACTTGAAGCGATAGGCTATTCCTGGTAGTGTACGAGACCTGCACCGTTGTTTTTCAGTTGCTAACACCTGAAAACTGCAAAGGGAAGGTAGTTTACAAAGTCTGAGGAAAGTAGCCACACCCGTATTTCAGTCTGCCGAAAAGAAACCACCTCAGAGCAAAGTTCACCTGTGCAGAAGTTAAATACAGACTTCACTTCACTTTTACTCCCTACGCAAAAGCTGCTTTTACCATTATTTAATGATTTTGCTCACGTGGGTGAGTACGGACAAACATAGATAGGTAGATAGATAAGTACACACACGTTTTTTACGAAGACAATTTCAGTAAACCAGGCGAGCGAAAAGGCTGGCTGTGGGCATGCACCTGGTTTACAAAATTGAAATCCTAACCCTGAGGAACAAAACCTAACTTATTATGTTCAAATAACTGAAAGTTCATAAGTCAGAAAATGTGTGTGGGTTTGATGCAAGCTTAGCCTGTTATGCTAAAAATTGTGTGGGCATACTTGGCACAAGCCTACTTATCATGACACCAAGATTATGGTAACTGAGGTTTTACTGTGCATGTGATTATATACTTTAGCAAGTCTCATTTCTGTTTGTAGACAATAAGTCAAGCATAATTGTCTAATACATTATTTAGTGACCCGCTGAGTGAAAAGCAGCCATTTTTGCAAAATTCTATTTTGAAAAAAATTACATCGAAATACACTGGGTAAAAATACACATACTAGCTACATGAAAAAATTATGCATGCTAGCGACATGAAAAAATTACGCATGCTTTAATCGCATTCGTATGCACTGAAATTAAGCTCAAATGAATAAAACCTATACAACAATGAAATCGCCTGTTTACAGAGAGCAAGTACAGTAAAGGATACGTGAGTTATGTGCACTTCTTTATGATGTGGTAAAAACAACGTTCACTGTTGTCATTTCTCAGTTGGAATGGGCTTCTTCTTTGTCAACATGGATGAGTACAAGGAAAGCACTATACCTTGATTGATTTGTCAGTTCATGGTGCACAGATTGAGCCAAGTCCCATCTTTGTAGCTTGTTTCATTCATGAGTTCTGATCGATTATCTAAGCACCTGTAATTTATTTTCCATATTGTAGCTGCATAAATTGAGTTTATCACTGTTCCAACTGTCAAACACTATAACATCAAGACCATTCATCATAAAAGGCTAAAACTAGGCATGAGTCTATTATGTTTTTTATTCTTCCAATTATTTTTTCTGGCAATTCTTTTTAAATTTACCCAAAATTATTCCCAAAATTTGTGCAAAAAAAAGTTTAACCTAAATGACTGCTATGTGATAATTAGAATTATGGTCTCGAAGTTGACTGCTCTATTAGAGTATCTCGATCTTTTAAACCATTTTTATGCTTGCACTGTTTCAGTGTTGTATCCAAAAGACTTTTGCATCACATTACAAGAAAACCTTATAATTTAACACTAATTATTCCTAGAACTCATCCAATTATTCTGGAATATTCCCCAATTTTTTCCACTACCTATTATTCCCAAAATTATTCCAGCATAATAGATGCGTCTCCAGCTGAAATTTTGACCGTCCACTCTTTTGTTACTACAGATTACAGAGATGCAATAAAATGGATCTGGAGGAATGTGTGAAAACAGCCAGTTTTTGCTCAGCCAGTTGCTTTTTTAAATTACATAGTCATAAATCACAAGAATGGAGGAAATTAGAAAATTTAACACGTTTGTTGCTTTCACCTCCACATTTGTAACTGTCTCAGCAAAAACCCGACTTGTTCGCATAAGCATGCGTATTGAGAAAAACAAAATTTAAAAATAATTCGTAAAATTACGCATGCTACAAAGAAAAAAGACGCAAGTTTTTATCGGACCAGTATTCGAAGAGGAAGACTCTAATCGATTAAACTTATATACCATCTTATTTGCCTGCTCATGGAGAGTTCGAAAATCTTTGTTTCGTTTCTGTAGCTTCAATGGTATGCGTGTCACATGCGTTTGTTTACGATGCGGTAAACATAAACAAGATCGTAATCGTTTCTTCTACCAAACCGCTTTCATATCCATATGTGCAAGTCTCTACAGGGCTAACACCATACCTTGGCTGATGTTCTGATCCATGGTGAACATTTTAAGCCACATTGCAATGCTGTAGACTAATCCAAACGGAAGTTATGACTGCGAATGTAAGTGCCTGTAGTTTATTTTCAGTATAGTCACTGTACAAATCGATTATCTTACTCTTCCTACTGGCTAGTGCTATAATTTCAAAACTACACACCACAGAAGGCTGAAACTTTGGTGATCCATTCCTTGGACACTGCTAATAATGATGAGTAGATAAAAAAAAAAATTAATTGTGCGAACAAGTAGGGTTTTTGCTGAGACGGTCACATTAATTTTAATAGTGGATATGGAGTACCAATTTTGCCAACACAGTCTGAGGATTTACAGGTTGGTATGTAAAAGCATTGAGCAAACCTTTAGCATAAATGTGCAGTTCTTGTACATGGACATAAATAACACAAAACTTGGAATATTTTCATAAAACAATGCTCTTATTCACATGCGGTAAAAGATCAGCAATGCAGCGTATACAATTTTCTTGCTATAGAAAGTAATAAGTACCAGAAGATGAGATACCTTAATAGAACAGTCACCACATTGTGATAATTATATCCTCTGTAACAAAACAATCACACATTCTTGAAATTAACATTTTCTAATGCTGAGAAAATATCTAGCATAATACATTCAGGTAAGAAAAAGAATTTCTAGACAAAATAGGTGACAATAACACAATACTTACACCTTATATAGCTCTACATCAAGCTACTAGCCTGTACTATACTAGTGTTATGTACTGACAAAACTGTACATACATTTAAAGGAGTTGTTTAGTCATTGCCAACACTAACTCCCTGTATTTACAGGTTTTAAGTCTTCTCACAGGTTCCTAGTGAGATAGCATTCACAGAGCATTAATTTGAATTAATAATTACATCTAGGGGGAATTACGTGAACACAGACTGACTTTATCACATATATTTTTCCTCCTTTCCCCATTTGGGACCAGATTATAACATTTACAGTAGAGTCACTATTACTAGCTACGGTAAGTCTAGAAGTGTAAAATAAACAAGATGGATACTACTTACCTCCAAGCTTTAAATTGAAAATTCAAATACATTGTAACTAGTAACTTAATATATTCATTTGCTGTTCATATGGAAAGCAAATTACAAAAATGCATCTTAGTAATGACACAATTATTTCATGCCATATACTATTATTTGCCTCTTTTCATTGTGAAAAAAATTTCCATATGCAAAATTATATGGAAAAAAATTTACACCAAAATTTTGCACGATTAGCTACAGAAAATTTTAACTGTGTGTCTTACTGCCTTTGTACTGTAGCTATTTGGTCATGGCTAACAAGACACAACCAGTACCAAGAATGCGGCAACACTGTAGGCTGTAGCTATATAGACATGTTTAACGAAGAGGTGTGATCATAAAAACCTGCCACATTTGCAAATTACGAGCCAATTTCGTAGGGCAAAAGAAATGCATTGTCAACTGCAATTAAATTATTGATCATTGATAAAAACAGGTGATTTGAGGATTAAAACCAATTACTAAACTTGGGCATGGAATAATCGGTTTCTTTTTAGATGTTAAATGGAGGTGGCTTAAATTTTGCATTCATAAACCACCTGTACAGAAAAGTCACCGTTATTCTTTTTCAACAAAGTTCAAGTATTGATAAAGTACGACCACAATGTTTCAATTTTGGGTAGTGATTAATTGATGTAGTAATACAGTGAGCAGAAATATTTCGAAAAATGTCTGCCTTCATGATTTTACTGATCCTTTTGCCTTACACAAATTCAGATTGTGTTATATTAAAATGATGTAATATAGTGCCATGCCTTTTCATTAAACCCGTCTACACCAGTGTTGCAAAAGATCACGATACATGAGCAGTCATGTAAAATAATCTTTGTTCAATATCGCTAAATCATATGATACATTTTACATAAAAGAAAAATTTTGCAAATAAAACAAATTATGGTACTACATACAGCCATATTTGTATTATCAGCCAAAGAAACTTACTTTGGGAGTGTTGAATTCCTGATTATGGAGCGAGCTCTGGCAACATCCCTTCGGCTGGCATTAGATGGCTTTCTTGCAGTGCTTTTGATATCAGAATTGCTCTTTAATTGTGCAAGCCTTGATCCACAGTACTTACACTTTGTGTGATGGTCTCTTTGACTGTGAACACGTCTCAGGGTTGGTTGGAAAACGTGAGCTTGAAATGGAATATTTGCTGGTAAGGAATCGCTGGAAAAAGATGACAAAGTATAACCCCGAGAATTCTTATTGACATTTGCACTGTCATTTGAAACAATAAAATTAGAGTTTGTATCTTCATGATTTTGTGAAACAGTGTTGCTTTGATCAGTAGGAGAAGGTGTCACAATGTTTCTATCAGATTCATCACCATGTTTAAAGTTATCAAACTCATCCAGACTCTCACGAATGCGTGGAACAGGAAAAGGATAGTTTTTAGTTGGGTCATCATCTGGTTCTCCTTCTACCCAGTCCTGAACAAAACCCCTTGACCGCTTTTTCCATTTATCCTATTTAAATTCCAAAATTACTAGGTACTCAGTAACCACAGCACACATTACATAAGGCATTTCTACTGTGATCAATTTCAAATAATAATTATATTCACTTACCGACAAAGAATCATACGCTTGATTAAATATGCCAATAAATAAACTCAGAACAATGTAGATGAAAATGAATATAAACAAAAAGAGATAAATTTTATTGAATATTGAAACAGGAACAGACACAAATGGATCATCCCAGGATACTGTTGCAAAAGCAATATCAATTCCTTCACCATTAAGAAAGCTAAGTAGATTCTCTGCAGTAGTAAGAGGATCTTGGAACTGTATTAACAAAAGTGTATTTAAGTAAATTTATAGAGATTTGGTGCTCACCTGTGGATTATATGGCCCCATAACAAGCCAACCACAGAACATGAATGCCATAAATAAAATGAACATACACACTGCAAATCTCAGAATGCTAGGTAGTGCGAGTTTTACTGTAATCAGCAAAACCTGTATAGGAGAATGTCATATATGTACAGTACATACATGCAATTGTTATTATTAAAAGTTGCATGATTTAGATTCTTCTGTACATGTATGTAGGAGAGTCCAGTGAGTGGAGACAACACTTCAGTAATGAAATTTATGTGGAGTTAAAGGATACAACAGACATTTTAGAAGTTCTGAGTATATACTGTTTGGTTACAAATAATTAGTAGTTTCATACAGTTCTTACAATATGTACAGTGTAACTGCTTTACTAGAGTATCTCAGTGTGTTTACTAGAGTATATGTACAGTGTAACTGCTTTACAAACAATGATCTACTAAGCGATTTCTATCATTAGTTTCTACATACATACATATGCTTGCTCTAAAAAGCACACATATGTATAGCCATCATGCATAAGAGTAATAACTGTAGTAAATTTGCAGATAAATTGAAACTTATTTTGTAAAGAATTGCAGCATATTTTCAATGGCAGTCTATTTTAACATACCTATATACATTATCACTGTATGGAGTGATAGAAATTTTGATGAATATGACAATCTGCCTGCAGTTCATCAGTGTCCACTTTGTCAAAGTTTTCTGATGTTAATAATAATTACAACTTGTAACTTTATAAACCTCTGATTATCACCATTCATAACAACACATGCATACGGTGGTAGTAAAGATAGTGTTGTAGCACCTAGTTTGATAATTTTTTGCTCTGGTGAGTTGGCAGAAGACTTTATAATGGAGGAGCAGAGGTTAAAGTATATGCAACCATCTCAAAAGCAAGTGTAGAAACATTTGTAGCTGATACAGTATATCTAATCCAAAACAGCCAAGCTGTAAAAAAAGAGTGCGGCCCTCAAAAAGGCTATGGTGAAAAAAGATGTGAAATCCAAGGTAGCGGCCAAGAAATGGATGTGATGATAGGTTAATGGTAAAAATTTTAATAACAACAATTTAGGTGAATTTTGTGCCGCTTATAGTCTTTTTGAGGGCCGCACTCTTTTTTTACAGCTTGGCTGTTTTGGATTAGATTTCATTTCTTTTTGTATTTGTATAGCCCAAAGCTGGCCTATGGCTGGCTTTGGGACTTTTTTAACCTATCTTTTTTTCTTTACCACAGGAAGAAGAAAAGATCAAGCAGATGTACTTTAAATATTTCTGATTTTATCAGTAAATTTACAAATTATATATATAATACACATATTTATCACAGAACGCTCCATGGTGGTTTCTTTGTAACTACACACTCTACAAGGTGACTTCTTCTAGATGCTCTCTCTACAGGGTGAATTGTTTGTAGCTGAACGATCTACAAGGTAACTTCTTCTAGCTGATCTCTCTACAGGGTGATTTGTTTGTAGCTGAACTATCTACAAGGTAACTTCTTCTAGCTGATCTCTCTACAGGGTGATTTGTTGGTAGCTGAATTCTGTGCAGGTGATTTGTTTGCAGCTGAGCTCTTTACAGAATGGTTTCTTTGTAGCTGAACTCTCTACAAGGTAACTTCTTCTAGCTGATCTTTCTAGAGGGCAATTTGTTAGTGGCTGAATTTTCTACAGGGTGATTTCTTTGCAGCTGAACTGTCTACATGGTGGTTTCATTGTAGCTGAACTCTCTACAAGGTAATTTCTTCTAGCTGATCTCTCTACAGGGAGATTTGTTTGTAGCTGAACTCTCTACAAGGTGACTTCTTCTAGCTGATCTTACTACAGGGTGATTTGTTTGTAGCTGAACTCTCTTCAGGGTAACTTCTTCTAGCTGATCTCTCTACAGGGTGATTTGTTGGTAGCTGAATTCTGTGCAGGTGATTTGTTTGCAGCTGAGCTGTTTAAAGAATGGTTTCTTTGTAGCTGAACTCTCTACAAGGTAACTTCTTCTAGCTGATTTCTCTACAGGGAGATTTGTTTGTTGCTGAACTCTCTACAGGGAGATTTGTTTGTTGCTGAACTCTCTACATGATGGTTTCTTTGTAGCTGAATTCTCTGCAAGGTAACTTCTTCTAGCTGATCTCTCTACAGGGAGATTTGTTTGTTGCTGAACTCTCTACAGGGTGATTGATTTGTAGCTGAACTCTCTACATGGTGGTTTCTTTTTAGCTGAACTCTACAAGGTGATTTCTTCTAGCTGAACTATCTATTTCCATAGTTGCATGAATTTCCTACAAGGTAACTTTTTCTAGCTGATCTCTCTACAGGGTGAATTGTTTGTAGCTGATCTCTCTACAGGTTACTTGTTCTAGCTGATCTCTTGAATTCTCTTTAGGATTACTGCTCTATTAGAGTATCTCAATCTCGCACTTGCTGCACTAAGTTGGATTTCGTGTTATAACTCCGTGGCCTTAAGTCTGATTCTTCTACACCATTGAAGAGCATTTCTAAGATGATTACTCCATCTGTACAACGATTTTCAAAGCATTACCCCAAGCGGTTTATCTGGTAGGCGTGGCAAGCAGTCATTTTTTTATTAGCTAATCTCGATTGCATAATTGTTACACACTGTTGGTTTTTTCGTTGTATCTTACTGGTTTTTAGCTCGATTTATTTCAAACCACAAAAGGTTTGAGGTTCAATAGTTAACCTATTCACCCACCGATTTTCAGCTTCTTCCCATACGCGGTTTACCCTGTAGGCGTGACAACATATTGGTATTATTTTTCATGAATAATCGCTCTTAACTCTTTGCCTGTTTATCGTAGTCCAGCCAAAGTTGGTACCGAGATGCGCCATTATACCCCTCTTCTGTATGCCAAAGTTCAAGGCGATCGGATAAGGTGTTCGCATTTTATAGCAGTTTTTGTAATTATGCGAAAAAAGGAAGAAAAATAAGAAGAAAAAAACCAAGAAACTAAGCCAATTTTTGAAGTCGCATACGTATCTCGGTAACGCTTTAAGCAATTTTACTCAAATTTGGAATGTGGAGTGCTGAAGTTGGAGGGCATGTCCACAGCAAACATCGTCTTGTTTCATCAAGGCAGCACAGAGCTACGGAGGTGCAAAAATTGCATTTTTTTCTTCCTGTCAATATACTCATGGGTGTTGCGCATCGGCTTCTTGGGCCGCACGACACACTACCGTGTGTCTTGATCCTGTGCCTACTTCCTTACTTCACATTTGTATGTATGCTGTTTATCAATGTTAGGCAGGCGTATAGTGAAATCTTACAGTAGAGTTATCAGATAAGGAATGGGCAGGTATTCCATGATAAATAAAATCTCACCAAGTTTAGCTTTTATCATTGAAAATTATTGAAGCAACCTGATGAGTTTAACTGATTTAAAAATACATATTTGCTACAGTAACTACTTATCAAGAAAACAAGGCAATTAAATTTACTAACGTTTAGGGACTCAAAGTACTTGAGAAATCCAAACAATCCACACCACAGTAGAAACATTCCAGAACCAAGTACAATACTAACTGCTTCTATCAAATCAAAGGAAATCCTTTCCTAAAAATTATAGAGACAATGTACACAATAATCTATGTTATCCTAAAGAGATATGTACGATGTCATAAACTCATTATATATAGCTGATAAGCAAAACATTGTTCAAAAAGCTTTTCTTATATTGAACATATGTGACCGGATCTGTGAAAACCGGACACAATCGTGCAAGCCTAAATTTACAGTATAAAGCATTGAATACAATGGGTGAAATACTTCGGTATTATTGAAAAAATTCCGTAAATTTTGTGAACGCCTCTTTCTTAGTGAAGGAAGGTACTAACAATAACACCCTGGATATCACCTTATTTCCCTGCTCATGGGGAGTTGGAAAATCTTTGTTTCGTTGCAGTAGACACAAGGATACGGAAGTTATGAGCGTCTGTTTACGACACAATAAAGTGATCGTACACGATCAATTTTTCTTCACAAATTTCGCTTTGTATGCAGTGAAGAAAGGTGAGTAAAGGAAAAACTTACCCAGTAATTGATTTCTCTGTTCATGGCAAACATAATGGTGAAAATTGTAGCTCCATACCTCAATTCGTTGGTAAGTTACAACCATTTTAGTAAGCAACTGTAATTTATTTTCCCTATACTAGCTGTAAAAATTGATTTTTCTGTTGTTGCAACTTTGTAGGACTGTAACTCCTAAAGTTATCGGTATACGAGGCTGAACTGTTGCCAGAGGGTACACTTGGCTAAGTAGATTATAAATATTTAATAAACAGGAATTTGAAAAATGCGCGATTGTGTCGGGTTTTCGCAGATCCGGTCACATATAACCATGCAGTATATGTAATGGCTAAACAATACATACTTTGTAATCTCCAATAATCTTCAGCACAGTAGAAGTTTTTATTAGCAGACATGCAAACAATGTCATCAAGTGCCACGTGTTGACTAATGCACAAAGGTCTGACCAAGATACTTGTTTCTTGTGGTAAGCTAAGAAATGCAGCTTCACATCCTGTAAAATCAAATTATCTGAAATGGATGAATAACTATAATAGCGTTAGAGTTATATATGACAGGAGACTCAATTATTTACTGTTGAATATACATACCTATATTAATTTTTTTGTGCATTAATTAAAGGGAAAAAATTAACAGAAGATACATAACACTGTCATTTAATTGTGTCACAATAACTTCCATATACTTTGGCTTATCGAGATGGATTCAGCTAATTAGAATCCTTGATGGAGCTTAGTATGGCCAAATTACGTATTTATCTCTGTAATAATACAGCAATAAACCTTTTGTATTTTTTACAATGTAACATCTATACAATAATTACTAAATAAGGC
This sequence comes from Dysidea avara, assembly GCF_963678975.1. NCBI lineage: Eukaryota > Metazoa > Porifera > Demospongiae > Dictyoceratida > Dysideidae > Dysidea > Dysidea avara. The sequence continues at coordinate 16,422,136 of NC_089275.1, read as the reverse complement.
ATTATTTTCATGTTGAATAGCCACCTTAATGTATGGGTGAAATCAATCACAAATGTCTTGAATTACTAGTGTTAGTGGTAATGCAACACTTAAATTTTTCTAAAATCCAAGGGGTGTTATTATAGCATCCCTGAAAATAAAAAGTACCTTACAGGTTTTTGCAATTGAATTTGTCACCTTTCAATTAATTGACTTTGTCCCGTTTGTAGTGGAGTTTGTCGCTTTTGCAGTAGCGTTTATCCCATTTGCAATTGAATTTGTCGGTGTTACAATAGAGTTAGTTGCTTTTGCATTAGAATTCGTTGCGTTTGCACAAGAATTCATCCATAAATAAAAAGATTGGCAGCTACAGTAAACACAAAAACAAGATGTAGTAACTTCATGATCTTGTTGAAGTACAACTGTTGTAAACAACTTTTATAAGGTAATAATTCTTCTGCTACAGCTTCTTCAACAGCATTCGCAATTGTGCTTCACCAATGGCGATGGGTGTGGTCACTTGCGAACAAGTTAATTAACTCGAATGGCTTCATGTATAACTAGCTCAATACGAGTCCAGGTACCCTGTAGTGTCTCAAGTGGTATTCACCATTGCAAAAATGATCCACCTTGTGATGAGCAGCTGGTTTATTGCAGTCAATATAATTATGACAAATTCTAGTGCAAATGTGACAAATTCTAATGCAAAAGCAATGAATCCAATTGCAAAACCGACAAATTCAATTGCAAACGGGACGAATTCTACTACAAAAGCGATGAACTCTACTGCAAATGGGATGAAGTCAATTGCAAAGGTGATAAATTTAATTGCAAGAGGTATCATAGTCACACCAGTGATTCTGTAACACTCTTGTAAATGAAATCCCACAATTAAAACTTTCTTTTGTTTTTTGATAATAAGTACATTCTGCAACTTACATACAATGTAGAAAGACAAAGAAGTAAGTACCGTATATCACTACAATAAAATGTGTATTTGTGCATACTAGCAAATGTGAACTATCATCTCCTACACATCACATACACCACAGAGTGCATGCTATGTACAACACATTTAGAGTGTACCACATATGCACAAATACACATAGTGATAGTAAAAAAGTTTGGCTGTTAAAAAGTGTGACAAAATCCCTCTGTTGAAAAAATTGGTGGAAAAAACTTTGGCGACTGAAATAATATTCGCCAAAGTTTTTACTGTGTGGTACGTACGGATAAACGATAAGGTGTTTTAACTCATCAGTTACGTAGTGTAGTAAGTGTATAGGTATCTAGCGTTGTTATTGTAGCAGTACTTTTGTAGCTACTGATCTAACCATAGATAATCAATCTAACGATGTGCTGGCAAAGGCATAGATACTCTAGTCAAACCCTATAGTATCTATGGCAAAGGCATGCTTCTCTATCTTCTGCGATACCGAGAGTGACCATATTTGCTATTTCAGTGAACTCCAGTAGCAGAGGTTATCACGTGTATCAAAGTATTTGGCCAAATTCATCACGAGACGATGAACTAACTGCGAGACTAACTGGCGTGCGAATGGGAAGCCTGTTGGAAATGCTATCCCAAGGAGTGCTTACAACTGTAGGACACATTCCTAGGAAGATCAAGATTTCCAAAGTCAGCTCGATCTTTATTGCGTGGTGGTACGAACTGACCTTCATCTCAAGTTCTAGTTACTCAATGTGCTCATGTGATCATCTAACATAATTGGCGAAAAAACTTTAGCGAATTGAATGCTATTCGCCAAATTCGCCAAAGCATTTTACCGCCAAAGTTTTATACTATACGGTATATTTGTAATCCTATAGAATTACTGTATTTCACAGAACAATTGTGTTTCCTAAATAACACTGTTTCCACATGGACAAAATCTTGCAATTTTAAACACTTCTAATAGAGCCAAAATTTCTGGGTAAAATTACAAGCTGAATCCAATAGAAATAATAATATATCTATGGCTTCATATACCTTGACCCTCTGTGCTTCTTAACATTGTAAGATAATAACCTGGATGGACACCTTCCTTGGTCAGCTTTTGGTCATTATGACCATCCCTTGCTTGTCTATGCAGATGCAAAGTTTCAGTATAATATATAGTTATACAACGGCCACGAGTACTCTGCCTGATATAAACGCACGAGCCTGAGGGCCGAAGGCAAGTGCATTCATACAGGCAGAGCACGAGTGCACGCTGCATAACTGTTATGTATCATTCACCTAATAGGTGGGGAGAGTCTCACAAGACAGCTGTAAACACTTATAAAGGCCAGGTTTCTAACATCGATTGTGGGTAACCAAGCCGGACGTTGCGATGAAGTTCCATCTGCAGTACTGCAGCCACCTGAGATATTGAAAGCTAGTACGCTATGGGTTATATCACTAACCTGCATTCGCTATTCAACTCTCATCATGTATTGCTTAGCATGCCAGTGTGATCACTCAATCACCAAATAGACCAAGCGCCAGACTAATCGTCATAGTGATTCTCTTGAGCGAAAAATAGCAGCTAAATAAACGGTTTAAGTAAACAAAACCTAACTACTAAACGATACTAGTATTCACACTGGCTAAACTCGAATCTAGTGACATGACAAAACTGGTTACCACAATCGAACGTAAAGGTGAGTATTATTTAGTTTTATTGAGTCATTGTCGAAGTGGACTACAGTTTAATCTGGGCTAAGATGGCACCAAACTAGTAAGGTGTATAAGTACGTTTTTATATGTGTAAACTAGAGTTGTGGCCACTGCGTTGGCTTTTTCGATCGCCATTGGCTGCTTGTAAACATTATACGTATTGGTGACGTTATGGCCCACAATCGACCTTTACATGTAAGGCTATAAAAGAATTCTAGTGATCTGTGAAGTGTCTTTCCACCTATTAGGTGAGGTGTCGTAGTGGTCTTGGCCACCGGCACTTGTGCTATGCTGCAGCCAGTGCAATATCTGTATATTGCACTACAGTCGGTGCATTATAACTTATAATGCGCTCGTTGTGGTCTACAAAACCGCACCAGTGTGTTATAAGTTATAATGCACTTGCTGTGGTCTGCAGCAGTGCAATATACAAATTATGGCACTGGCGGTGCCTTTGAACTGCCCACGCAGAGTGGTACATTCACTAATAAACACTTTAATAGCTCCCACAATATATCTTCTATTGGTATTATTTGTCAGATTTTGGTTGGTAAATTTAATGGCATCATATCTAAGTATGAATCAAGCAAATATTGCACCAAGTTTGACATTTTTATCAAAAAGCAAATGATTTTTTCACTTAGCCGCTCTACTATAAACCAAATGAATGAATAATCTATTAGAAAAATAACAGAATTTCAATAAGCATTACAAGGCAAGCCTAGTGGCCCTTATGTGCAATAGTCAAATAAAAAGTTTAATATAAACACTATCAGCTACAAACTTTGACTTACGTACAAACTGCAGTTTTAAAAGACGGGTTTCTGAACATTTAACTGATATGCTATATACATTGCCATAAAGTATATATTAATGTATGTGATTTTCTTTTATAGAAATCTTCTATGCACAGTATGGCTGCCAATTCATACCAGATTTACGAAAAGCTTTTTCACACTCAAAATTTGACCCATTTTTTAACGTTGAAGCTTATAACTTTTTTTACTACTGCATGCAATTGCCTGAATTTTCCATAAGTGCAACTGGCTGCATTTTGATATGAAGAGCAAGTTAATCAGTACAGGAAGTAGAGTATTACATCATTTTGTTTGCTGGCATGTAAAATGTGTGGAAATGGTACCTTTTCACAAATCCAGTCACATATAGCCATGCATGTCAATTTGCATACAAACAAGCACTTATATGATGCACATACCTTCAATAACCTTATCAGTTTTAGCACACTAAAAATATAAAGTTTTGAAATGATTATTGCAAAAACTAAGACAAAGACATCCAGAATGGTGCCTCTTCTTAGAGTGCTCTTACAGTATCTCTCCAGCTTAGGATATATTTTTAGATCAACTTCAACATGACCACGCTGAAGTTTGTTTTCCAAAGCAACATTAACATGATACACAGCATATATTGCATTGTCACGTTCAACGATGCCTTTTTGATAAAAAGTATTAAGAGTGAAATTAAATTTCACCAGTTGTACCCTAAAAGGATGACACATAAAAATATTATCAATAGAAATGTATTCCATCACCTATTGTACAATGTACATGTAGTATGTACATGTAGTGCTGATCCAAATACAAACACATTAAAAATTAAATGTATACTTAATTTTAGACTTGAAATGAACAGTAAAATTAATAAGTAAATTCTTGCAGGTCCCTAGTGGGATAGTGATCAACAAACAAACAAAAAAATGCATCCACTTGAATTTTAGGGTAGGTAAAAATGGTGGACCCAGGGACCAAAGATCCAGAACCTGGTGACCCACCAGGATCCAACTCTCCTTGAAATTTTATACACTTCATAACTTCACAATATTCTATACTTGTACTAGGTACCTTTGCAAGTAGTCTTGTATGGCCAATCCACTATTCCCCATCGCAGTGTCTCACACGATGTTTATACCAATTAGAAATTATAAGCACCTCTGAAAAAGGACTGCATTTATAGGTTACTCACATGAGCATGCTAGTCTATTATGTCACCTAGCTACTAAAGTTTATAAATGTTGTGCAGATGCATCATGACGTACGAAGCCTAGTTGTTTGAGCTGCTGGACTGAAACTTGCTTAGCTAGTAATTGCTATTTTCCTGGAATATATGTTTGCACAATGTTTCTAAACTTTAGTATCTTGGTGACATAATAAACTAGTATGCTCATTGTGCAACAGGCAAGTGGCTTATAAATGCAGTCAGCTTCAGACACTTTTTGGAGGAGCTAATTGATTTAAACATCGTGTGAAGCACTCTGATGAGGAAAAGTGGATTTGCCATGCAAGACTACTTGCAGAGATACTTAGTACAAACATAGAATATTTTGAAGTGTATAAATCCAAGAAGAGTTGGATCCTTGCAGCGCCCTGGTCTTTGGTCGCCAGGTCTACTGTTTTTACCCATGTGGATTTCCACTCAACCATATGAAGTTTAACATTTCACAGAAATAAAATATTATTCAGAATAGTGCATTTATAAGCTACCCATGCAGTGAAGTATGCATTTCTGCAATTTTACACGAATGTTAGACCAAGAATCCACGATTCTCTAATGTATTCATGTATGTATGTATGTATGTATGTATGTATGTATGTATGTATGTATGTATGTATGTATGTATGTATGTATGTATGTATGTATGTATGTATGTATGTATGTATGTATGTATGTATGTATGTATGTATGTATGTATGTATGTATGTATGTATGTATGTATGTATGTATATGTACATATGCTATAGTTAAAGCACTGTGACACGCATACAGAGAATACAGCATGAGGGGGCGTGTCAAGATACCAATACGTACACACATGGTGTTTTAAGTGTTTGTCTTCTTGCTCAGACCATTCATCCTGTGTGCCTGAACTGCTTCAATTTTCAGTGATCAGACTATCAGTAAGTGTCCATGTAATCTATTTCTAGTTGTAGAGCCAACTGGTTGGCTTAGTCTGGCTAGTTTTAACAATTTACGATATCACACACACGATCAATTGTACTGTCTGAGTGGGATTGTTTTCGTGACATTCCTTACATAACTGTTCTGTATAATTGTACTTATTTGCCAAAGTGTACTGTATTGCCCAATATTATTATCCAACATAAATATACTGTATCACTCATACAGTAATGACTCTTATAGAACTTTGCGTGGGCGAGATCAAAGGAAAAGTGTACTTTAAATTTTATAAAGTACACTTAACTCCGGCAAACTGTACAATAAAGCACTCTTTGTGAGCAATAAAGCACAGTTGCCCACTAGCCTTATTAGCCTGCAGTGCTTACGTCAGTACAATTAATCCTCCAAGCCAGTGAAGACTGATAGCCTCGCCGCACTGAGTGATTAATCACCCCAGCCAATACGAGTTCTACCACCTATATAGACATACCTAAATGCTTCGATGATGAGTGGGAGAAAGTAACGTTGCTGTTACGTGTGCTAATGTAAATGGACAAGTCCTGGAGATATCACGGAAAAACTTCACCATGTGTCACAATAGAATCGATTGTGGGATATGAGCAAAACCTGCCAAATACACAATGAACGTCTACCATGCCAAACTATGGTGAACTACACATAAGTTACTTTGTTAAACTAGTTTGTGTGCATTCAGGCTTCTAATAATTCGTGCAACACGTGTTAATTGCAATTGCGAGTCCTAGTGTATGGTGAAGCTACACAACTAGAAAGTTCCATAAATCATTTAAAGCATTGCCTTGCTCATGCTATATGAAAAATAAAGCACTTGGCGCTTGGCCTCAATGCTAATAAAGCACTCAGCTTCACCTCGTGCTTTCTTCGCCTCGTGCTTTATTAGCATCTCGGCCACGCACCTCACACTTTATTTTTTTAGATAGCACTTGCGGCAATGCTTTAACATATATACATACAGTACAGTTATGTAGCTGTGTATGGAAAATAAAATACATGGTGGAACTTTGATCCTCCCATGCAAAGTAATATATGTACGTACATAATGTGCACGTGTGCACACATCAATGCTCACCTGAAACTGTTATCTCTGTTGATGAAATATTCAACCTGATTTTTCACAGTACGATTGCATGAGTCCCTGGAGCAGCATTCACTATCATTAGTGCAAACTTTATCAACCAATTCTGATTCAGTGACCATGAAGAGGTCTCGATGATAAATGTAATAATCAGCTGCAAATAATGTAGCATCAGTTACATGTTCACATAAACAAAATTTCTCCTATAGCCATTCAAGTGCAAGTAACTACATACAGGTATATTGGCAGGGGAAATCTTTGGCAAACAATTATCACCATAATAGGTTTTGATGTAAACAATTAGACATTTTTTTGTTATTAGCTGAATCATATTTGTATTGCATGAAAAGATATTAATTCAATGAAGTGATGCTCATTTAATTAGCAAATATTGATCCTAGGTAAAGCTCAATGTTGAAAGGGTTTCGCTTAGGCATAGATTACATTTTTAATCATCGATACATTTACAATCATGCCATCACTACAACTTACATGTGTTAGGAAAGAAATCAAACACCTTGAAAAAGCAATCCTCGTATTTCACATACTCAATCATCATTGTTAAGTTATGAGGATCTCTTGTAGAAATGTCTCCATGAGAATAGTTGAACGGATTCACAGATTCTTCTGAGATTGTATAGTACTGCATTAGTGAATACAAATTTACGTGTACATTGATCAATCACTGTACACAGCGTTATGAATGAAGACTAAATTTATTGTATGAAAAAGGCCGCATAATTACATACGAATCAAAAAGATGGGATTAATTCTCTAGTCGAGAATTAATACTCATGGTGATACATGTTGTAGATTTCTTAACTGCTTGTAAGACTGTACTTATACATTACATCGAATTAAGTTATAAATACAGGTTTGATTTGATTTTTATTTATCCGTCCTTCCATTAACAGCATAAGTTACAAAACTAACAAAAACATATACACATTTCACAGTAACTTTCAAATATACAAAGACCAAACATATACTTACAAATCAACAATATACACAATAATAAAACTACTAAGGAGATAGTCATGAAGTGATAATGGAAAAGTACAAGATGAATTGTTGCAATTAAGTTATTCTACCACAAAGATATAGCTACTATGGTGAAAGAATTTTGGGTTGAGATATGCGCACATCTTTGAAGGTTGGCAAAGTAGGGAGGTTAAAGATTAAAATTTTGAAGACATACATGACCGGCCCTGAGAAAATAGAACATGTGGGCTACACAATAAGTCATAAGTACTAGAATAGAATATTTGCATTCCGTAACTTGTATTGTATACGTAGCTAGCTAAATGCTTAATAATGGCTGAAATTTGCATGGCTATAGAATGGTGACATAAAAGTTCCGAGTTATGAAAGCATGAAAGTTTGAAAGAATTAATTATACAAATTTTAAGTGCCCACATGCCAGGACTGGTCACAATTATTATGTCTATGACTAAATTAACTGTGTATCCAATCTAACAGGGAAGTAAACAATACAAAATTTAATGTTATCACACAGTTGGAAATTAAAGTATAATTCGTTACAACACTACATTTGAATGACATACAGTACATACAAACTTTACTTATAGAATCACTTACAGATTCAACAACATGTGTTATCTGATTGTATACATCAGAGAATTTGAATAGGTCTTTAACTGGTTCGTCATTGGAGTCTGATATGATGAAACTCTCCCTAAAAACTTCAAGATTTTCAGCCACAAAATTTGTCACTTCAAACTTGTCAATTGCATAGACTGACACCTGTGTAGCACAAATAGCAAACCTATACACTCAATTCACATTTCTTTTCAAGTAAGTATTTTGGTCAATGATGAGGCAGTTAATATACTATGGACATATTTATATTATAATGGCAATATGCTAAATTTTTAATTCGATGTGGATTTAAAATTTCCTTGTTTAACTACTTCAAAATTTACACAGTGTGTTATGATTGTGTAATACAATAATTATGTCATTCATGTGTGAAAACATTTTGAAACCTACACAAATTGTTTTATCTATTATGGACATTTCTGTAGATATCTATGAAATACAGAGTTACTGCTTTGCCTAATAAATCAGTTTTGGTGTTTATTTTGGAATCTGTACTAAATGCTGTATACTATGTTTGTACGTCACTAGGTTTTGGATTGGATATATACTTCTGCTAACTTAAAAGTCTAGATGCCTATCCGTATAAAACTGGTGGTAGCTACATGTTTAAAATCTAAATAGTAATGGTACACCACTAACACATTCACTGTGTATATTGGTTTTAGTACTATCAAACTGATTGGAATTACAGCCACTTCTTGACTCTCATCACCTCTAATTTCTCCACTGGCTTTGGGGTTTATTGCCATAAGCATTTTACCATGATGACATACTTGTAACACATGATTGATTACAACTCAGTAAATATTATTCCATGCAACCAAAATACACTATGATTGATAACCTGTCCACAGACCCTAGTTTCTATGATTGATTTACCCTGTAGGAGTGATAGAAAATCTTATCTGACAAAATTGTTAAATATTGCTGCAACAGTTGCCTGCGTAACAGAAGACTACTAAAGATGGAGGACATTTTCACTATAGAATTATTTCATTTGAGAAGGTATATAGCTATGTTCAAATAATCAAATTTGGTACATGCATGTACATAATTATGTGGACTACAAAGGTGGAGGGGATTTTTACTATGAAATTGTTTTGTTCATTTCACAGAAGCTAGATACTAAGTCACATTTTTAAAATAGCAGTTCAATAACTTGTAACAGCTCTAGGTTTTCGGAAATGTGGGTCTGAAAGCTTGCGTACATCTTATTCTACATATTGCTCATCAAAGTAACGTGCATTGTACTGAGCTGCATTTATAACAGCAATCTTGTTCAGCCAGTCAAATATCTAATACACCACTGCATTTGCCTCTTCATGGAGAGTAAGAATATGTTTGTTCGTTTTGTACCATGAAGTAAGCACGAATTATCTGTGTTTGTTTACATGAAGTAAAAAGAGTAACTTTATTGTCGCTGAGCCTATACTTGCTTGATAGAATGGGTCAATATAACTGGGAAAAAACTGTATCATGGTGAATGCCCCAGTTCACAGTGAACACAATGACACAAGTCTCAACTCTGTTTCCTGTTGTACTTGTGACTTATGATTGATTAAACATTTCTTGCTCTAGACAACAAAAGTCATAAAATGTGGCCAGATTTTACACAACCGTCCAAATCTTATGTCAGGCAAAATCAAACTAACACCCACAGTGGACAGCTACACTATTGTACTACCAGTTTTGACCCTCAGTTCTACTTAAACTACAGTACTCGAGGCTGGTTTTAACAAACATCTTTTCTGGGTGGTGTGGAGAGCTCAAATGGTGGTTTCTGGCCTTGTAAAGGGCCTGGCTTGGCACTGTAAAACAGTAATCTTCATCAATGACTAATCATTGAACAGTTTGTGTACCCTATCACTCTTATTGGAGTATTTCTGTGTCTATCTAACCACCAGATAACTATACATGTAAATGTGACAGAAACTTGAAAATATAGGATGGCATTCATGTAAGACTGTAACCCACACGGTTTTACTTTCAGCAGAGAATGAATCTTTCCACATGCCCCTATAGAACATATCATGCTAAGCTATATAAATTAATGAAGGGGTCATTGTCAACAATGTTTTGCTGGCTATTATGATCCATATTTAGCCAGCCTCTACTTGTTGCATAGCCTGTTCAGGAAGCTATTAACTGGGGACCCAAACTGGGCATCCAGTTTTGTAGAAGCAGCTATATACAAGGTACAACATGAAATTGCTAAATGTACAAATATATAACACAGGATATATTACAGTCATTTTAACCATAACAAGTAATGGATGGAGTGATTGTGTGGGTAATCATGCATCACCATTTTTAGTTGAATGAATATAATTTATATAAGATAGTTATGATACCACTTCCTTAACACAATTCCTTATTGGAATTTCTGATTACAGGATATCTGTACACCACTATAATTTGTTGTGGTGTATTTTCCTCCTAAAACCATGTAGCTGACACTTTAAATAAGGGAATGTTCTTGAGATGGTACAGCTCCTAGCAGGCAGGTACACTTATAATAGTTAGCAACTTGGTTGAGCATTAAGCTGTATTATGTACCATTACAGCCTAAAATAGTTGTGTACAGCATCCATATTAAGGTTAGGATAAAGTCGAAGCTCTTCAATCTAGGGATGCCAACGTGTGCACCACAAAAAAATTCATTAACTGTACCACATTGCATAATAAGCCATAAAATTTTAATGTGACTGGATCTGCAAAAACCTGACATAATGGTGTATTTTTCAAATTCTATATTATTGGATATTTATAACTACTTAACCAAGTGTATGTTCTGGCCAAGTTTCAGCCTTGTATGCCAGCAACATTTGGAGTTACAGCCCTACAAAGTAGCTACAACAGAAAGATCAATTTGTACAGGGAAAATAAATTACAGGTGCTTACAAAAGCGGCCGTAACTTACAAATGCAATACAGTACAGAGATGCAACTTGTACCATCGTGTTCATTATGAATAGGGGAGCCCATTTATGGATACCCCTTTTTTCCTTCTATCACCTTTGTTCACTACATACAGAGACGAAATCAGTGAAGATAGATCAATCGTGTACGATCGCTTCAACATCACAAAAACAAAGGCCCATAATACATGTATTCTTTAGTCTACTGCTACAAAACAAAGATTTTTGAACCCCCTTGAGTAGGTGAATAATATGATATCCAGGTTTGTATCATTACACCCTTTCTTTACAAAGAACAAAGCATTTAAAAATCTAATGATCTTTTTTTCATTTACGCAAATTGCAATCAATAGCCTATACTGAAAATTTAGGCTTGTGCCATTATGTCGGGTTCTCGCAGTTCCGGTCACAAATGGAGATTGCTCAAAGACTAGATTTTATGTTTGGTTTTAGTGCTATTTACAGGACAGCATGAATGTTATGTGAATGAGTTGATAAAAGCTTGTTAATATATTTGGTAATTGTACTTCTTCACGTCTACTAGGCGCATTAAGGTTAGCATTGTAATTTGTTCTGTAAGGCTTGTAGCAAACATCAGCTTAGTGAAACAAAGCTTGTTAGGTGTTTATATCTGCAATAAACTGCCAGTCTTGTTAGTATGTGGCGCTTGAGTGATATTACTAATGATTTGTGGGTTCTTTGGCATTTCACTGCAGTATACTTTAACTTTACGTCAGTTTTCTATAGTATAGTACACTACTAGATATGTAGGCTAGGCATTGTGGCTTAGTAGTAGTGGGAGCAGGAACAGATACCAAAAAAGTGCTCTTAACTACGTTTTCTGAGTTTGTGTGTGAAACTTTGAAAGTTAAACAATTGTTTTTTTGCACTGTATTCTGATTGCTAAAGTAAGCCTTTCTTAATGGCTTTGTGTCCCTGCCCATGTGTCTGCTGGTTGTTTTTCAATAATTACCTTGGCAAAATGTGGTAGTTTCCCAGTGATTTGACATGTAGTAATGCTTCACAAACCACACTACTGTATAACTCTTGAGTGATAAACACTAGCAGCTTCAAATCTCCCTACCTATTACTAAGTAAAGCTGTGTGCTTTTTAGCAAAGGTGAGTTATCACCTAAAGTACAACATGTGGTATTTTAACTATGTCCAGTTTACCATAACCTCAATTATTAAGTTTATCCTCATGATTCATAGTACTTTATGCACAAGTTCAAGGGCAACCGGGGGATGGCGGGGTGTTGTCCAATGGTTCCATGGAGCCCCTTTATGGTGAAATCTTGGGCTGAAATATTAAAACTTTATGAAGTCATGGCAAAGGAGCAATAATGGCTGGGACGGAATTCCCCTCTGCATTCAAACATTGAGTTATAGCAAAGGATTCCAACTTTCACTACTTATTAATTCCTAGAGTGACACCTCTCTAATCCAATACCTCTGCAATCGGGAATATTTTATGTATTAAAAAATGCATTTTCTATGTATTACTACCTGACATCCTCACTAACCTGATACAATTTTCTTGAACGTCCGATTATAGAGGTTTCACTGTAATTCCTTACAAATGCTAACTTTTCTGTAAAAAATTTACTGGTGAGAGTGAAACAATATTGAAGAGTGATTTTCACTATCACATAACTAGCTATTGTAGGGTGAGGTTATCACATTCACAGTGGAACTTACCTTTTACAGTAAATGTCTGGATCCTTCTCTGACTAACATAAATATTTAATATGGTAGCTATTACTACACACTTCAATTTGACAGATTGTTTGATAGGATTAATGGTTCACTATTCACGGTATTTTATTGGATTGAAAGTGCAAACAAAATAGCAGGTATAACTATATACCTGGAAGAAACATCATGTTTGGTATTCTGCAGTAGCTATATTATATAATATTGCAACGATAAAATTCTTCAATGGTGCCAAACTGCCCAGTATATTTAATGATGCAGAAGCCTACTAAATCTATTTGAGGGTGGGATTGTTGTCTAGGTGCATCAATGTAAACAAAACATTATGGTGAATACCTACAAAAGCAGCTTTAGGCCCAATGGCTCTTTTATACAAATACAGTTGATTATAATTCTGTGAATGTTATCTAACTAGGGACCTGTGAGAAGGCTTAAAACCTGTGGATACAAACATGTTATAGAATATAGAAAAAAGTCCAGACTCAGTAGTGATGTACGTAGCTACAGTAAATTCACCCAAGAATTCTCAACATACATACTAGTTTGGGATCAGCAATAAAACATGATCATGTTGGATTAGGTTAATTATAGGAGTTCAGTTAGGACTAGGTTATAGGGTAGGAGTTTGGTTAAGAAATTGGGTCAACTTCTAAGTTAGTGATGATAGTGGTTAGGCCTTTGGGTTAGTGAAATATCACATGACCGTGTTTTATCAAATATAGTTCGTTCACCTGTATGGTAACTATTACAAGAAGTAACACATGAAGTATTAACTTCCAAGGAAATCTCCTTTTGTCCTCATTTGTCCACTTTTCTACGAGACTCTTAAAATGATAACGAAGCCGCTTCTTCATCTCCCTATCCGCTCGACCAGCTCTTCTTTTCCACTCCTCCTCCTCCTGATCACCGCGCATATTATCCTCAACATTTAGCTTTATTGTAAGTGCCTTCAGCTCTATATCTTCTTCGGAGCTGTTGGTGCTACCACTGTGGCAAAACGAGTAATTACACGAACCAATTGTATACGTGCGTAAACCAGTCAGGATCCTGGTAAAGTAGCTCGGCTTGTCACCAGATAGTTTATAGTCACTCTCCATTCTCACAGCGTTGTTGTCCACGAAATCATTATACGCTGATGACTATTTATAAAATAAATTATTATAGTAGGAACGGAACCGATGGTCACACATAAATTGTAGGTAATCTCCCGTATATTACGTCATGTCAGGGTTAATTCTGTTGTATTTTGTAAGCTCATCTGCTCCGTTTCAGCAAGCTCCTTCTTGCTTACAGATGTAAATAATTGATTCGGAAGCAACAGATGTAAGTGGCTATATGTAGCGATTCCGGAATTCCGTAAATTTAGCATAAAATTTTCTCCGTGAATCACGGCTTCCATTGGAGAGTTGGCACAATCATTTCGCTGCCATACGAGCGATTGATCAAACAATTTGATTGTTTCTAGGGTTTCTGGGGCAAGGAATACGATGGTACAGTTAGTTTCCCACTACAAATATGTTTGTGTGGAGTTTTATGCCAATAAGATTATTTTGCAATATAGCCACCACGATGTTATGTTCTTTTTGCAAGCAACGACCCAGCACATGTTAGTTACACGAAGGTGAGCATTTTTGTCCATGTAGTTTTCAATATTATTACTATGCTAAAAGTCAGCAAATTTGCACCACAAATGGCTCATTTCTTTGATGCATCATTTTGGTAGCTGTCAAGGAGCTGTACATTAAGAGACAAAACAATCATATAAACAGCTGTAAATCAACAGTACAACTCCTTGCTTTGCATGCACATTGTATTTTTGAGTGGAGATTACTGGAACAGAGTGGTTACACTTCACCATGTGTATGTTGTTTGCCATCCGCAAGATGCTAAATGCATGCAACTATTTAGTGGCTTTCTATGGAGGTGACCTTAAGGTTACGGAATAGTTTTAAATGCGTGGGCGGAACAAATTACAAAACCTGCTTTAAACCAAACAGGGATAAATAATTTCAACAACTGTGTTGTGTTAGCAATACAACTAATTGTGCTTGTTTGTTTTTACTACAGAACAACGACTGTTCTTGGGTGTGTGGTCTACAATAGAGCGATGTTTTATAAAAACGTGCCGCCAAAAACCAGACTAACAGATTACTGAATCCTTATAATTTCAACACAAGTGGCTAAACAACTAAAATATCTAGGTCCTGTGGAAGCGATTTTTTAAGTTACTGGTAGTATAGACGTTTTATTGAACTTTTAGTAGTTTTTTCGGGTGAAACAAGCTCTTTGAAGGCTTGTATCCGAGTCACTGGGGAGAAACATGCCAAAAACGCTTCCACAGGACCTAACAAATTTAATATACAGTATCACTATGCCCCAGAAAAGCCAATAGAGCCTACAGCTTTTGCTGTATTTGGCGGCGGAAAAACATGGCAGTGACAGCTGGAGCTGAGCGATGTAGTTTGTGCCCACATGCCCTATTTTCGCAGGCCCGGTCACAATTGTACATTGTACGATCAATTGTTGCTGTATATTGCTATAGTTGGTGTTTCTCTTAAGACAACAAAGATCTCGTATAAAGGAAACCGCAAACTAGTCAAGTTTTTGCTCAGCTGGTCACATAATTATGTGACTGCATGGATTTGCATAAGGGAGTCTTCTAGGCCTGCATCAAATATGTCAGCATAATAACAAGCACAATAGGCTGGAGTGCTATGCCAGCATAATGCTAGCATATTAGGTGGATATTTCAAATGGTGGAGCTTAATTCCATTGAAGAAGAATGATACTTCCTAATAGAGCAGTCACTTTAATTTGTTGCTCTAATAGAGCATTCACTGATTAAAATGTTCCAAATTATTGTTAGATATTGTTGCTAGCCTATTCTGTAAATGCTATCCCACTAGGGACCTGTGAGAAGGCTGGGAAAATAATACAGGCATAATGGGAACACTGAAGAACATGATAGGTGAAAATTTTGGGAAATTCCTGAAAGCATTTTGGGAAAAATTATGAGCATATTTCATGTTTTGATATTTGATTCATTCCACACACACCAACGTTGGCAACTCATAACGTCAGGTTGGAGTAGGCTATTGACTTCAAATTAAGTCAGTAGTGAGCACCAACATAATATTGTATAGCTTATTATGTGGATGGAGAAAACGTTAGCTTTATATGTTTCTTAAACACTAAGATATGGTCTTTGAGGTTTGTAGAATTGGATGAGTGTGGATGATCCCATTTTGCAAATCTGGTCACATATCAGCTGTTGAGAAATCTGTCTGTGTGCAGTAAAATTCAATTTGT
Source organism: Dysidea avara (assembly GCF_963678975.1). Taxonomy (NCBI): domain Eukaryota; kingdom Metazoa; phylum Porifera; class Demospongiae; order Dictyoceratida; family Dysideidae; genus Dysidea; species Dysidea avara. The sequence continues at coordinate 16,405,909 of NC_089275.1, read as the reverse complement.
GACACTACTACTACTACTACTACTACTACTACTAATTTATGCTAATTTGTGGCCATGTACGTGATGTAGGTACTGTACATAACTACAGCATATTGGGGACAATCCATAGTTGACTAACTTGAGAAGCAATATATATATATGTCGGGGAGCTTGTCAAACTCTTTTGAAAGTCTAGAAACCATGGTGTCAACATTTCTTTTCTTTATTTAATTTATTTTAACTGCAAGCCATCTGACAGATTGTTTTAATGAAAAAAACCTTGTGTGAAAAAGTGTATGTTGTTTATGTTCTCGGTTAATCAAACTACGGAACTGACTGCTCTGTTTGAGTAGTGACTGTTTTATTAGGGTAGCTGATAAATAACTGAAATTTTTAATGTTCTTTATGCTATTTTAAGGTTATTTATACACCATTTCAGATATATGGGCTTTTCAGACTTATGGACCACCCCTGGTCCCAAGGGGCTCGGATAACCGAGGCTCCACTGTATGTACTAATCCCTTAGAAAGTATACAGAAACACAGCTTGTAAATACATAATGAGGTGTATGTAATTCTATAGCTGTACAGTATAGAAGTATTGTTACACATCACTCTCCTCCAGTGTGTTACTCCTATATACACAGAACAACATGTAAGTAATTCCATTTTCATTAAAAATTGAATTAACTCATAGGAGATATTTATTTATAGTAAACAAGTACACAACTGCATCATAAAAAAATCAATAATGTTGTACAACCCAATGGTGAAAGAAACAATTATCTAAGTCATCTGATCAATCTGAAATAATTTATGATTTTTCCTTTCCACATATTTACATTCCTACAATATTCTGTGGGTCTCCACATACAACCTTTTATTATAGTGTAGTAATGAAAGTTAATTGTGACTCGCTCAGCAAAAAATCCGACTTCTTTTGGATTTTCATTTGTGACTTTTTTGTTGTCCAGAGGGAAAAACTAATGAGCTGTTAAGTTTCAGCCATACCTGGTAAATATTTTCAGAGTTGCAGTGATAGGCGCAAAGCAATCGATTTGTACAGTGCTAATATTACAGGCGCCTATTCAATTGATCATAGGCTTTGAGTGCAATGGCTATAGAGTTGGGACTTGAGTCATTCTATTCACCATGAACTGGGGCATTCATCAAGGCCAGTATAGTTTTTTTTGCCTAAATACGCACATGCCATTAAGCAAGAAAGCTTAGAAACAGCGATTATAATGTTACGTTTTATGTCACAACATAAACAAACACACAAAACTCATGTTTGCTTAATAGTACAGAAACAAAACAAAAGTATTCTTGTGCTCCATTAGGAAACGAATCCATTGGTAATTCTAGTCTTCTTTCACTGTTCATGTAAACTTTTGAAGGGGGCGACAGTTGGGGGGTGGGTTCCCCCCTCCCATAAATGAAGCCCTGAGTGTCCAAAGGGGTGTAAGGTTAATTGAAATGTCAACAAGACAATGCATGTTTTGTATAACATTACTGTATCAAATATTCCCATTATATAAAGGACATAGATGGGCTTGCGGCCAATTTATAATGGAAGTTTTAAAAAACCTATTATTCATCTTTACCTAGGTACTGGCTTATTATGCTCAGCTATAGCTATGCTGGTATTAGACAATTATTATCACATACTATGTACTCTTCAAAATCAATGATATAATTTATCAAGACATGTACATCACTCATAATTCATCAACTCTAACAATTTCCAGGCATGTTGTTGCCATCACTTCAACACCACCATGCACTCTCTCCATTATTCTGTCATAACAAGTTCAGGTACTTCTCAAAATCTACTCAGCATTGAAACATTGTATATCTATGAAGATGTTGACAGTGAAAGGTGTGAAAAATATTATTACAAGACTTAACCCATGGTTAATAATTATAGCTATCATCAGTATTATTGAGCTGGCTACATCAAAGTTCAGCAAACTTATTGGTTGCGAGGCTTACAAGACTTTCTGCTCATCACATCATTGTGGACATGATGTGTAGTTTGCTATTGTACTGATTCTTAGAATCTGTATAAATGGCTGGAATTTTTGACACAGATTGACATAACAATAAATTAAGTAAGAAGCCAACGACCAGTAGTAATTATTATTATTAACGCTTTACAGTGACCAGCACTGAAGGTCTGACAGCAACTTGTGCTGCAGCCTTTAGGATTACTTAAGGATACAGATAGTTTAAAATGCGTGGGCGTAACAAATTACAAAACGTGCTTTAAAGTGACCAAGCCGGGATAAATAATTTCAACAACTGTGTTGTTAGCAATACATGTGCCTGTTTGTTTTTACTACAGAACAACAATTGTTCTTGGGTGTGTGGTCTACAATCAGTAGAGGCGATGTTTTATAAAAATGCGCCTCCAAAAACCAGACTAACAGGTTGCTGAATCCCTATAATTTCAATACAAGTGACTAAACAACAACTAAAATATCTAGGTCCTGTGGAAGCAATTTTTTAAGTTACTGGTTGTATAGACATTTTATTGAACTTTTAGCAGTTTTTTCGAGTGAAACAAGCTCTTTGAAGGCTTGTATCTGGAAGAAACACGCCAAAAACACTTCCACAGGACCTAATAAATTTAATATACAGTATTACTATGCCCCAGAAATACCAATAGAGTCTACAGCTTTTGCTGTATTTGGCGCCAGAAAAACATGGTAGTGACAGCTGGAGCTGAGCGCTGTGGCGATGTACGGGCTGGCTTACTTGTGTTACTACAACAAATTGTAGTGTTCCACCTGCCTCAAACTACACTGTAGCTACATAAAAACATTAAATATGAAGGGCTTCACCTTCATTTAAAACTTTTCACACTGCTAGACTGGTTTCATGGGCTTCTCAAAAAATATCGATAGGCATTCAAAATTTTGAATGATTGCCCGTGACTATACCGTAACCTTAATTCAGAGGATCTTACAAGTAAGGTTACACTGTGGTCCATGTATTAAGGTATTTATAACAGAAAACCGAATTTCAAAATGTTATTGCAAAGCTCAGTTATAAGCATTTGTTCAATTGTGCCATTTTTGGGACTTTTTTCAATGGAAAGATACAGAGAAAATTTTGCCTATTTTAAAAGACAAAATTGCTTATAACACCTCCATCCTATAATGGATTTTTAAAATCTAAGTGTTTATGAGATCCTCAGGGAGTACTACACTAAATAAAAATTATTTCCATTAATTTTAAAATTCTCCTGGAATCGCTACTGAGTATCCACCCCAAAAACACCTTCGCTGTAAAAAAGGCGCGCCCAAGAAACTACAAGTACCTGGAACCCAATGTAAAAAACAAAAAGAAAAAACAGCTCAGCTGAAGTGAAAAGTAACTGGTAACTTAAAGAGCTGATATCTGAAGCGGCCAAGAATACAATTACTAAAGTCAGTTTAATCCATGCAAGAACACCTTGGCTATAAAACAGGTGTGTACGTAAAAGTAACTGGCAACTGAAATAGCTGATATCTGAAGCGGCCAAGGATGAATGGTCATATACAACTAATTCAAAAATTTAACACTGAACCTTTATAATTCAGCTGTGTTCTATATTCACTCTTGCTGCATCGTAAAGTAATTTCTTTTAACTCTAATTGGCTGGTAATTTGGCCGCCTTTTTTAATAGTCAGTATAATAGAGCAAAAAAAGGTGGCCAAATTACCAGCCAATTAGAGTTAAAAGAAATTACTTTACGATGCAGCAAGAGTGAATATAGAACACAGCTGAATTATAAAGGTTCAGTGTTAAATTTTTGAATTAGCTGTATATGACCATTCATTCTTGGCCGCTTCAGGTATCAGCCATTTCAGTTGCCAGTTACTTTTATGTACACACCTGTTTTATAGCCAAGGTGTTCTTGCATGGATTAAACTTTAGTAATTGTATTCTTGCATGGCCGCTTCAGATATCAGCTCTTTAAGTTACCAGTTACTTTTCACTTCAGCTGAGCTGTTTTTTCTTTTTGTTTTTTACATTGGGTTCCAGGTACTTGTAGTTTCTTGGGCGCGCCTTTTTTACAGCGAAGGTGTTTTTGGGGTGGATATCACTCATTTTTGTCAGTGATAGACTCTACATTTAATTTGGCCCAAAGGTAATTTTTTTGGAAATGAGCAATTAACATTAATGCAGAATATTATCTTGGAGAGTCAGTAAAATCCATACATAATAATGATTGTTTCATAACACCGTAAATTCAGAAGTATGAATTTACGGTGTAGTATGACTGTTCTATTAGAGTAAATCTATCTTTACTGCCTGCATGTGACGAATATATCTCATATCTGTGCATGTTAAATGCTTCAGACACCTAGTTAAACTTGCAAGTGCCTAATTAGTTCACAGTTGCTACACAGCTATAAATACATTTGTATTTGTTATCATCATAATCATTTATCATGTTATAACCATTTTTAATATTTTGGTCACAACTTCAGGATTAGAGCAGCAGAGAAAGGAATGGAGGACTCAACCATCAAGACTTGTATATGGGAGATGGAACAGTATTGCAATGGACAATGCCGGTACTATATAACCCCTCAAGGGTGTTGCAGTACAGTATAGATGCAAGACCATGCAGAGCCTCGATCGTCACCTTTTGACTGTGGTCACAACTTCAGGATTGGAGCAGCAGAGAAAGGAATGGAGGACTCAATCAAGACTCGGGGAGATGGAATAGTATTGACATGGACAATGCCAGCACTAACCCCTCAAGGATGTCACAGTGCAGTATCGATACAACCACTCCAACCAGTGCGTAAGACCAGAGCCTCGATCATCACCTTTTGACTGAATTTTTTATACTTGATGAAGCAATTAAAACAAAAAAGTTGTAGTACTTATACTTTCCTGAGGGAACATGCCCCCAGAGTCCCAGACTCCCTTGTCTGTTCAGCACAATAATAGGATTGAGCCTTACTACCACTTTCACCTTTATTCTTGGCCCGGATGTACATATCAGCAACATAATACAGTAGCTGTAGATAATGCTAGTTAATGCCCCTAGGCAGAGCTATAGGGGTGGGGATTTTTCTCTACTATCACACTATCACAGTAGTTCTTTGCCCGGCCATCATCAACTGCTGTCAAAACATTAGTCTCGTCCCCCAGACCCTTCCTCAAGCATGCTTAGGCCACACCAAGTCAAACCTTAGTTTCTGGTCACCCGCCCGCATGGAAAACTGGAACCCCAGTTTATGAGGACTATTATTAATATTACAGGCACTTAAGTGTACGTGACCAAGGACAGTGATTTTTAAACACTGCAAAAGATCGAGATACTCTAATAGAGCAGTCACACTACCCTTAACATTAATACTAGAATAGACAGATACTACTATAACGTTTTTGACTTGTCCTTGATTAGCTATATAGCTATTAGTAAATGCTTCTGTTGCCAGTAAGTAACTTCAGTACAGTATGTATGTAGCATTGATCACTAGCCTAATGATCAGATATACCATAGCTTAAACTTTCCTAACAATTCAGATGTGGTCCTCTAATGATTAATCTAGTAACTCTTCTAGTGGATCTAAACTTGGACTTCCTTATTACTGATCACTGATATACTGACTAGAAATCCGGTAACATTTGGTGAGCTCAAACTTCAACTTTTCCATGATTAAATAATTGCAAGTATGGTCCTAAATTAACAAGTGCATGGCATCCCTTAGTTAAAACATTAACTTAGCTTTCCCACATGATCACTGAAAAACACTAGCCTGGAGCACTCAACAACTCAACTCAAAACTTTGACAGCTACTTTACTGAAGGTTTACTGTATAGAAGGCTGGAAACACATGCATATATAGTTGACTAAGACTTCACATTTGAAAGAGTTTCTGATGTGTTAATATAGTTTTGGATTATTATTAGCTAGCTAATAAATAATAATTTCCTGACATAGCTAATGAAACATTTCATTTGTAAAGCAAAAGTAGCTACATGAGCAGACCTTTCCTTAGTGTTAGCTACACATTGTTGTGCTCAGCAGTGTAGCTAGCCATCAACAATTTTCCTGGTGCACTTTGCAGAAGCATAATTAACTACTTATGCTATAAGAATGTTGGTTAAGCTTGGTTGTAAACTCAATATGAAATGGGTAAATGGAGCAAAATTAATAACATTACAGTATTACTTGTGTATATGTAAGAGTCTATGATAGTCCTGAAGTCCTGATCATCCGCCCGCCCGCATCCTTTTGTTGGCTAGGGAGTGACCAGAAACTAAGGTATGACTTGGAGTGGCCTTATCACACAAAAATAACTTAGTTTAGCAGTGCACAAACAATTATTGACAGATTATACTATATTAAAGTACGCTTATCGCATTGTTGAACCATGTATACTACCAGAATCCACCGGATTGACAACTAACACGTGATCTATTTAAGGGAAATCTCGTGGAAAGTCCCTAATTACCTTAAGCGGACACTCGTGATACGTGGTTAATGGTTTAAGAATGTAACTGGATGGTGAGGCGTACTTTAATCGGCTCGACTTTAATGAGAAACTCGAGCCCCTCGTGAAAAACTACATCGCTTGAGCAACGCTTGAAGAAGTAAGAGTCAAGAATACTGAGGTACTCTATGATATATGCCGGTCTTGAATGCTAACGAAACGAGGAGTGAAGTTTGTGCAACGTGTCACATCGCCACACACTGATTCACCGTGTTTGTGCGATAGGGTTTTTGGACCTGTCCACCAGATGTTGCCGAAGGAAATTCATTCCACCACATGTTGAAAGGAAATTCATTCCAACTTGTGAAGTTATTGATATACTCATTGTTGGGGTCCACGGGGACATTGATGATCATTTACCAGTCAGCTGTAAGTAATGTCACAACAGAAGGAAAGGAACCATTTCCATACCCCTATGGCATACTGATTTTCCAGGTCAATTTATGTACACTCAACCACAGAAATGTAGAACTTTGGTTGCAGGTGGAAAATAAACACCTTTTTACTCAGTTACAAGAGATTCACCCAGCTGGGATAGAATGTTGAAGTGAATGTCATTAGTACCAACTTGTTCATCAGGTATTGGACAATTCCAAGTGTCCAGATTATGCAGTTGTCCTCTCTTTACATGTTTAGGCAAGTTCCACAACATCCTATAATCTATTACTATATCAGTGTGGAATAATGCTTATATAATATTTTTCATATTCCAGGCTTTAGGTGTATTGTATTTAACACCTGCTTGTTGGTTTTTGTAGGCCATCTGGTCATACTGGTTTATCCACTAGCAGTTGAATGTGATCATGGTACATATGTAAGTTGAGACTATGCAAGAACAAAGATACAGGTGTCATGAATTTCTGGTCAGTTAACGTTCAGAGGAATTGTATTATTGCAATTGTTCTTTTTGTAGTTATCAATTATCACTGACCAGTTTGTGATAGCGTACTTTTGTTTGACTAATGACCTAATGTTCTGGTTTACATGCTTACCCAACAGTTATGTTACTCACTTAACCTGCATATGGGATATATTTTTTTAGTTCATTTTGATTATCCATCCTTTATTGGTACAGCCTGGCATATTGATTTTTTCATATTCTCTTTTAAATTCAGTGCCTGCTGGATTGTTTCATCAGATATCGAAACAGGTGTCTTTGGTGTTGCGACCGATATTCCAGGTCAGTTTGCATGTGTGTTTAATTTAAGGTTTGACTTCAGTGCCTGCTTATTCTTTTACAGGTCTCGGTATCGAGTGTCATGAATTTCAGGTCAGTTGACGTACAGAAGAATTGTATTATTGCAATTGTTGTTTTTGTAGTTATCAATTATCACTGTATACTAGTGATGTGAATTTGCAGGTCAGTCTACTCAGATGTATCGGGCATAGTGTTGATGGGTTCAAACAAATATCCAGTGTAGACTGTAGTGGCATCAAGGGTGTTAATTTCCAGGTCAGTTTACATGGTGTGATGTTAGTGATTTTTTCCTAACACTCAGATGTTAAGTGTATTGTATTTAATACCCACCTGTTATGTTTTTAAATTATGGTATATCAGTGTAGACAGTGCAACAGTAAACCTTCTGTGTTGTAGTAACTATTTTGTTTCATAATTATGCTGTTGTTCCGGAATGGCACAATTTTTGGGCAACCAGTGTGAAGTCCAGTGGTACAAACATTGTATTATGACCAAGTTGTGATAGCGTACTTTTGTTTGACTAATGTCCTAATGTTCAGGTTTGACATGCTTACCCAACAGTTATGTTATTCATTCACTTAGCCTGGGATATAATTTTTGTTCATTTGATTATCCATGCTATTATTGATACAGCCCGGCATATTGATTTTATGTACATTCTCTTTTAATTCAGTGCCTGCTGGATTGTGTCATCAGATATCGAAACGAGTGTTTTTGGTGTTGCGACCGATGTTCCAGGTCAGTTGCATGAGTGTTTAATTTAAGGTTAACTTCAGTGCATGCTTATTCTTTTACAGGTCTCAGTATCGTCATGCTGACATACAAGAAATCATCACTATTGTTGGAACTATTTTTAGTCAAGTCTTGATGTGATGTTGATTAACGTTGTTACACATTGTTGTATGTTTACCATATGGCAAGAAATTTTCATGGCCATCATGAAATTTGAATATTGTGTAAGTTGTGTGGAGCAACCCCAACTCATATATGGTCACTGGCAAACCACGAACCATATTCGAGCCACAACACCACCAACCACATTCGAACAATCCATTAAAAAATTTTGTCGCACCATTTGTGTGTGCATAATACTTAATGAAAGCCACAACACAAGCTACATGACACTACATAGAGGTGGTAACCCCTAAAGGCTTGTTACCTTTTGTATTCACCTTACCGGCCTTTGTGGTTAATCTATTAAAAATTACATGTAAATAGAGAATTGAAGAGTATGCTTAAAGCACCTTCGCTAGTGATTTTGTTCTTCACACCATAAGACAACTGGCAATTTATAAACGCTCGCATGGGGTGTGGCACTAAATGGAATTTAAAAGATATCTGCTTAAAACGCCATCCCTAGGGAGCTTACGGTTCAGCACGCTGTCACAACTTGTTTATCAGGCATTAGAGTTTGTGTCCACGTCGTGTCTTTAAAAGTTATTGTAGGGATTAGAAGTTTGATTGAAGAAAATACGCGTATAGGCAAACCAGGATTGGATAATGTCAGTGCTAGATGGACTATACAAACACGACTATGTTGACTGGTATAACGTGACAGTAGTTGTAACATAAGGTAGAGAAATAAAGTGAGATACGCCTATTTTTTATTTTGCGATGGTTACTTTTTATTTTAGCGAGGTCGCAAGAAAACTATGATGATGACGACTCCTAAAATTTTTTTTATCACGTAACGCAATACAAATCTATTGAGAGATGTTGCGTAATATAGGACTAATATTGCGAAACCGGCCCTACACGTAAATAACTCACAGTAGTGGCCGCGCGTCTTTTAATTGGGCGTGCGCTTTGTAGTTTCTTGGCCGCACGACTCACTACCGTGAGTCTTGATATGGTTAAGGCCAAAAGCTATTAAATATATAGCTTTGGCTAGTTGTAGCTAAATGGTGATTGGGCTAGTTGACACAAATGCCAGCTGCGCAGTGAACCACAGAAAAGTATAAATTAAGTCATGGCCTAAAATAAGGCCTTAGAACTGCACAAATTTGTAGTCTTAACAGTGGCGGATCTAGAAATTTTCAGAGGGGGTTTCAGATTCCACTCAACTTCAGCCTACTGAGCCTAGCTTTGGTAAGTCGAAGACCAAAAAAAAAAAAAGGTAGCAACCTGCTGTACAACGTTATAATTGTGTTTCAAAGGCTAAACTACGAAGATTTTCGCTAGTAGAGAATCCTTCTACAACGCAGGTGGCCGATTTTATCACTGACACGACGACTCGTCAATAAATTTAGGGCGCGCGCTATTTTCAGAGGGGTTTCAGCTGAAACCATTGCAATCTCCCTGTATCCGCCACTGCTTAAATCTAAAGTGTGCAGTAATAAATTTGATTTTGTGTAGTGAGTGATAGGGCAAGAATATATTAACACGACTCAAAATCATGTAGCTATACAATACTGCAAGCATAATTCTGTATGAAATTCTCAGATTCAGTTTCAGAGAGCCTGATTTCCAAAAATTTTCTGGGGAAATATACCCCCAGGCTATCCTAATTTACATGTTAGCGTTTGGACTGTTCATACATCAAGGTATTGCTGATTTTTTTCTACATAGTACAATGTAGTTAGGCATTGAAAAAAAAATTTACAGTCCACTAAAATTGAATTAAAATCTAAGTTTGCATGTATGTAATTATATACGTTTTTTTTGCTAATTTCTTCCAGATATTACTAAAATTGTTTTCAGATTCAATCTTTACGTTTCAATTATCTCCTTGGGGGGAGTAGCTATGTTCTATAGACTCCACTAGTTGGTCAGAAATTGAATTCCTACAAGTTCCTCTTTAATGGCACTTTTGTGTCACACAATCCATCTCTTCTGATTGGAAAATACAATACAAATAGTATTTATGTACTTCAAACATTATGATTGTGTACCCCCACCCCCGGTATCATGGTTATAAAAGTAACGCTTTTAAGCCACCGAACAGATGAATGGGTGGTTATTATTATTACTACTGATTGGATGGGGTGTAATGCCCTAGCAAAATCAATTAGCCAGGGCTAGGCCGCAGGCCTTTGAGTGTGCCCATATCTAGACTCTTTCCAGAACTTATCAAGATACTGCCATGGTGGGTGCAGTCCAGCGTTGAAACCTGGTCGGGTCATCCGGGTCACATTTTCTCCGCGTTACAAATTATCCGGGTCTGACCAGGATTGGATCACGTGAGAAACGAAATTGTTCGTTTGACGACGTGGAAACTTATAAACGCTATCGTGTAGCTCTTTCGTGAGCCACGCCCACTTATCGCGTTACCAACATACGCTCAGCTACGCCCATTTATTAGTAAGTGCAGTATGTAGCACGAAACTGATGGTATCTATGGCTATTGTCAGTAGCAACACGAATCGAATGCTCAATACGTAGTCTCGCTCGCTCGAGACTAGCAGAAACATAGCTCTTATCGCACGCCTCGGCTTTAATTAATCCGGGTCAGCAGTAGTGACCCGGTTTCAACGTTGGTGCAGAATTGGTAGAGCATTCATTGTTAGCGACTCTGTTTGAAAAGAAGTACTGCTTAAGTAGATCTCACTTTTAACAACTTGAGCAAGTGGCCTCTGGTGATATTAGAATTATCCAGTGTGAAAAATGTAAATGGCTCTAAGTCATAGTATCTTTTCATTATTTTATACACTTCAATCAAATCTCCCCTTTGAAATCTACAAAATCATGAATACAGATCTAATTTCTCCAGACAGTTTTCATAAGACTTAATGTGCTAGACAGTGAAGTCACTTGGTGGCACGTCTCTGAACTTTTTTTGGTATGTCCATATCAGTTGCCAGGTATGGGTTACAAACTTGTACACACTACAAATGGGGTTGTGCATAAGGGCATAGGAACAATTCTTAGAGTAGGGGGAGGGGGGCAAAGGCATCCAAAATCAGCTAACTATAAACTGATCAACACCCATGCGGGCTCACATCGATAGGGCTCCTGTAGCTCAGTTCATACGTACGTTTATATATAGGTGTTGTGAAGTGTTATCACTAGCTAATAAATATAACCCTACACCTATAATATATGCACAGCTATCTGCTCACTCCCTATTCTACTAATGGCTGCTATACCTACTACACGTGCTCGATGCATGTATATATCACGTGAGAAACCATGGTCACGTGAAAGTCTTTCCTTTATGTTTATTGTACAGTACCTCCACTACAAGGATTAGTTATCCGCTAAGCGAAACATCATACCTTAAGGAACTGGGTTATCTGCTGTAGCAGGTTCCGACTGTGAGGATCACGTGAACCCCACGCCACTACTGCCATAGATTATAGAGAGAGCTACTGCGTTCATCGCTGGCTACCCTCATTTACATATCCTTGCATGCCTCTCTTTTAGACTACTTGAAAAATCAACTCTTCACCAAATTCAATAGTCAGTACTCAGAAGTCAGCAACTCCTGTACATTCACGCACTACAATGAGACTGCCCTCTTAGATCTGCTGCTATCCATCCATTCGAGCGTAACCTTTCCCATAATACCACTGATGTGGCATTCTTTCCACTATTTAAGTTTCTCACTGCACAGGCTCCAGGAAAAATATTTGAACAACAGATGTCACGTGCAAGGACTAATCATAAATAAAATTATAGGCGCTTTTGGGTGTAACAGTGAATGGCTTGATAGTTGTGGAGGACTCGAGGGGGGGACTGGTGATGCCTGTGCTGGTACGTGGTGTTGTATGGCTTCTCGTATGGATGTATGTATTTCTGTGTATATAGCTTTGGCTGATTGTTTCAACCTGAGCTAGTTGGCCCCAAAAGTGGGGCGGGGGGGGTGGAACATGCTTTTGAAAATAGTGTGGGGGCTATGGCCCCCCTACCCCCCCCCCCCCCCTCCCCCCCCGGTTCCGACGCCCTTGGTTGTGCATACATCTTGCATAAAAACACAAGCATAATATTATTGACAGAGTTGAGTTTAAAAGATCTTCTGATCAGACCAAGAACTGGGAAGCCTTTATGGTTATTACTGACTACTTCAGAGGATATGTCTAAGCTTCTTTTGTTGTGGCCTACGTCAATATAAATTAGCTATGTTACTAGGTGTCTTGATGATTCAAGATTTTCTAGGTGTTATAGTGAGTACAATTTATGAGTCAGTGCCAATGGTAAAGTGTTAATAATAATAAATACTTTAGGCCGGTTTAAGGAAGAAAATCCATCCGGCTCTCCTGGAGGAAGACTGAGTGTGGCCCTGACTAGACATTGGATGACCTGCAGTTCAAAGGAGGGATTTTTTGGCCCCTTTTCTGTTGTACCTTATTTGCTATAAGACATTGTTTAAGTCTGAGTCCTTGTAACTAGGTTAAGGTTACGGCTGGTATAGTCACAGGCAATTATTCAAAATTTTGGATGCCTATCGATTCTTTTTGAGAAGCCCATAAAACCAGTCTAGCAGTGTGAAAAGTTTTAAATGAAGGTGAAGCCCTTCATATTTAATGTTTTTATGTAGCTACAGTGTAGTTTGAGGCAGGTGGAACACTACAATTTGTTGTAGTAACACAAGTAAGCCAGCCCGTACATCGCCACAGCGCTCAGCTCCAGCTGTCACTACCATGTTTTTCTGGCGCCAAATACAGCAAAAGCTGTAGACTCTATTGGCATTTCTGGGGCATAGTAATACTGTATATTAAATTTATTAGGTCCTGTGGAAGTGTTTTTGGCGTGTTTCTTCCAGATACAAGCCTTCAAAGAGCTTGTTTCACTCGAAAAAACTGCTAAAAGTTCAATAAAATGTCCATACAACCAGTAACTTAAAAAATTGCTTCCACAGGACCTAGATATTTTAGTTGTTGTTTAGTCACTTGTATTGAAATTATAGGGATTCAGCAACCTGTTAGTCTGGTTTTTGGAGGCGCATTTTTATAAAACATCGCCTCTACTGATTGTAGACCACACACCCAAGAACAATTGTTGTTCTGTAGTAAAAACAAACAGGCACATGTATTGCTAACAACACAGTTGTTGAAATTATTTATCCCGGCTTGGTCACTTTAAAGCACGTTTTGTAATTTGTTACGCCCACGCATTTTAAACTATCTGTAACCTTAAGTAATCCTAAAGGCTGCAGCACAAGTTGCTGTCAGACCTTCAGTGCTGGTCACTGTAAAGCGTTAATAATAATAATTACTACTGGTCGTTGGCTTCTTACTTAATTTATTGTTATGTCAATCTGTGTCAAAAATTCCAGCCATTTATACAGATTCTAAGAATCAGTACAATAGCAAACTACACATCATGTCCACAATGATGTGATGAGCAGAAAGTCTTGTAAGCCTCGCAACCAATAAGTTTGCTGAACTTTGATGTGGCCAGCTCAATAATACTGATGATAGCTATAATTATTAACCATGGGTTAAGTCTTGTAATAATATTTTTCACACCTTTCACTGTCAACATCTTCATAGATATACAATGTTTCAATGCTGAGTGGATTTTGAGAAGTACCTGAACTTGTTATGACAGAATAATGGAGAGAGTGCATGGTGGTGTTGAAGTGATGGCAACAACATGCCTGGAAATTGTTAGAGTTGATGAATTATGAGTGATGTACATGTCTTGATAAATTATATCATTGATTTTGAAGAGTACATAGTATGTGATAATAATTGTCTAATACCAGCATAGCTATAGCTGAGCATAATAAGCCAGTACCTAGGTAAAGATGAATAATAGGTTTTTTAAAACTTCCATTATAAATTGGCCGCAAGCCCATCTATGTCCTTTATATAATGGGAATATTTGATACAGTAATGTTATACAAAACATGCATTGTCTTGTTGACATTTCAATTAACCTTACACCCCTTTGGACACTCAGGGCTTCATTTATGGGAGGGGGGAACCCACCCCCCAACTGTCGCCCCCTTCAAAAGTTTACATGAACAGTGAAAGAAGACTAGAATTACCAATGGATTCGTTTCCTAATGGAGCACAAGAATACTTTTGTTTTGTTTCTGTACTATTAAGCAAACATGAGTTTTGTGTGTTTGTTTATGTTGTGACATAAAACGTAACATTATAATCGCTGTTTCTAAGCTTTCTTGCTTAATGGCATGTGCGTATTTAGGCAAAAAAACTATACTGGCCTTGATGAATGCCCCAGTTCATGGTGAATAGAATGACTCAAGTCCCAACTCTATAGCCATTGTACTCAAAGCCTATGATCAATTGAATAGGCGCCTGTAATATTAGCACTGTACAAATCGATTGCTTTGCGCCTATCACTGCAACTCTGAAAATATTTACCAGGTATGGCTGAAACTTAACAGCTCATTAGTTTTTCCCTCTGGACAACAAAAAAGTCACAAATGAAAATCCAAAAGAAGTCGGATTTTTTGCTGAGCGAGTCACAATTAACTTTCATTACTACACTATAATAAAAGGTTGTATGTGGAGACCCACAGAGTATTGTAGGAATGTAAATATGTGGAAAGGAAAAATCATAAATTATTTCAGATTGATCAGATGACTTAGATAATTGTTTCTTTCACCATTGGGTTGTACAACTTTATTGATTTTTTTATGATGCAGTTGTGTACTTGTTTACTATAAATAAATATCTCCTATGAGTTAATTCAATTTTTAATGAAAATGGAATTACTTACATGTTGTTCTGTGTATATAGGAGTAACACACTGGAGGAGAGTGATGTGTAACAATACTTCTATACTGTACAGCTATAGAATTACATACACCTCATTATGTATTTACAAGCTGTGTTTCTGTATACTTTCTAAGGGATTAGTACATACAGTGGAGCCTCGGTTATCCGAGCCCCTTGGGACCAGGGGTGGTCCATAAGTCTGAAAAGCCCATATATCTGAAATGGTGTATAAATAACCTTAAAATAGCATAAAGAACATTAAAAATTTCAGTTATTTATCAGCTACCCTAATAAAACAGTCACTACTCAAACAGAGCAGTCAGTTCCGTAGTTTGATTAACCGAGAACATAAACAACATACACTTTTTCACACAAGGTTTTTTTCATTAAAACAATCTGTCAGATGGCTTGCAGTTAAAATAAATTAAATAAAGAAAAGAAATGTTGACACCATGGTTTCTAGACTTTTCAAAAGAGTTTGACAAGCTCCCCGACATATATATATATTGCTTCTCAAGTTAGTCAACTATGGATTGTCCCCAATATGCTGTAGTTATGTACAGTACCTACATCACGTACATGGCCACAAATTAGCATAAATTAGTAGTAGTAGTAGTAGTAGTGTCACAAATTGAATTTTACTGCACACAGACAGATTTCTCAACAGCTGATATGTGACCAGATTTGCAAAATGGGATCATCCACACTCATCCAATTCTACAAACCTCAAAGACCATATCTTAGTGTTTAAGAAACATATAAAGCTAACGTTTTCTCCATCCACATAATAAGCTATACAATATTATGTTGGTGCTCACTACTGACTTAATTTGAAGTCAATAGCCTACTCCAACCTGACGTTATGAGTTGCCAACGTTGGTGTGTGTGGAATGAATCAAATATCAAAACATGAAATATGCTCATAATTTTTCCCAAAATGCTTTCAGGAATTTCCCAAAATTTTCACCTATCATGTTCTTCAGTGTTCCCATTATGCCTGTATTATAGTATGTTCACGTTGAGCTGAATCCTGAAAAACAGCTAAAAATTAAAAGTGGATTTTTTCTCAACAGAGTTAACATTTCAGCCAACTAGATGATTATTGGTAACAGCAAAGGTGTCAACAATAGACATGTACGGTTTAGCTCCATTACAAGTTCGGGAAAGGGCTGTAATGGACACTGTACTTATATGGCTTCCCCATAGGAAATGTATTGTGAAAATTTTCATTGGCCGTAAATATTATGTCAAACATTTGAACAAAAAGATTTTGAAATATTTTTAGCGGATCAAGCAGTACTACAAATGAGCCAAATTTCAAGATCATGTGTAATTGCATCCATGAGTTATTAAATGTTTTTGAGGATTCAGCTCAACGTGAACGTACTATATTTTCCCAGCCTTCTCACAGGTCCCTAGTGGGATAGCATTTACAGAATAGGCTAGCAACAATATCTAACAATAATTTGGAACATTTTAATCAGTGAATGCTCTATTAGAGCAACAAATTAAAGTGACTGCTCTATTAGGAAGTATCATTCTTCTTCAATGGAATTAAGCTCCACCATTTGAAATATCCGCCTAATATGCTAGCATTATGCTGGCATAGCACTCCAGCCTATTGTGCTTGTTATTATGCTGACATATTTGATGCAGGCCTAGAAGACTCCCTTATGCAAATCCATGCAGTCACATAATTATGTGACCAGCTGAGCAAAAACTTGACTAGTTTGCAGTTTCCTTTATACGAGATCTTTGTTGTCTTAAGAGAAACACCAACTATAGCAATATACAGCAGCAATTGATCGTACAATGTACAATTGTGACCGGGCCTGCGAAAATAGGGCATGTGGGCACAAACTACATCCCGTCACTCTACAGGTCATATCTCAGTACTGAAACAGAATAATTGAATTCTGTAACTTGTACCATAAAGCTAATTAAATACTTACTAAGAGCTGAAAATTACATTACTATAGCAGAATGGTATAAAAGTTACGAGTGATTGAAGTTTGAAAAAGTGGGCAAAAATCATGTGCCCACATGCCCTATTTTCGCAGGCCCGGTCACAATTACTATAGTGAAAATAAATTGTAGGCATTCACAAGTGCTATAGTCTATTGAGTTTAGACTTGTTCATCATAAACTGGCATCATGTGAACAAGGCACAGCTTTTGGCCAACATGCTTACAAGCAAGAAGGCTGTTAAAGTTTAGAAATGCATGGTGATGATAAAGTGCAGGAGTGCATATTTTTACTATTATGAACTCTTGGTTACATTATTACCAATATGTAAACAAACACATGTACTTTATCTCACATTTTCCTAATAGTAGACATAAAACATGTACAGGTACTCACAAACAGGCAAATACGAGCATATAAGTTATATTCAAGTCTTGTCACTGTTCAGAAAGCAATTAAAATGTGATAAAATTTTGGTAGTACATGTTTTTTATCCAATGTATTTCAATGTGGTTAATTTAAAGTGGTTTTTTAATGCAAATACAAAATATCTTCTATACACAAATACAAATCATGCAGTTGTTATTGTGAAAAAGCCTTAATTATTGTGCAGAAAACAGCTATTTGGAGTCAGAGTAAAATCTATTCCATAAAAGAGATTATACAACAAACATACTGTAAATGTTCAGTAACAATTCTCAAATATCACCTTCTTCCAGCAGTTCCCTACAACAATAACACAACAGCTATAATTAATATACACTAGCAATGGTGTACAAACTGTTCAAACCACTTGACATGCTTAGCAAACAAGTCAACAAGAATATTAATTTTGCTTCATGATCATTAGTTAATTAATTGAGAACTGCAACAGTTGTATATGGCTATTGGCTGTTATTATAAAGCACAAACTATTATTGGTATGTGGCATGAGCATTTATTAGGTTGTCTCTTATTATAACAGTCTGCTCCTGAAGATAATTGATATCAAATCTTGAACATAAGTCAGGTAACAGCCTTGATTGCTGGATAAAAAAATTGGATTTTTAAAAATTTATCTGCCCTTGGGATGTAAACTACGTATAATTATACCAGTGGGAAGGTAGCTTTATAGAATTCTCTGGCTAATACCGATGATTATATCTTTGGAATGCACACAATTGCCTCAAAGGCAACAATTAAAAAAAAACCTTCTTCACTGGCAACTCAAAATTGATCTTGCTACAATAAAAATTAAAATCCTAACCATGAGGAACAACGCCTAATTTATAATGTTCAAGTTCATAACTCAGATTTTGTGTGTGGGTTATATACAAGCTTAGTCTGGTACCGTAATTCGCTTTATTTTCGTGCAAAATTTTTCGTGATAAACTTTTTCATGTAAAAATATTTTCGTGATTTATGTAAATGACTGCTCTATTAGAGTAGTTCGATCTTGTATTAAAATTTTCGTGCAAGAAATCTTTGTACAAATTTTGTATATGAAAATTATTTTACAATGAAAAAGAAGCAAATTCAAATTGTGTGGGCTTAATTGGCGCAAGCCTGATTAATCATGACACCAAGATGGTGATTGTTTTATTAGCAAGAGCATCAGTATTGGAATGACTTGCATTAAATAATTTGCACAATGAAAAAGAATTTGAAAGTGTGATTTTTTTCTATTCTTTCACACTGTTGAAATAAGATTAATATACTCTAATAGAGCAGTCATAACTTTTCTTGAGCATAATAAACTTAATTTTTGAGAAAGAAGCATAATTGGCTTAAGCCTAACTTAATTAAATTGATATAATATATGTAGGCCTGCATCAAATATGTGCTCAAATGTATTGTGCATAGCTCCTTAAATTGATACTCTCTAATAGAACAATCACCTTGCAGTGTTATACTCTAATAAAGCATTCACTGATTAAAATGTTCCAAGATAATTCTAAGAAATTTTATTAATCTAGGAACATAATACAAACATAATGGGAACACTGAAGAGTATAATAGGTGAAAATTGTGGGAATTCCTGAAAGCATCTTGGACTGAGTATATTTTATTGAGGCTTATATGTATGGGGATACTTGCATGACTATACAGTAACTGAGACTGAGTTACAATTTGGATTATATGCTTTTGCAACCTAGCTAGTCTCATTTATGTGTAGACAATAAAGTGAAGCGTAACTGTCTTAAGCACCATTTTAAAATTGTATACATAAATCACAAGGATAGAAGAAATCGAAAAAATTAGCAGGTTTGTTGCTTTAACCTCCACGGATATGGAGTATCAATTTTGCCAACATGATCTGACAATAACAGGTTGGTATATAAAAGCGTTGAGAAAACCGTTTGCATAAAACATGCAGTTCCTGTAAATGGACACCAAATAACACAAAACTTGGAACATATTTTATAGAAAGATAGAAATGCTCACTAACGAGTAAAAGATCAGCATTGCAACGTATACAATTTTCTTGCTATAGAAAGTGGTACCAGAAAATGAGATACCTTTATAGAACAGCCAGTACATTGAGATCCTCTGTAACAAAACAATCACACATTCCAATAAACATTTCTTAATGCTGAGCAAATTTAACACAACATACGCAGGTGAGAAAAATTTCTGGAAAGAAAATAGGAGAATATAGCAAAATACTTAGGCTTAGCTCTACCAAAGATTATTGGTAACTGGCCGGTACAAGACCACTGTCACTGCCAAAACTGTACACACATTTAAAGGAACAGTACACCAAACCAGACAAATGCTAATTTCACATCCCGTAAAATATGTTCATGATGTAGTCTAATAACTTGTTGTGTTCTATTGCATCATGCCACTAAATGACAAACTTGTAGTGATCCGAGTATTGTTCTTCTAATGAGTCTTCTAACAGAATAATTGTAAACAAAGCAATGTGATAATGTTATAAATTTATGTTGCTTTACTCGTCAGGTATCTCCTCTGCAGTTCACATTGTTGTTCGGTAGCAAACAGAATTGTTCTATAAAGCCACCTCAGTAAAGTGTGAATCACGAACAGCCAGGCTGTAGCAGTTGGTTCAAACTTAGGGGCGGAGGAAGCATCTACAAGTTGGGTAGGCAACTGTGAAATCATATGTCTATGACCACCACCAGCATCATAGTTGTGCAAACATAATCAGCATTTGCAGCATACTTAGGTTAGCCTGAGAACTTTTTCAAAAAATTGTTTTCTGAGATTAAATCTGGAGAAAATTTCACATCTATAAAATATAACTGCTAAAATATACTCTAATGGAATGAATAGTCGATGACTGCTCTATTAGGGTATCACTGACTATTAGAGTATCTCGAGTGACAAAGTGATCCTGGTAAACCAGAGTAACCAGATTGATTTCTATGGACTTGGAACGTGGCTCAATAGCTACCACTAAAAGTTGGGTAGGCATTTGCCTTCCCTGCCTACCCAGTTCCGCCTCCCCTTTTAACTTGTAATGTTGTCAGTGTTGTAGTACTGACAAGGAATTGTAGTAAATAAGCCTGTTGAGTTAATTAACAGTCTACAATGGGCTGTCCTTGTGGCTACATTTCCAAGTGCTCTGTGCCATTGCATTACTTTCAAGCATTCTTTAAAGTTGTTTGGTAATTTTAGTTACGTGAACACAGACTGACTTTTTCACATAATTATATGATACACTATTCGGTACCGGACTATACCCTTACAGTAGAATCACTACCTATAGCTACAGCAAGTCTAGTAGAGTATAATAAACAAGATGTATTCTATTTTCCTCTAAGCTTTTAAATGAAGATTTAAATACATTGTAACTATAATAACTTAGAACAGTCATTTGTCGTTCATATAGAAAGCAAATAATACACCTTAGTAATGAAACAATTATTTTTCACGCTATATAATTATGGTAATTTACCTTTTTTTCAATGTGGAATAATTTTTGTATATAAAATTATATGAAAAAATTTCCTTCACCAAAATTTTGCACAACTATAGCTACAGAAAATTTAACCATTAACACAGCAACAATAGTGCTCCAATACTACCTATACTAACCCCGTCTTGAAAAAGCCATTTTAAAAAGGTCCCCATAATGAGACAATATGAATCTCAAGTCCACAAATGACTCCAATTTTGTTTACTATTGGAGCTTGTGGTCTGTTTTTGTTTGAGCTTAAGTAAAATTTCTAGACTTAGTTCCAACACCTAAATATAGACGGAATAAATACAGTCAGTATTTGTGACCGGATTTGTGAAAAGGGGTCTTCCACACACATCCAATTTATGAACTTTGACAATTCGTAACTTGGGATTGGAAAGAGTTATTGACTTGACATTTGGACAGTAGTAAGCTCTAACATGGGTCAATGGATGGAGGAAATTTCAGGTTTGTATCTTTCTTGAACACTAAGTTATGGTCTTCCAAGTTCATAGAATTGGATGTGTGTGGAAGACCCTTTTTGCAAATCCGGTCACATTTGTGTATAAATTATGCTGTGTAATTGTGTGTCTTACTGCTATATATAATGCTGTAGCTATCGGTTAACAAGGCATAACCAATATCAAGAATGTAGTTAAATCTCACTGTAGGCTGTAGCTATGTACTAGTGCTGCAAAACATCAAGATACTGTACTCTTGAGCAGTCATGTACAATAATTTTTGTTCAGTGTAGTTAGATCATACAAAAATGTTTTACATAATTTTTATTATGAAAAATCAAGTTATGGTACTACATTAAGCCATAGTCATATTATCAAAGAAACTTACTCTGAAAGCATTGAATTCCTGATTATGGAGCGAGCTCTGGCAACATCCCTTTGGCTGGCATTAAATGGCTTTCTTACAGTGCTTTTAATATTAGAATTGCTCTTTGATTGTGCAAGCCTTAATCCACAGTACTTACACTTTGTGTGATGGTCTCTTTGACTATGAACACGTCTCTGCGTTGGTTGGAAAACGCGTGCTTGAAATGGAACATTTGCTGGTAAGGAAACACTGGAAAAAGGTGACAAAGTATGACTGCTACAGTTCTTATTGACATTTGCACTGCCATTCAGAACAATAACATTAGAATTTGTATCTTCGTTATTTTGTGAAACAATGCTGTTTTGATCAGTAGGAGATGGTGTCACAATGTTTCGATCAGATTCATCACCATGTTTAAAGCTATCAAATTCATTCAGAATCTCACGAATGCGTGGTACAGGAAAAGGATAATTCTTAGTAAGATCATCATCTGGTTCTCCTTCTGCCCAGTCCTGAACAAAACCCCTCGACCGCTTTTTCCAATTATCCTATTCATATGAAAATAAATTCCAACATTACTTTACTTATGCATAAAGCTACTCAGTGACCGCAGCACACGACATTACATAAGGCATTTCTGCTTGTAGATATTCACTTACCGATAAAGAATCATATGCGTGATCAAATATACCAATAAATAAACTCAGAACAATGTAGATGAAAACGAATGTAAACAATAAGAGATAAATTTTATTGAATATTGCAACAGCAACAGATACAAATGGATCATCCCAGGATACTTTTGCAAAAGCAACATCAATTCCTTCACCATTAAGAAAGCTAAGCAGATTCTCTGCTGTTGTAAGAGGATTTTTGAACTGAATTAACAAAAAGTGCATTAAATAAATTTATATATAGAAATTTGGTGCTCACCTGTGGATTATATGGTCCCATAACAAGCCAACCACAGAATATGAATGCCATAAACAAAATGAGCACACATACTGCAAATCTCAGAATGCTGGGTAGTGCAAGTTTTACTGTAATCAGCAAAACCTGTAGGAGAATGCAACATAATAATATACACACAATTATTATTAATAAAAATTGCATTCTTTAGATTATTCTATACATGTAGTTTCAATCAGGGGGATGGAGCAGTCCAGTGAGTGGAAGGGATATTTATGTGGAGCTAAAGCATACAACAACATTAATTTTAGAAGCTTTACACTGTGTGCATGGTTACAAAATTAATAATGAGTAGTTTCATACAGTTTTTACAATATGTAAACTGTGACTGTTCTACAGACTAAGAGTATATCAGTTTCTATCACAAGCTTAAGCACAAGCATCAATTAATTAGCCATTTTTATCATTTATGGTTTCAACATATGTTTGTATCAAAAAGCACACGTATAGCCATCATAAGAGCACTAAATTTAGCATTGAAACTTGTGTAAAGAATTACAGCATATTTTTCAGTGGTCTGGCTATGACACTCCCAGTGATTCATAGCAAGAAATGGATACAGTAATAGTATCAATAATGTTGTAGTTTGATAATAGTTGTTATTGTTTGCTCTGGTGAGTTGGCAGAACACTTTGTAATGGAGGAGCAGAAGCTAAAGTATATGCAACCATGACCCATATCTCAACAGCAAGTTAAGAAACATTTGTAGGTATTCTGTACCTATCCCCTTATTTTACATTTGTAAATACCCTATTCATCAATGTTATACAAGTGTATAGTGAAATCTTACAGTGTAGCAATCAGATAAGGGAAGAGTAGGTAATCCACAATGAATATTAAATTAAACCTCAGCTCCTGCTTAACTATTGATATTATTACAGCATGAATGCTGATCAGTTTAATTAATTTTAAAAATATTTGCTACAGAAACTATACTTATCAAGAAATTAATAAGGCAATTAAATTACTAACGTTTAGAGACTCAAAGTACTTGAGAAATCCAAACAATCCACACCATAGTAGAAACATTCCAGAACCAAGTATAATACTAACTGCTTCTATCAAATGAAAGGAAATCGTTTCCTAATATTAAAAAAACAAAAACAGTATAACATAATCTATACTTTAACAAACAGATTATGATGTCATAAACTCATAGCTGATAAGCAAAACAATATTTAAAAGCTTTTCTTATATTGAACACATAACCATGCAGTGTGCTATGGTTAAACAATACATACTTTGTAATCTCCAATAATCTTCATTACAGTAGATGCTTTTATTAGCAGACATGCAAACAATGTCATCAAGTGCCACGTGTTGACTAATGCAGAAAGGTCTGACCAAGATACTTGTTTCTTGTGGTAAGCTAAGAAATGCAGCTTCACATCCTGTAAAATCAAAGCATCTGAAATGGATGAATAACTGACTAGTCTTTAGAGCTTTATATAATATACCCTATGCAGGTGATCTGCTGCCATAGCAACATTCACCATCTTAGAGTACAACTCATTTTGAAACCCTGATAGCATTGCTATGTATAAGATTAAAACAGTATGTAGGAAGTAGAGCTGCTTCTTCTGAATTCTATAGCAAAAGTTGATAAAGTTAAGTGTAGCTGTCTCCTATGCTATCAGGGTTGTACTCCAAGATGGTGGATGGTGTTGTGGCAACAGTTCCTCAGCAGTTCACCTGCAATGGGTTTATAGGAGATTTGATTATTCACTTTGGAATATTCCTGTATGAATTTTTTCGTACATTATAAGGAAAAATTAACTGAAGATACGTAAACTATTATAAAATGCAAAATGTAGTACAATGTTTAAGGTCGTCACTTCTTAGTGGAAATGGCCTTCTTCTTTCTCAACACAGAGGAGTACAGGGAAAGCACTATACCTTACTTACTTTGCCAGTTAATGGTACACAGATTGAGCCAAGCCCCATTGTCATAGCTTGTTTCAATCGTGAGTTATGATCAATTATCTAAGCGCCTGTAATTTATTTCCAATATTGCCTGTTGTTGCTGTACAAATCAAGTTTATCACTGTTCCAACTGTCAAATGCTATAACTCCAAGACCATTCATCACAACAGGCTGAAACTTTGGCTGTCCACTCTTACTATAGATTAAAGAAATGCAATTCAAGGAATGTGCAGAAATGGCTGGTTTTTGCTCAGCCAGTTATGATCATTGTAGCTATATCTGTGGATAAGAAGAATGATGATTCAATTAAACCTCAATGCCATACAGGTTAATTTTATTTATTTATTTAATATTTGTGACTGAATTTAACAAAACCAGGCTTCGACGCACAAAGCTTCGCCAGGAGATATAGCGATTTTAAGTAATCATTGTGTAATAACTTCCCAGTGCCAACAGCTGTGCAAACAAAATTTGCACCAATTATTCATCTATTTACTAGCTATCACTGAGTGGGTGTATAAATTTCTGATACCCAAAGTTTGCCCTGTTTTGGGAAGCTTTTTTCGAGCGGGTGATAATATCACAGGCGGTAGTAATAGGGGTGGAGGGTGGTGGGTGGGCTTAATATAGGGGTATAAAATGAAGTAAGAATACGAATGGAATCCAGAGGCCAAGTTTGGGCTCTCCATGGCCCTTCATGGCCCTCAAATCACTACAAAATTGACTGAGAACACTATTGGCAAGCTCTCTGTGTAGTCCCAGCTCACTACACACCATTATCACAGCCACTTAATGGCGTCAATCTCCCACTCGTGGCTTTGACAGGGTTGGAAAAAAGTTGCTACAGAAACCAGACTTTCCAGTCCTGAAGGAAGTACAGTGTGGAATATGATAGTGTATTAGACCAGCAATCCATTTCTGGTAAAAACATTAGTTTGAGTTCATGTGTGTGGAAGCCTGGTTATATGAAATCAGTCACATTAATTAATTAATTTATTTATTTATTATCACTGTGCAGGCAGTGTTTACTGATTATTCCCAGGGGGAAGAAAATTACAAGAGGGAGGGGGAGGGATTTACAAGAGGGGAACATAATGTACATACAATTAGCTATTTACAAATGATTAATTTTAGCATTGGAGTATTTAAAATACAAATAAGAAGTGAAATCCACACAAAAATAGCCAAGCTGTATGAAAAGGGTGTGGCCTTTGAAAGCCTGGGTGAAAAGTTGTAAAATCAAAGATGGTAGCCATGAAATGGTTGCAATAATGTTAGCGATAATACATTTTAATAATGCAGAATATTAAATCACAATCAATGCAACCATTTTATGCATGACCTACCTTAACTTTTCACTCAGGCTTTTGAAGGCTACACCTTTTATATACACCTTTGCTGTTTTTGCATGGATTCTAACTACTTCATGCACAATAATATGAGTGACTTTCCAAAATTATTATGTACAATAAGTCCCTTTTGTCTTTGACAATAGTTAAATAAAAAGTTTAGAATAAGCACTAACAAACACAAACTTTGCATGATATACGCACAAACTACAGTTTTAAAAGAGTTTCTGAAGATGTATATAACTAATATGCTACATATGTACATTACCATAAAGTATACATTAATGTATGCAATTTTAATTTCATAGAAATCTTCCATGAATGATGTGGTTGCCAATTCATATTATGTGACCAGGTTTACGTAAAGGTACCTTTTTCACACACGGGTCATTCCACATCAAGTCAACCAGGAATTTAGACTCACCTATCGGATTTTGACAAAACTTGGTGTGTTTATAGTACCTGTGGTGCTTATCACTCAAGCAATGTTTTAGCTCTATACAACCCATAGTTTCTGATTTATGACCACAAATATTTTGAATATTTCATGAAAAATTGGTCCATCTCTAGTTACAAAATCGGCTGTAACTTTGCACTGTGTAAACATTTTTAAACACAATTTTCACTAAAGGAAGACTGTTGACTGACCTTTCCAGTAATGTTTAAATTATGGGATATCTACTTAATTATGGTTCAAATGTTCTGTATTGAAAACTTTAATCCTTTATATTTTGAAAAGTGGTGCTTGAAATTCTTTGAATTTTTTTGTGAATAATGAATGGATCATGGTCTACGTCTGATAAAATTTTTGTGATGGGACCACAATGGACTCAAGAGATATAATGAATTATATTGCGATATGCAGTGGAATTTTGTAGCCTATTATTGCTGTATGGGAGTGTACACCTCCAATAATCGTTTGCAACAAGGCCATGTCAAGTTTGTCTTACAGAGTGAAGGTGTCTAGGTACACTGCAACTTGTATTAGTGACTACCTGTATTGAAAGACTATTTATGTGATGCAGTAAATTTGTACTTTTCTAATTGGATATTAATGGATAACACCAAAGCATCAACCTTTTTCTAGCAAATCCAAAAAAATGGTCTTTATTAGACCGGTGGACTTTAAACGAGATCACCATTCATCCACAAACAGGTGAATGTTGTACCATTTCTTCAGAAATACTTTATTAAGTCATATCCCACCATAGTGCACTTACATACGCTCCACACTATTTAAGTTACAGTGTACATACATGGCTACATAGGTACAACAGACCTTCTAAAAAAGGATACCCAGATACATTGATAGCCAGGAAATGTTTTCTTGATCTAACTTTATAATTGTACATACATTTGGACCCACGACAAGTCTGTGGTTTCTCACTTTATCAATGGTCTAGGGAATAGAAGAGTTACACTGTATACAGTAGATGCATTACTCGTACCAAGAGTTTTTTATATTGTGAACACTTACTTTTTTTTTTTTTTTTTTTTTTTTTAATGTTATTTAGACAGGGAGACAGCATCAGCAAAAGCTGTTTTTCAGCTGTGCCCTGCTTGTACCTCAATGTGTGATTTATAGTACTGTAGTTAATAAATAGCTTTTCAAAGTACTTTGCTGCATTCACGCTTTGAAGACCAGTACAGACAAATGCACATGAAAACATGGTCAACATGTTTACATCCTACGTGAGTATGTGCATGAATTTATGATTTCATCTTCAAAGTGGTCATGAGTGTAAAGTAATTTAGTAATTAATTTCACACATTGAGGTGCAAGTAATGCTTGTATATGGTAAAACTCCTCCATTCCTAGGACCATAATACAGTGCTCATATTACAGAAATCACTTAAGCATCTTGCATGGTCCAAATGTATGTGTACCATTAGCGGGGGCAGATCCAGGGTTTGGCAAGCTATGACCAGCATAGTAGGTAGCTATATAAAGCAGAAGAACAGAACCCTGGAAGCTACAGGTATCTTATGATGTAGGGTAGTTTTAAGCACAAATATCTAATAAACCATGCTTTCTAAGTAGTCTGCATTGATCAAGAGCTGTAGAGATCAAGCAGCTTTCTAAGTAGTCTGCATTGATCAAGAGCTGTAGAGATCAAGCAGTGATATACAGTCACGAGTTCACTTTCAAGCCCAAAGTAACGTGTTGTATAGAATGACATGCAAAAGACCAAATACATTTAAATTCCTAGCAGGTTATATAGCTAAGTGTACATATGTCCATGGATTAGTGCTACAGATGCAAGTTGCAATTACCATGGAGGTTAGAGTATTTGACTGACTGCTCTTGTGGAGTATCTCAATCTTTTGTATGATTTTATTTGGAGAAGAAGAGGGGCACATACCCCCCCCTGTCCCCCCCCCCTCTGGATCCACCACTGACTAGAGTGGGAATATAAACAGGCATCCTGCTTACGAATGTGTCCAGGTATCCCTTTGTTTGAAGAGGTTTGTTATGTGTACCTATGCAACCATATAAATAGGACTAAGTCCAGTGCAGTAGGAGTCAACTTAATAAAGAAGGTATTTTGAAGAAACATTCACATGATATGTTTATAGACACATGGTTGCCTGCAATTTAAAGTCAACTTGTCTAATAAGGATCATTTTTAGGTTTGCTAGAAAGGGTTGATGCTTTGGTGCTATACATTAATATCCACTTAAAGCAACTGCAGCACATAGATGGTCTTTCATTACAGGTGGTCTCTAATACAGGTTGCACTGTACCTAGACACCTTCACTCTGTAAGACAAACTTGGCATGGCCTGGCTGCGAGTGGTTATTGTAGGTGTACACTCCCATACAGCAATAATAGACTACAAAATTTCATTACATACCACAACATAATTTATTATATATCTTGAGCCCATTGACATAAATTTTATCAAACATAGACCATGATCACAAAAAAATTACTTACAAAAAATTATATCTCTTGAGCCCGTTACTCACAAAAAAATAAAGAATTTCAAACAACATTTTTCAAAATATAAAAGATTATAATTTTCAACACAGTACTTTTGAACCATAATTAAGTAGACATCCCATAATTTAGGGATTACTGGAAGGTCAATCAACAGTCTTCCTTTAGTGAAATTATGTTTAAATATTTACACGGTGCAAAGTTATGGTCAATTTTGTAACTAGAGATGGGGCAAATTTTCATGAAAATTAATATTCAAAATATTTGTGGTCATAAATCAGAAACTATGGGGTGTATGGATCTAAACCTTTGCATGAGTGATAAGCACCACAGGTACTAAAAACACACCAAGTTTTGTCAAAATCTGATAGGTGACCCTAAATTCCTGGTTGATTTGACATGGAATTACCCACACAAAATTTGACCCATTTTAATTTATAATTTTTTATTATTGCCTGAATTTTCCATGAGTGCAACTGGCTGCATTTTGATATTAAGAGCTAGTACTAGTAAGAGAAAGTTAATCAGTATAGAGAGTAGAGTATTACATTATTTTGTTTGCTGGCATGTAAAATGTGTGGAAAAGGTACCTTTTCACACGTATAGCTATGCATATCAATTTGCAAACAAACAAGCACTTATATGGTGTACGTACCTTCAATAACCTTATCAGTTTTAACACACTAATAATATAAAGTTTTGAAATGATCATTGCAAAAACTAAAACAAAGACATCCAGAATGGTGCCTCTTCTTAGAGTACTTTTATGGTATCTCTCCAGCTTAGGATCTATTTTTAGATCAACTTCAACATGACCATGCTGAAGTTTGTTTTTCATAGTAATATCAACATGATACACAGCATTTATTGCACTGTCACGTTCAACGATGCCTGTTTGATAAAGGGCATTAAGAGTGAAACTAAATTTCATCTGTTGTAACCTAAAAGGATGATACATAAAATATCATCAATAGAAATGTATTCCATCACCTATTGTACAATGTACATGTACTGCTGATCCAAATACATACACATTAAAAATTGAACACATTACTTAATTAATAGACTTGAAATTATCAACTTATGCATTTTTGTTTGTTTGGTTGTCGCTTACTGTCCCAATAGGGACCTGCAAGAATTTATGAGTATATGTGTATATAGAATTTACTGTTGTATAAGTCCACTTGGATTTTCAGTAGGCTTGAGCCAATAATGCTTTGAAAATTACCTATTATGCTTTTGAGCAGTGATCAAAAATTCAGCCTATTATGTTCAAGATTATGCTCGAGAGCTGAATGTCTTACTAGAGTATAGCTGCATTTATGACTGCTGTATTAGAGTAAGTGACTGCTCTATTAGAGTATCTTGATCTTATTTCCATAAAATGTGAATAATCAGTCAAGAAATAGTAAAAATAATAATACTGCAAGGTTTTTGATATGAAATTCAGTAATGATGTGCAGTGTGTTCATGTTGTGCAGTATTTTTGGTGCGTGCTTTGTGCGTTTTAATTTAAATTCTTGAAAATCATCCCATTATGCTGGCATAATGCTTGATGCTTTTGCTAGCTTATTATGCTTGAAATTATGCCGGCATAATCGGCACAAGCCTAATTTTCAGGGTAAGTAAAAATGGCAGACCCAGGGACCAAGGACCCCAGACCTAGGGGACCCACCAAGGTCCAATTCTTCTTGGAATTTTATACCCTTTATGTACAATATTATTCTATACTTGTACTAGGTTCTTCTACAAGTGACCAATCCACTTTTTCCCCATCATGGTGTCTCACACAATGTTTAGAATTTATAAACACCTCTGAAAAATGTCTGAAGTTGACTGCATTTATATGCTACTCTCCTGCTGCACAATGAGTATACTAGCCTATCATGTCGCCTATAGCTACTAAAGTTTAGAAATATTGTGCAAATGCATCATGATGTATGAAGACTGGTTGTTGAGCTGCTGGATTGAAACTTGCTTAGCTAGTAATCACTATTTCCCTGAATATTTGTTTGCACAATGTTTCCAAACTTTAGTACCTAGGCAACATAATAAAATTATGCTCATTGTGCAGCAGGCAAGTGGCCTATAAATGCAGTCAGCTTCACACACTTTTTCAGAGCTTATAACTTTTAATTGGTTTAAACATAATGTGAGACACCATGATGGGAGAAAAGTGGATTGACCATGCGAGACTATTTGCAGAGGTACTTAGTATAAGTACAGAATATTTTGAAGTTCATAAATCCAAGAAGAGTTGAGTCCCTGGTCCTTGGTCCCCAGGTCCTCTGTTTTTACCTATGCGGATTTCCAGTCTACCATATGAAGTTTAACATTCCACACAAAAAATATTGTTCAGAATAGTGTAATTATAAGCTATGCAGTGAAGGATGTACTGTACTTCTGCTACTTTACATGAATGTTAGACAAAGAATCCATAATTTTCTAATGTATTCATGTGTGTATGTATGTATATATGTATTGCTATGTATTATTATGGTAAGCATTATTTATGGCACGCATGCGTGTAACTTGTTGAGTAGTCATTAACTAGAATCTGAGCACGAGGCTGATAAATGTAACTTTATTACATTTTTGGTGACAAAGATAGCTCATGGGCACATTAAAGAATTTGACTCAGCTATAGAAACAATAGAAGATTTCCATCAGCATTTCAAATTCTACTGCATGGCCAATAGCTAACATCAACTCCGAAGATGAAGCCTAGCAAGCCTGCAAGAATGCCCTTTTTATAACTATGTTGGGGAAAATTGCTTCATCAAACTATGTGATTTGGCAAGTCCTAATGATATTATGACGTTAACAATGGACCAAGTGATAGCACTACTGACAGCACACTACCGTCCTTAAACTATTGAGATAGCAGAACACTATAAGTTCTTTAAGCGTATGCAGGAAGATCCACTGATTTTAGTGCAGCTTTAAGGCGGCTAGCAAAGACATACAATTTCGGTCAGTATTTGGACACCGCCCTTCGCGATCAGTTTGTCTGTGGTTTAAACGATTGTAATGCCAACATGAACACCTCAGTATACAGGACCTGACACTACAAACGGCCATTCAGAAGGCCACTGCAGCTGAGACAGCCACAAGGGAAAGCTGGGGAATACATGGTGCTCCAGCTGAGTGATTGGCAAGCAAGGAGTTGCACAAGATATCTGCCAAACCTCTATGCTATTGCTGTGGCAGGTCTGGTCACCAACTAATGCAATGCAAATACAAAACTTTTAAATGGCACAATTGCCAGAAGGTTGGACATTTTGCTTCAGTGTGTTGCTCCAAGCAGCCTGCTGACCAACAAGACAAGGACACTGCCAGGGGTAAATGTATTAGATCCGTGCAAGAGACTGTTGAAAGTGATGATGACAGTGGTAGTGACAGTTCAGAATACTTCCATAACATTTTACAGTTAGGCACACGAGCAAACAAGTTTCTGCTCACAATAGACATCAACTCAAGACCAATTGAGATGGAAGTCGAGTCAGGGGCAGAATGCTCTACTATTCCTTTGTCAATCTTTGAGCAGTTCTTGACAGATGTGTGCATGTTAAGCCATCTCAAGTTTCCTTATACCAATATGATAAATGCCACTGGAGAATCATTAAAATCAATGACTGTACCATCTCAGCAGTGTTTGTAGTGGTAGATGTAAAGAAACAGTTACCTCTTTGGGAAGAGATTGGATGGCATTGCTAAACTTTGACCTTATTTCACTGATTACCCAAGCCACCACTGTCTGTCAAACAACTGCTAATGTGGTGAAAGATAACTTGATCAAAGAATTTTCAGTGGTTTCTCAGGAGTTTTGAGAGGAATTGAAGCAACTGTTACCGCCATTGAATTAGCTACCCCTCATTTTCACCAGGCCCATCCAGTACCATTCGCACTTAAGGAAAAGGTAGAAAGACAGTTACAACAGCAAAGAACTAGTGCCAGTGGAGAGAGTGATAGGGCAACACCGATCGTCATAATACATAAGAAGGATGGGCGTAACAGGATTTTTGGGGATTTCAAGGTCTCCATTAACCCTGTTCTGCAGTCTCATACATACCCCCTTCCCACACCAGAGGAGAAGTTTAGTGCCTTAGCCAATGGTAAGTCCTACACTAAACTTGACCTAGCTAGGGCACATAAGCAAATGAAAGTCAAAGATGAATGCCAGTCACTCCTCACTATCAATACCCATTGTGGCTTGTATATGTATACTCGTCTTCCTTTTGGTATCACCACAGCACCATACCTGTGGTAACATGCTATGACCCAGGTCTTATCTGGAATCCCCAATTATTGTGCTTATTATACTGATGACATTCTAATTACAGGTCGCACTACAGCAGAGCACATTGAGAATCTTTGGATGGTGCTACATCATTTGAGAGAGTATGGGCTCAAACTGAAGCAATCCAAGTGTGAGTTCTTTGCCAAGGACTTGGAATTTTTAGGGCATAGGATTTCTCCAGAAAGTGTCAAGCTAACAGCAGAGAGGATAGCTGGCATTAGAGATGCACCTGCTCGTACTAGCAAGCAAGAACTACAATCATTCCTTGGTATGTTGGCCTATAATGCTAGGTTCTTACCTGATGTGTCACATACATTACACCCATTAAACCAGTTGTTACAGAAAAATGCTTGTTGGACTTGGACAAGTGTGTACCACAGAGCATTTGATACTACTGCCAAGCAATTGCATAGTTCTGACAGGGCATTGGCCCATTATGAGTTTAATAGGCCAATCAAGTTATTTTGTGATGCATCAGCATAATACTATGGCTTAAGTACTTGTTTGGTACACATAATGGAAGATGGCAGCCAGAAACCTATTGCCTATGCGTCACGCACACTTTCTAAGCCTGAACAAGCATATGCACAGATTGAGTGTGAAGGTTTTAGCCCTGGTGTTTAGGGTACATCGTTTTTCACCAGTACCTGTATGGTCATCCATTCATACTAGTAACAGACCATCACCCTCTCTGCAAGATTTTGGGAATAAGAAGGGTATACCACCTATGGCCGTGGCACGAATGCAGAGGTGGGCCCTTACCTTCACTGCATACCAGTGTACCATTGAACATATCAATGGTACAGCTAACCACTGTGCTGACTGCATGTCAAGATTGCCATTATCTGAGTAAGCACTCGATAGTGCTGAAAAGATTCATGTAGTTGTACAGATGGATGACTTGCCAGTTACTGTAACCCAGATTGCATAAGAATCCAAACGTGACAAAGAATTATCCATTGTGTTGAAATCAATTCAGCATAGTCACTGGCCCGCAGACACTGCACTAGACCTTAGCCCTTTTTGCAAGAATTGTCTGTCCTGGATGGTTGTATCCTATGGGATTCAAGAGTGGTAATCCCTCTGGCTTTCCATCAGTCACTGTTACAGGAACTCCATACCAGCCATTTGGGGATGCACAGAATGAAGTCCCTTGTTCGTAGCTATTTCTGGTGGCCAGAATTAGACTCCCAAATTGAAGAAGTTTGCCATGCTTGTGTTGAATGCTGTGCTGCTAGCGGGAACCCACAAAACAGGCACCAGCTCACTCATGGATGATCCCCCAACACCCATGGCAATTAGTACACGTGGACCATGCCCATTTTGGTGGGCGCTTATATAGTTGGTTACTGTTGACGCCTACTCAAGATGACCAGAAGTACACATGGTGTCTTCAATGTCAGGCCAACAGACCATTGACAAACTTAGACACATTTTTGCATGTCATGGCCTTCCCACAACCTTAGTCTCTGACAATGGCTCACCTTTTCAATCCACGAAGTTCCTGCAGTTTGTTGCAGCTAATGACATTGTGTATCACCGGGTACCACCTTACCATCTCTCTTCCAATGGGCTGGCAGAAATTATGGTAAAGACCGTCAAGCATGCCTTGAGCAAAGCAAAGGTGACCAAGGACACCACCTTGGATACACATATTGCACATTTTCTGGCCACATACCACAACACTCTGCATACCACAGCAATCAGAACTCCAGCAGAAATTCTCCTCAACTATGTGCCAAGGACTCACCTTTCTTTAGTACACCCTTGTCTGAGCACGAGGCTCACGAATGTAACATTATTACAGTATATACCCATAATATTATTCTCTAATTAAAGCACTGTGACACGTGTGTACAGAAAATGCAGCATGAGGGGATGTCAAGATATTAATATGTACACACATTGTGCTTTGAGTGTTCCTGGTCTTCTTGCTTGGAGCATTCATCTTGTGTTCCTGAACAGCTTTAATTTTTGGTGATCAGACTATCAGTACATGCCCATGCAATCTATTTCTAATCGTAGAACTAACTGGTATGATTACTCTGGCCAGTTTTAACAACTGAGACCCAGTCTGGTCTTATCGCTTATTTAAAGTATTGAGAAATGGCGGTTTTAAGTATTTGGTGTGTTGTAGTTTGCCAATGGTTGAATCTATATGTGTACCAAATTTTCACATGTTTTATGCCAATTCCTTACCTTTCAGAGCATTCACTGTACAAGTAGCCAACAGCCAAGTTTCCACCATTTTAGATAGTTTTTCAACTGTGATTAACTGTATCAGGCGAGCTCCCAAAGGGAAAGGTGGTGGAGGCCAGGAAGGATGGTAAGAGGCTGTTTAAAAATTGAAAGGAAGGCGTAGGGATGGGTTAGGCCAAGTTATGAGCCATTCAGGTCTCATAATTGGCTTAAATGAAACGAAATTCACAGCACAGATCTTTATTCAACACCACAGAGCTGTACAGCCACATACAGCCATCCCCAGGCTGACCAGAGCTCCATTAATGTCCCACACTGCATGTACAGATTGCTGCTGGGGTTGGGAAAAGCAGCCAGCAAAAGCAGACCACTCAAATCTAACTGATTTTGATTGTGAAATTAGATAGTTTATTCATATAGCCTTCTGTTCTTGGTGAAAAATTGAATCTGCTGACATGGGCAATAAGACCAGTTTTCCAGATCCAGTCACTATTTACGATGTCACACATGTGATAAATCATGCTGTCTGAGTGAGGTTGTTTTGTGTAATAATTGTTCTGTATAACTGTATTGTATTTACCCAAGTGTACTGTATTGCCCAAATGTCTGCTAACTGTACTGTATGACTCATACAGTGCAATTATGTAGCTGTGTTTAGAAATAAAATACGTAGTGGAACTTTGATTCTCCCATGCAGAGTACTATTTGTATGCACATAATGTGCATGTGTGCACACATCAATGCTCACCTGTAACTGTTATCTCTGTTAATGAAATATTCAACCTGATTTCTCACAGTACAATCACATGTTTCAATGGAGCAACATTCAGTCTCGTTAGTACAATTAGTACAATGTCTATCATCTAATCCTGATTCTTCAGCAGTGACCATGAAGAGGTCTCGATGATAAATAAAATTATCAGCTGTAAGTAATGTAGCAACAGTTACGTTTTCACATAAAAATTCTCCTATAACCATTCAAGTGCAAATAACTACAGGTATATTGGAAGGGGAAATCTTTGGTAAACAATTATTACTATAATAGATTTTGGTGTGAAAATTTAAACATTTTTGTTATTAGCTGAATAATATTAGTATAATTATTTACATTGTACAAAATCAATGAAATGATGCTCATTTAATTAAATTAGTCAAATATTGATCCCAGCTAAAGCTCACTGTTGAAAGGGTTTCCCTTAAACATTGATTACTACACTTCTAATCATTGATACATTTACAAGCATGCCATCACTATAACTTACATCTGTTAGGAAAGAAACAAGACATATTTTTACCATAATCCTCATATTTCACATACTCAATCATCATTGTTAGGTTATGAGCATGTCTTGTGGAACAGCCTCCATGAAAATAGTTAAATGGATTAACAGATTCTTCTGAGATGGTATAAAACTGCAGTTGTGAACATATGTATATTGATCAACCACATTGATCAACCACTGTACACAGAATTATGTATGGAGTGTGTACAGTAGATGAATACATACAGTACATGATTAAACACTGCATAGTTACACAGCAATCAGAAAGACAGGATTACTTCTCTAGTTGAGAATTAATACTCTTGGTGATTCATGTTGTATTATACTTCAGTTTGATGGCATCGAATTGAATTTTATTTTATCCTGGCAAAAGACTTTCTTCCATGGCAAAACAAGTTAAAACACATAAACATTTCACAGTAACTTTCAAATACACAAAGACCAAACCTACTTACAAATCAACAATATATCAAGACACACGGTAGTGTGTCGTGCGGCCCAAGAAGCTGGCGCGCCACACCAGTGAGTATATTGACAGGAAGAACGAAAACGTCATTTTCACACATTTGTATCTCGGTGATCACTTATCTGATTGGAACCAAATTTGCTACACAGTTGCCCGCCAGCCAAGGGAGTCTACATTCCAAATTTGAAGGAAATCGCTCCAGCCATTTCCGAGATACGAGCTGCCAAAGTTTCGTTTTTTTTTCTTCTTCTTCTTCGTCTTTTCGCACACTTGCAAAAATTACTATAACAAGCAAACGCGTACTCCGATCGCCTTAAAATTTGGCACACAGAAAGGGAGTCCAACGGCGAATCCTAGCATCTAATTTGGTACAAATCCGATGAATGGTTCAGGAGTTATGACCGATTATTCGCGTAAAACAAGATCGATTTGTTGTCACGCCTACAGGGTAAACCGTTTCATGGAATGAGCTGAAAATTGCTATGTAGATGGAGTAACCATCGTAGGAGTGCCTTTTGGTGGTTTGAAAGGAATCGAGATAAAGACCACGGAGATATGACACAAAACCCAACCTGTGTCACAATTACGCGAATGATTTTTATGAATAAAAAAGTATTAGTTTTAACGCCTACTAGGCAAACCGCTTAGAGCAATGAGCTGAAAATCGGTGTATAGCTGGAATAATCTTCATAGAAAGTCCTTGCAGTAGTACAGAAGAATCGGATTACAAACCACTGAGTTATGATTCGAAAGCCAACTCCGTGTAGCAAATGCGAGATCGAGATACTCTAATAGAACAGTCACCCTAATAGAGCATTCGGCTAATTTATTTATTCCATTATAGAATTTTATTACATCACAAGTTATTCTGTAGGGAGTTCAGCTGCAAACAGTTAATCTTATAGACAGTTCAGCAAGAAGACAGTCACCATGTGGAGAGTTATGCAAATATATCGCTATAGAGATTCAGAACATTACAAGTCACACTGAAGAAAGTTCAGCTATAAACAAGTCATGCACTGTGTAGAGAATTCAGCTACAATTAAGTCACTCTCTAGAGAATTCAGTTACACAGAATTCAGCTACACACAAGTCACTGTGGAGAGAGTTCAGCTACAAACAAATTACCCTTTAGAGTGATTAGCTACAAACAAAACACTTTGCAGGGTGTTCAGCTGCAACAAATCAACCTTTAGAGCGATCGGCAATGAACAAATTTACCTGTAGAGAGATAAGCTAGAAACAAATCACCCTGTAGAGAGTTCAGCTACAAAAAATCACCCTGTAGAGACATCAGCTAGAAACTAGACACAATGTAAGGAGTTCAGCTACAAGCAATCACCCTGTAGAGAGTTCAGCTACAAAAAATCACCCTGTAGAGACATCAGCTACAAACTACACACAATGTAAGGAGTTCAGCTACAAATAAATCACCCTGTAGAGAGTTCAGCTAAAACAAATCAACATGCAGAGAGATCAGCTACAAACAAATCACCTTTTAGAAAGTTCAGCTACAAACAAATTACCTTGTAGAGAGATCGGCTACAAACAAATCAACCTGCAGAGAGATCAGCTACACACAATTCAACTTGTATAGAGATCAGCTACAAACAAATCACCTTGTAGAGAGATCAGCTACAAACTAGACACAATGTAAGGAGTTCAGCTACAAGCAAATCACCCTGTAGAGAGTTCAGCTACAAACAAACCAACCTGTAGAGCGATCAGCTAGAAACAAATCACCCTGAAGAGAGGTCAGCTACAAAAAATCACCCTGTAGAGATATCAGCTAGAAACAAATCACCCTGAAGAGAGGTCAGTTACAAAAAATCACCTTGTAGAGAGATGAACTACAAACAAAACACTTTGCAGAGAGCTCAGCTACAAACAAATCAACCTGTAGAGAGATCATCTAGAAACAAATCAACCTGCAGAGTGATCAGCTACAAATAAATCAGCTTGTAGAGAGATCAGTTACACACAAATCAACCTGTAGAGAGATAAGCTAGAAACAAATCACCCTGTAGAGAGTTCAGCTAAAACAAATCAATCTGCAGAGAGATCAGCTACATACAAATCACCATATAGATAGCTCAGCTACAAACAAATTACCTTGTAGAGAGATCGACTACAAACAAATCACCCTGCAGAGAGATCAGCTACACACAAATCAACTTGTATAGAGATCAGCTACAAACAAATCACCCTGTAGAGAGATCAGCTACAAACTAGACACAAAGTAAGGAGTTCAGCTACAAGCAAATTACTATGTAGAGAGTTCATCTACAAACAAATCAACCTGTAGAGCAATCAGCTAGAAAAAAATCA
The DNA here is from genome assembly GCF_963678975.1 of Dysidea avara. NCBI lineage: Eukaryota > Metazoa > Porifera > Demospongiae > Dictyoceratida > Dysideidae > Dysidea > Dysidea avara. Next base: position 16,366,149 of record NC_089275.1, on the reverse strand, counting down.
CCCTGAAGAGAGGTCAGCTACAAAAATCACCCTGTAGAGAGATCAGCTAGAAACAAATCACCCTGTAGAGAGTTCAGCTACAAGCAAAACACCCTGTAGAGAGTTCAGCAACAAAGAAACCACCATGTAGAGAGTTCAGCTGCAAACGAATCACCTTATAGAGAGTTCAGCTACAAACAAATTACCTTGTAGAGAGATCGGCTACAAATTAATCAACCTGCAGAGAGATCAGCTACACTCAAATCAACTTGTAGAGAGATTAGCTACAAACAAATCACCCTGTAGAGAGATCAGCTAGAAACTAGACACAATGTAAGGAGTTCAGCTACAAGCAAATCACCCTTTAGTGAGTTCAGCTACAAAACAATCAACCTGCAGTGAGATCACCTACAAAAAAGCACCTTGTACAGAGTTCAGCTACAAACAAATTACCTTGTAGAGAGATCGGCTACAAACAAATCAACCTGTAGAAAGATCAGCCACACACAAATCACCCTGTAGAGAGATCAGCTAGAAACTAGACACAATGTAAGGGGTTCAGCTACAAGTAAATCACCCTGTAGAGAGTTCAGCTAAAACAAATCAACATGCAGAGAGATCAGCTACAAATAAATCACCTTATAGACAGTTCAGTTACAAACAAATTACCTTGTAGAGAGATCGGCTACAAATTAATCAACCTGCAGAGAGATCAGCTACACACAAATCAACTTGTAGAGAGATCAGCTACAAACAAATCACCCTGTAGAGAGATCAGCTAGAAACTAGACACAATGCAAGGAGTTCAGCTACAAGCAAAATCACCCTTTAGTGAGTTCAGCTGCAAACAAATCAACCTGCAGTGAGATCACCCACAAAAACGCACTTGTACAGAGTTCAGTTACAAACAAATTACCCTGTAGAGAGATCAGGTAGAAGAATTCACCTTGTAGAGAGTTCAGCAACAACGAAACCACCATGTAGAGATTTCAGCTGCAAACAAATCACCCAGTAGAAAGATCAGCTAGAAGAAGTTAACTTGTAGAGAGTTCAGTTACAAAGAAACCATCATATAGAGAGTTCAGCTACAAAGAAATTACCCCATAGAGAGTTCAGCTAGAAGAAGTCACCTTGTAAAGAGTTCAGCTACAAAGAAACCATCATGTACAGAGTTCAGCTACAAAGAAACCACCATGTAGAGTGTTTAGCTGCAAAAAATCACCTGTAGAGAGTTCAGCTAGAAACAAATCACCCTGTAGAGAGATCAGCTAGAAGAGGTCACCTTGTAGAGAGTTCAGCTACAAAGAAACCACCACATAAAGAGTTCAGCTGCAAATAAATCACTTGTAGAGAGTTCAGCTACAAGTAAATCCCCCTGTAGAGGGATCAGCTAGAAGAAGTCACATTGTAGAGAGTTCAGCTACAAAGAAACCATCATGCAGAGAGTTCAGTTACAAACAAATCACCCTGTAGAGAGATCAGCTAGAAGAAGTTACCTTGTAGATAGTTCAGCTACAACAATTCACCCTGTAGAAAGATCAGCTAGAAGAAGTCACCTTGTAAAGTGTTCAGTTACAAAGAAACCATTATGTAGAGAATTCAGCTGCAAACAAATCACTCTGTAGAGAGTTCAGCTACAAAGAAACCGCCATTTAGAGAGTTCAGCCTCAAACAAACCACCTTGTAGAGAATTCAACTACAAAAAATCACCCTGTAGAGAAGAAGTTACCTTGTAGAGAGTTCAGCTACAAAGAAACCATCATGTAGGAGTTCAGCTACAAAGAAACCACCATGTAGAGAGTTTAGCTGCAAACAAATCACCTGCAGAGAGTTCAGCTAGAAACAAATCACCCCGTAGAGAGATCAGCTGGACAAAGTCACCTTGTAGAGAGTTCAGCTACAAAGTAACCATCATGTAGAGAGTTCAGCTGCAAACAAATCACCCTGTAGAGAGTTCAGCTACAAAAAAATCACCCTGTAGAGAGTTCAGCTAGACGAAGTCACCTTATGGAGAGTTCAGCTACAAAGTAACCATCATGTAGAGAGTTCTGCTACAAACAAACCACCATGTAGAGAGTTTAGCTGCAAACAAATCACCTGTAGAGAGTTCAGCTAGAAACAAATCACCCTGTAGAGAGACCAGTTAGAAGAGGTCACCTTGTAGAGAGTTCAGCTACAAAGAAACCATCCTGTATATAGTTCAGCTACATTTCAAGTTACCCAGTAGAGAGATCAACTGCAAAAAAATATCCTGTGGGGAATAATGGCCATGTAATAAACATATGTATATAATTTGTATAATTACTAGTAAAATCAAAAACAATTGAAGCATTAAAAATCTTCTTTAAGTTCTTTTCTTCTTCCTGTGGTAAAGAAAAAAACACATGGGTTAAAAAAGCCCCAAAGCCAGCCATAGGCCGGCTTTGCAGTATACAAATACAAAAAGAAGTGATGTCTAATCAAAAACAGCCAAGCTGTAAAAAAAGGTGCGGCCCCCAAAAAGGCCATGGTGAAAAAAGATGTGAAATCCAAGGTGGCGGCCAAGAAATGGCTGTGATGGTAGGTTAATGGTTACATTTTAATAACGACAATTCAGGTGAATTTTGTGCCGCTTGGTCTTGGCACCAAATTCACCTGAATTGTCGTTATTAAAATGTAACCATTAACCTACCATCACAGCCATTTCTTGGCCGCCACCTTGGATTTCACATCTTTTTTCACCATAGCCTTTTTGAGGGCCGCACACTTTTTTACAGCTTGGCTGTTTTGGATTAGATTTCACTTCTTTTTGTATTTGTATACCCCAAAGCCGGCCTATGGCCAGCTTTGGGGCTTTTTAAACCTGTTTTTTATTCTTTTCTACAGGAAGAAGAAAAGATGAAGAAGATGAATACTTTAAATATTTCTGATTTTATCAATACATGTACAAATTAGTATAATATGTTAATACAACATCTCGTCTCCCACTTGGAAGTAGTAACAGCAATTTCTAATGTTTTACACCATTATTAGTACTGGTAAGTAATTCCTTGTGATTAGCATGCTGAAGAAGTATGCACATGTGTTGCAGAATACAATCTACTTGAAAATTGGTCCAACAATCCATAGCAACTGTTGCTAGGCAACAGTATTGTTGCTAGGTAACAGGTATTGGTTACTATGGTACCACTAGTTGTCAAGTCGGACATGCCTAACTGGTAAAACAACTAAACACTATCAAGAATTTTTAGCCAATCAGATGCGTATATCAAATGTACAAGTGATATACTGATTCTATTGGCTAGTTTGCTGTAGTATATCAAAAATATACCACAAGCTGTTATTGGAGTTTTTGTACAGGACACGATATTGATGTTGTATTATATATATATATATAATACATATATTTATTACAGAACTCTACATGGTGTTTTCTTTGTAACTGAACACTGTACAACGTGACTTCTTCTAGCTGCTCTCTCTACAGGGTGAATTGTTTGTAGATCGTCTGAACGATCTACAAGGTAACTTCTTCTAGCTGATCTCTCTACAGGATGATTTGTTTGTAGCTGAACTATCTACAAGGTAACTTTTTCTAGCTGATCTTTCTACATGGTGATTTGTTTGCAGCTGAACTCTCTACGAGGTAACTTCTTTTAGCTGATCTCTCTACAGGATCACTGTTTCTAGCAGATCTCTCTACAGGGTAAATTGTTTCTAGCTGAACTCTCTACAGGGTGGTTTGTTTGCAGCTGAACTCTATACATGGTGGTTTCTTTGTAACTGAACTCTCTACAAGGTGACTTCTTCTAGCTGATCTCTCTACAGGGTGATTTGTTTGTAGCTGAACTCTCTACAAGGTAACTTCTTCTAGCTGATCTCTCTACAGGATCACTTGTTTGTAGCTGAATTCTGTACAGGCTTGTTTTATCAAGGCATCACAGAGCTACGGAGGTGCGAAAATTGAGTTTTCTTTCTTCCTGTCAATATACTTACGGGTGTTGTGCGCTGGCTTCTTGGGCCGCACGACACACTACCGTGTGTCTTGATATATATACCCTGTATACACAATAATAAAACTACTGAGGAGATAGTGATGAAGTGATAATGACAAAGTACAAAATGGGCCTGAAGCATGTAAGTAAATTCTACAACAAAGAATTACTATGGTGAAAGAATTTCTGGGTGTGCACATCTTTGAAGGTTGGCAAAGTAGAGAGGTTAAAGATTAAAAATACATACATACATGACCAGGCTTGAGAAAAAAGGACATATGGACACAAACTACACCCAGTTATACCATAGACCATAAGTACTAGAATGGAAAATTTGCATTCCATAACTTGTATTGTATAGCTAATTAAATGCTTAATAATGTCTGAAAATGCAGGATGGCGACACAACAAGTGAAAGTTTGAAAAGCATGCAAATTGTATAGCTATGCCCACATGCCATGTTTTTGTACAATTATTATTATGTCTATAATCTGTACATCCAGTTTAGCAGGGAAGTAAATACAAATCTAATCCCAAACAGCCAAGCTGTAAAAAAAGAGTGCGGCCCCAAAAATGCTATGGTGAAAAAAGATGTGAAATCCAAGGTGGTGGCCAAGAAATGGCTGTGATGGTAGGTTAATGGTAAAAATTTTAACGACAATTCAGGTGAATTTAGTGCCACTTGGTGTTGGCACAAAATTCACCTGAATTGTCGTTATTAAAATTTTTACCATTAACCTACTATCACAGCCATTTCTTGGCCGCCACCTTGGATTTCACATCTTTTTTCAACATAGCATTTTGGGGGCCACACTATTTTTTACAAGTTGGCTGTTTTTGATTAGATATCACTTCTTTTTGCAATTGTATACCCCAACATATGCTGGCTTTGGGGCTCTTTCAACCTATCTTTTTTTATTTACCTCAGGAAGAAGAAAAAGATTTAAATCAAGATTTAAAGCAGATTTAGATTTTTTAATACTTTAAACTATTTTTGATTTTATCAGTAATTATACAAATCATATATAAATATTTATTACATGCCAATTATTTCTCATAAGATAACTTGTTTGCAGCTGATCTCTCTGCTGGGTGACTTGAAATGTAGCTGAACTCTCTACAGGGTGATTTGTGTGTAGCTGAACTCTCTACAGGATTCTCTCTACAGGGTAACTTGTTTCTAGCTGAACACTCTATATGGTTATCTGTTTATAGTTGAACTCTCTACAAGGTGATTTGTTTGTAGCTGAACTCTCTACAAGATGATTTGTTTCTAGCTGATCTCTGTATAGGGTAACTTGTTGTAGCTGAACTCTGTACAGGATAGTTTCTTTGTAGCTGATCTCTCTACAGGGTGATTTGTTTCTAGCTGATCTCTCTATATGGTGACTTGTTACTAGCTGAACTCTCTTCAGGTGATTTGTTAGCAGCTGAACTCTGGTTGTTTTGTAGCTGAACTCTGCACAAGGTGACTTCTTTCAGCTGATCTCTCTACAGAGTGATTTGTTTGCAGCTGAACTCTCTACAGGGTGTTTTTTTGTAGCTGAACTCTCTACATACAAAGCGACTTCTTGTAGCTGGTCTCTCTACAGGATAACTTGTTTCTAGCTGATATCTCTGCAGGCTGACTTGTTTCTAGCTGAACTTGCTACAGGGTGATCTGTTCATAGCTGAACTCTCTACAGGTTGATTTCTTTGTAACTGAACTCTCTACAAGGTAACTTCTTCTAGCTGATCTCCCTGCAGGGTGATTTGTTTGTAGCTGAACTATCTGCAGGGTGATTTGTTTGTGCCTGAACTCTTTACAAGGTGATGTCTTCTACGTAGCTGATCTCTCAACTGGATGACTTGTTTCTATAGCTAATCTCTCTAGCTGAATATTCTACAGTGTGATCTGTTACGTTTGTAGCTGAGCTCTCTCTTGTTTCTAGCTGATCTCACTATAGTGTTTGTATAGCTGAACTCTTTACAGGATGGTTTTTTTGATTGGTTGCTGAACTCTCTATGTGGTGACTTGTTTGTACTACAGAGTGACTTGTTTGTAGCTGAACTCTCTACCGAGTGACTTACTTGCAGCTGAACATTGTATAAAGTAACTTGTTTGTGGCTGATCTCTATAGGGTAGCTAACTTATTTATATAGATGAACTCTCTACTGGGTAGTTTCTTTGTAGCTGAACTCTCTACACAGTGACTTGTTTGTAGCTGAATTCTCTACAGAGTGACTTGTTGTAGCTGAACTCTCTTCAGTGTGACTTGCAATATTCTGAATCTCTACAGCAATATATTTGTAGCTGAACTCTCTACAGAGTGACTTGCAATGAAATATAATTCTATAATGGAGTAAATGATAAATGTAGCTGAATGTTCTATTAGGGTAACTGTTCTATTAGAATATCTCGATCTGCCATTTGCTACATGTAATTGGCTTTAGAATCATAATAGTCCAGTAGATATAACTGAAAAAAGGGTGAACCCGGAAAAAAATTGAAGAAAGCTGATTTTGGTATCATTAGAAAGCAAATTTTTCATAGAATAACATATCCAAAATCCTCTAAAATCCACCTTGCGGAAAAATTTTTATGGCCAATTTTGTATTGAGTAATATGTTCCTGGATTCAGGAAAGTAGATCTTCCATGTATATCCAATTATACCAACTTTGACAACTCATAACTTCAGATTGGAGAATGGTATTGACTTGACATTTGATCAGTAGTGAGCACTAGCATCACGTATTAGGTGGAGAAAATTTCAGATTTATATTCAACTTGATCATTAAGTTGTGGTTTCTCAATCGGATGCATTTGCAAACCCATTTTTGCAAATCTGGTCATTTGTGACCAGCAAAAATGTGTTATCCTTAAATTATTTTTTCATAAGAAACATTTTCCCTAGCACTTCTGCAACTCGCTCTCCTCCACATTTTGCAACACACTAATAATCCATGTTTGCAACAAGAGCATAATATTGTTACCACATGGATTTGCAGTGGAAAGCTGGAATTTATATTATACAAAATTAATTATACGACCTATGGGACTGATCCCATGTCTATCATCATCGGTTGCAGCCTTAATCCTTCTAGTTTCCAGCCCCATATTAAGTTCCCTTCAATAATAACTTCTTGCATCAGCTAAAACCATTGATCCTGAAAACTCCATTTGGCTAACTGCAAGGGTTAGCACACTTTCACAGCTCGCATGTGTAATAACTTTCTGATGCTACCATTTCCATGTACTTTGTTTGTATACCTGAGACTCCTCAATGAATCAGACTGATTCCCATCAAACTCCAACTTTTTTCAACATGTGCAATTGTTGCATTATACAATCAAGAGTTCATAATATGAACTCTTGATACAATCCATCATTAACTTTTCAATCGTTTGCACATCATTTGATTGCTGATTAGGCCGACTTTACCTATTCAAATGTTGCGGACATTGTATCACGGCCACCCCAGGCATGTGAAAAGAGGACCTACATATATGCCCAATAACGTCATCATTTTTCCAAATCTTCAAATGTTTTACAACCTCTGAATGAAAAGAGATACGTTCTTGTCATGTTCTGCTACAGCATGCACCAGTAGCACAAGAACTTCATTGTTGTCATCAGCCACAACATTCACTCTACTTCCTTCAATTGCAAAATTGAAGTGCACATTGGACCATCAGTATGTCAGAATCTCTATGTGTGCAATCAGTGTGTAGGGCTGTCAGCATCCCCAGGTATGTTATGGTATGTGCAGGTGCAGATATTCAGTTAAGTGAATCTATGGAAGCATACAAAAGTCAGGAAGTTTTCTTGTAAATGAAAAGAGCAAACATCAATTGCATTGATTGTCCAATATCTGAGAGATGATGGCCAGATTGTGCATCAGAGTAATTTGGATACTGACACACTGATTGTTCAATGTAATTGAAGGAGGTAAAGTGTGTTGTAGCTGATGACACTGATGTTCTTGTCCTTATGCATGGTGCACCAGAATATAGCAAGTATCTATTTTCTTTCAGAGGTTGGGAAACATTTGAGCTTTGGAAAATTGATGACATTATTGGGCACATAGATCCTACTGTAATGTCATATTTAAATCTTCTCTTTTCACATGCTTGCATGGAGTGGCTGTGATACAACATCTGCGACATTTGAACAGGATAAAGTTGGCTTAATCAAGAAGAAAATGATGTGCAAATGATTGCAAGAGCAACACACTTTCACAACTTCTATGTGCATCTACAAGTCATTCATTAGAAGGAACTTAATGACTAACTTGATCCATTACCATAATGGAGCTGGAAACTAGAAAGATCGAGGCTGTATGCAACTGATGATAACAGACATGGGACCAGCACCAGACGTCTTAACTAAAATTTGTACAATATAAATGCAAGCTTTCTACTACAAATTAATGTGGTAGCAACATTACACTCTCTTTGTAATCATGGATTAAAGTATGTTGCAGCATGTGGCAGTTGCAGGGGAGAGAGTTGCAGAAATGCTGACGAAACTGTTTACAATAATCGTGACAAATATATTTGTTCAAAACTTACATGATAGGCACCTTTTTATTTCTACAACCAGTCTTATTCTTATTTCATACAGCTAATATTGATTGCAATGAATTTCTTATGAGAAAATATTTTAAGGATAATATGCATTTTTGTTAGCCACAAATGACCAGATTTGCAAAAATAGGTCTACCAAATGCATTTAATAAAGCAACCACAACTTAGTGTACAAGGTGAATATCAATCTGAAATTTTCTGCAACTAATAAGTGATGCTGGTGCTCACTACTGATCAAATTTCAAGTAAACACTATTAAGTTATGAGTTGTCAAAGTTGGTAAATTGGATATGTGTAGAAGATCCACTTTCTTGAATCCAGTCACATATGCCTCAACACTAAATTGGCCATAAAATTTTTCCCCAAGATGAATTTTAGAGGATTTTGGATATGTTATTCTATGAAAAATTTGCTTTCTAATGATACCAAAACCAGCTTTCTTTGAATTTTTTCCTGGTCCAACCTTAAATCTACCGAACTATAACTCAGTGATTTGTATTTCAATACTTCTGTACTACTGCAAGGACTTTCTAAGATAATTATTCCTGCTACACACCGATTTTCAGTGAGGTTTGCCTGGTAGGCGTGAAAAACTAATAGTTTTTTATTCATTAAACATTGATTATGTAATTGTGACACAGGTTGGGTTTTGTGTCATATCTCGATGGCCTTTAGCTTGATTCTTTTCAAACCACAAAGAGGCACTCCTACGATGGTTACTCCATCTACATAGCGATTTTCAGCTCATTCCTTCAAAGGCTTTACACCTTCAACTTTTTTTTACGTGAATAATCGGTCATACTTCTGCGAATGTTCATCAGATTCCTACCAATGTTGGTACTGAGATCCACCTTAATGAGCCCTTTAAGTGTGCCAATTTCAGCCTGATTGGAGTATGCATTTGTGTTTTATGGTGGTTTTTGCAAAGTGTGCGAAAAGTAGAAGTAGAAGAAGAAAAAACTTTAACTTTGGTTACTCGTATCTTGGAAATGATGGAGTGAATTTCTTCAAATTTGGTTTGTGGACTTCCACACCTAGCCAGCACTTCTGTTGCTAATTTGGTTTCAATCAGATAAGAGATCACGGAGCTACAAAGGTATGAAAATCATGTTTTCTTTCTTCCTATTAATACTGTATACTCACAGTGTGGCACATACACCAGCTTCTTGGGCTGTACGACACACTACCGTGTGTCTTGATGTTATCACACAATTGGAAGTTAAAGTATAGCTTCACTGTTAAAATTGAGGTATTACCACAACACCTACAGGGTGTTATTATGGCACCCCTAACACCTTAAAAGGTGTCATAGTCACACCGGTGCATCTGTGACATCCATGTGAATGAAATCTCACAATTGAAACTTTTCTGGTAGTTAGTACATTTTTCAACTTCCTTAAAATGTAGCAAGACAAGAAAGTAAGTGTATAGTTATAATCCTGTTAAATTACTGTATTTCACAGGTCAATAATTATTGTGTTTCCTAAATAACTATTCATGTATCAAAGTCCATCAAAGTTTTGGAAAATTAAAATAAATGTCTAGCGTGTCACTATAACACCTCACTATAGCTATCAACCACCTCTTGTAACACTTTAGCGCTCCCCTGTAACACCTTGTGAGTGTCATCATAGCACCTTTATAGCTACTTCTAGGGTGTTGAATTAACATGGACACCCATAAAGTGTTATGATTACTTCTAAATTTTAACAGTGCTGTTGCAGCATTACATGTGGAAGACATACATACAAACTTTACTTATAGGATCACTTACAGATTCAACAACACGTGTTATCTGATTGTATACATCAGAGAATTTGTGTAGGTGTTTAACTGGTTGGTCATTGGAGTCTGATATGATGAAATGCTCCCCAAATCTTTCATGATTTTCAGCCACAAAACTTGTCACTTCAAACTTGTCATTTGCATAGATGGATACCTGTGTATACAGTATAAAATAGATAACGAACTTATATGCACTCAGTTCACTATTCAAGTAAGCATTTGGGTTGATGATTAGGCAGTTAATACTAAGGCTGAAACGATCATGATTTTTTAGTATTCAAGTACTCTCTAGAGTTAATGATTGAGTACTCATGAATACTAGCTTTATTAAATTGTGGTCATACCCATTTTGACATGTTTAATACTGACTTACAGCACTAAGTACTGATCTTAGTGTTCTTGACAAAAAATAATGCCAATCAAACTCAACAGCCTTCATTGTGTCACTCCCAGATGACAAATACATCATGTGAGTTGCATCATGTGATCTTAACTAGTACTCAAGTACCAATTTGTGACTGGGCCTGCGAAAATAGGGCACGTGGGCACATGATTTTTGCCTACATTTTCACACTTTCTTCACTCATAACCTTTTACACCATTATACTATTGCAATAAAATGTTTAGCTATTAGTAAGCATTTAATTGGCTTGATGATGCAAGTTACAGAATGCACATATTATGTTCCAGTACTGAGATATGACCTGTAGTGTGACATGGCATAGTTTGTGCCCACATGACCTGTTTTTGCAGGCCTGGTCACATAATGACTCACATTTTACTATCTGAGCACCAAATCCGCAGTGAGTACTCACCGAGTATTCGTATCTGTTTCAGCTCTAGTTATATTTAATACTATGGATGGCAATATGCTAAATTTTTAGTTGGATGTGGGTTTAAAATTAATTTGCCTTGTTTAGAGATGACCACTGTACCAATTTCTACTGACCATAGTACGCTGCTATTTCAAAATGCACACAGTGTGTTATGAATGTGTAAAATAATTATGATGTCATTCATGTGTGAAAACATTTTGAAAAATCACTAACTTGCACAAATCGTTTTATGTATTATGTACATTTCCATTGATATCTATGAAATACGAAGTTACTGCTTTATAATATTTATATAAATAATTTTGATGTTTATTTTGGAATGTGTACTAATTGCTGTACAGAATGTTTGTATGTCACTAGGTCTTGGATTGGATATATACTTCGACCTGTCTGAACACTAAAAGGCCTAGACACATATCTGTATAAACTGGTGGTAGCCAGACATGTTCAAAATCTACACAAATAACGGTATGTCATTAACACATTCATTGTATACAGTTTTAACTTTATCAAACTGATTGGCGTTAAAGCCATTTCTTGACTCCCAACTCTAATTTCAAACTCTTTCCTTTTTTGAAAGATGCATCCATGAATCTGCTTGGCTATTGTACATAAATAATCATTCTTTATTGTGCTTGCAATTGTAATAGGCTGGCTTTAGGGTTTATTGCCATGAGGTTTTCAAAAATGTGGGTATGAACACTTGCATATATCTTATTCTAATTAATGTTCACCAAAGTATTTGTATTACACAACACATGTACTGCATTTATAATGTTAATCTTGTTTAGCCGGTCACATATTTAATACATCACTGCATTTGCCTCTTCATCGAGAATAAGAATATCTTCGTTCGATTTGTATGATCAAAGTAAGCATGATTGAATTATCTGCATTTGTTTATTTCAATTTGTAGTAAAACATAACTTTATCATTGCTGTTTCAGCTTGCTTGCATGCTTGATAACATGGGTCGATATAACTGGGCCAAAAACTGTACCTTGATAAATGCCCCAGTTCATGGTAAACATAAATATAATGACACAAGCCTCAACTCTGTAGCCTGTTGTACTCATGAATTAAATATGGTTGATTAAACTTCCTGTAACAGCACATTGGTTTATTTCTCTAAACTACAGAAAAGTCATAAAATAAAGTTCAAGATAATTGCCAACTTGTTGAGTTTTCACTCAGTGGGCCATATTCATCAAATGCAATTCATTTTTATAACTGCAATGACTTTCAGTTTGAAGCATTCCATATTAATCCTAATGTTAACAGTTAAATCACAGCAATAAACTACGAATGAACGACACAGCACTAGTGATAATTGTCAAACACTGTGTTGGTACAGTATGCACACACCGTAAAACAGCAATCTTCATCGACTAATTGTTGAACACTTTGTGTACCCTGTACCACTCTTATAGTATTTAAGCATTTCTGTGTCATATCAAACCACTGGATAGCTATATTATACATACTGTACACATGTTACAGAAGCTTGAATTATAGGATGGAAATCATGTAAGACTATATAGTCAATACTGTTTTTTCAGCAGAGAATGAATCTTTCTATACATACGGTATTAGAGCCCCTATAGATTCATTGCAGGTGAACTGCTGCCATAGCAACATGTATCATCTTGGAGTACAACCCATTGTGCAACCCTTACAGAATAGGAGAGAGCCTGGGTCTATGCCAAAGAAGCAGATATACTTTCTGGGTATTGTTTTACTATTGTAGAAAGCAATACTATCAGGGTTGCAAAAATGGATTGTACTCTAAGATGGTGGATGTTACTATGGCAGCAGCTCACTTGCAAAGGGTCTATTTAGAAAACATCACACTTAGCTATAGAAATTACCGAAGGGATCATTGTTAACAATGTTTTGCTTGCTAGCACGATCCACTATTAGCTGGCCACTGCTTGTTGCATAGCCTGTTCAGGAATCTATTAACTGGACATCTAGCTTTGTAGAAGCAGCTATATACAAAATTATGTAGCTACTGTATGGTCACCATATACCCAACATAACACCCATAAATTGGAAGCCATTCAAAAATGTGCTGCACGTTTTATGACATCATACTACCGCCAATCAAGCAGTGTGTCAGCCATGATGAATTCACAATCCAAAGCCACGTTTAATTATGTTTTTCAAGATTGTTAACAAAATCGTCGAATTACCTTTACCAGATTACATCACACTATAGCACCTAGAGTCACTTGTGGAAACAGTATAAAATTTGTAATGCTTTTAATCCCTACAAGCTTAGTTTCTTCCCCAGATCAATCAGCAAATGGAACAAATTACCCCCTTGTGATTGCTAAGTAGATAATTTCAAGATCATGCTAAAATCAATGGCTGAAATTATTTAATATATTGTATTATACTCATTTACGAGGTTTACAATTAAGAATATATATATGTAATAGTTATACCACGGGAAAGAGTGCTTTGCCTGATATATACGCACAAATACGAGGGCCACAGGCCCAAGTACGAGTGTGTATATACAAGCAAAGCACGAGTGCCCGTGGTATAACTAATATGTTCTACTTTAGCATGTAGACCCACCTAATTGGCAAAATTTCTAGTTGCTATACCCTTCTCTTATATAGAGAACCAAATAAGCTGTGATTGTGGGATTGAATTTTGCCAAGTAAACTGTGATGGTGGGATTCAATTTTAATGCATCAAACAGTAGTTTGATTTTATTTTTGCTAATATAGCAATTTTAAGAGACTAGTGTTAATTATGTTACTTTAATTGCTACATTTACAAAAGTAAAAAATAAACTACTGTTGATGTATTAAAATTGAATCCCACAATCACAGTTTGTTTGGCAGAATTCAACCCCACAATCACAGCTAGCTTGATTCCCTATAATAAGACAGAGGATAACAGTATAACATCAAAGATTTCTGAATATTGACTTAATTTTAGATAACTGTCAATATCCGCACATTTTTCAAAATGTATTTTATTTGTTCTTTGTTTTCTATAGGGACAGAGGAATGGACTAGCTAAGTTTCAGCTTCATAAGTTAAGTAGCGTTGGAAATACAGCATTAGACAACGGGACGAGCAAATAAATTGATATGTACAGAAGCTATCGAGAAAAGAATCTACAGGTGCTTACATAAACCATCAAAAAAAAAAAAAAAAAACCATCATACCGTATGCAAGGAAATTTAGACGTAAAAAAAAAATTGACGAATTCAGACTTCAGCAGATTTGACGAATAAAATGTTGACGAAAATAAAGAAATTGTAGGCAAAACCTATACTTTTAAGGGCGCTTATAAAAATTTGACGAATTAAACCGATTCGTCAAATTCGTCAAAGTTTTTGACGTCAAAATTTCCTTGCGTACGGTAACTTACTGATACAATGGCGTATGAATTGAATCTTGGCTCATTGTGTTCGCCATGAATCTGTGCATCCACTAAGGTATAGTTTTCCCAAGGTATGTTCTGTGTTCGAGAAGGAAGGCAACTTCACTGAACAAAACGGTCGTCGGTAAATCTTTCGTCACCGCAGTGTAAACAAACGTCTGTAACTTTGAAATCCTTTCATGTATGGAGATGAAACAAAGGTTTTTGTACTCCCTGTGAACAGGCGAACAAGCTGTTTCCCAGGATTTATCCATTGGAGGCTTAATTTACTCACCAGTGGGCCATAAAAACTTGCATAATTTTTTTCTGGAGCTTGCATTTGTCAACACGGGATCTCGCACGAGATGAACCGCATTAACCCATTTAGCTCACGTGTAACTTTTCTTTAAGTGTTGAATTCTACTATACTTGTACTTGCACATATTTCTCTCTATTAACTAGTAATATAGCAATGGCAATACATATACAGTATTTAATAATGCAGGTGTAGAGTATCCATAAAATCTGTAGCTGAGGTGAACTGAAGTCTCCTTCCAGTCCTCCACGGAACACTTTGATAGTGAGTGAAGGCCATCCTGTGTAAGACACAGTGAAATCAATACAATAACAATGCACAATATTTTTTCTTATTTCCTTTTTTTAATGAACCTTGTCGTGCTAAAAATCTTACATTCAAAATCACCTTTAGCAAGCATCGTTGATTGTCTTGTTTGTCAGAAGAATCTTGCTTGGATAATTGCTCTCCAATGTCTTTACACTGCGATGGCAGTGTTACTATTGCTTCAACGACACTCTTATGGCAGTCGGATCCTTCATGTTTACAATAACATCTTTCCAGTTACTATATCCTTAGATACAAAGGCAGCTTCTTCCTTAATTCACTTAACTGTCCTTTTCACTAGTGCTGTAACACAAAAGTGGCAAAACACCACGTAATCATCCTCATCATAATGCAGCCATTTTCAATTAGAAAACCATTACAACTGGCAAGAATGCTTGACAACTTGTTTCTTCCCAAATTCACGTTGTGGAAAATTAAACGATGAAAGTGGGTGATTTGGTGTATCTGGCAGTGCAGGATAACTTTGAAAAACAGAAGGTCCAACGTCATACCTAACAAGCTTTGACACCATAATTAGCACGAGCCATAGTTTAGCACAACCCATAATTTAGTTACCACATGTAAAGTGTGTGTGCGAATCATGACCCATAAATACACGTATACTAGTAGAAATCACAAGGTGAAGAAATGTAAAGATGGCACCAGTACAGCAGTATGATCGAGTATGGTATGGAAAAACTTTCAGAGACAAGTTAGTAGTTGAAGTCAGGATACCGCATTGTGAAATTCCCTGAAATGGTAGCCTACAGTAGCTACACTCTGCTGCAGACTGAAAGCCTGCCAGGATGATCACTGATGATGAAGCTCATACGTCAAGTCATGGTTCGTTTCAAGTTGATCCAGACAGTCAGAAATTGATAAGTTCAAGGATAGTAGTATGGATCTACTGTTCCCAGCTGTGGAATAAGGTGCCTAGTCTGTGTAGGAATCTGGGCCGGTGACGACCCAGGTGGTAGTTGGTTAGCCTAGATAACTGATCATGATGTATATTGATACGCTATTTGTACAGACAGGTGGTAATAGCTACCATACAAGTACAGTCACATGATGTATTAATTAATAGGTAGGAATGTGTGATTAGTCAATATCCTACATCTCCCCCTCAAGTTTCCTGTTCATCCTCCTCCTCCCCCATGGCGGGGTGGAAAGGTAAGTGATAAGGCTGACCTCTACCGGAAGGATAGGTCTTGCATGGTCTTCGAAATAGACGTAGACTGGACTCGAGGAATCTCCACAAACTGGGCGGCGATTCTGGTGTCCCTGGCGATCCTGCTTGCTGAGGATGTCGTGCCTGGTTGCCGCTAGCCCATTGACTGTCGTAAGGGACGTGATGTTGCGTAGAATAGTTCTCTTAGCTGTCATTCTGGTGGGTGGGGGCTCTATTAATCGATGTTCTCTTCTTCGTTGCATGGTCAGGAGTTATTTCTGTCCTTCTCTCGTGGGACTCATCAGTAGGTATGTAGGCTATCGTCGAGGCTGTTAGGTGTGCTTGAGTCACGCCTAGGTTGTTTACGCGACACTTGGTTATCCCTGTGTATCCTGTGATAGGAGGGTACGAAGAAACTGGGTAGCTCTTGCTTGGTGAAGTCTACCGTACACCCTGTGGTCGGACGAACGCTGTTGCCTGGGGTCTGATACACAAGTGCTTCGTCTGATACGAGCACTTTTCCTTCGCAGCAGCCAAGGTCGTTTATGCTCGCAGCGCCATGTAGGAACCTGGGCCGGTGACGACCCAGGTGGTAGTTGGTTAGCCTAGATAACTGATCATGATGTATATTGACACGCTATTTGTACAGACAGGTGGTAATAGCTACCATACAAGTACAGTCACATGATGTATTAATTAATAGGTAGGAATGTGTTATTAGTCAATATCCTACAGTCTGACTGTGGCCTTCCCTTCATGACGGTGCTGTTCTGCAGGTGCATGATCTAATATCTAATGAGAACAAAGAATTATTTGTGTGATGCCTTTGAAGATACGTGTACTAAGGGATACTTGCATGAATATTAGAATCTGACACAGTCAGCACACGTGATGATTAGCTAGATCCCACAATCGATTACTGTAAATTTAGGGATGTCAAACAGATTTTAAAAGTTTGACAAATGCATGTTTTAGCAATGGCATCTTGTAGAGCTCGAAAAATGCTGCAAATTGATAGATTTGTTTCCGACATTTGCTTTTGTGGTAGCCAGCAATTGTTAAATAAACAAATAGGTGGTTCTCCAGACTTCTCTATTGAACACCATTGGAAGCCATGACACAAAACAAAAACAAGCGACATGTGAGTGATTACATCACTTTGTATTGTCAATTGCATAGAATGTCCAGGAAATTAATACAGGTATTCAAGTTGAATCTTGCGCTAACTGAAAACCAACCTATTGATTAACTGGAATACTGTTGTACATGGCGATTGACAAAATTAGCCTGTTGTCATCTTCCATACATTTTCTAGGCAAGGAACTAACATTGGGGCTAACACATGCACCTAGCTACTCTAATCATGGGGAAACTCACCAGAAGAGCACTACCTTGACCAGTTAATCACTATGAAACGAAAAATTCTAGTGCCTAAACTGTCTGAAGGATGCGCAATTCATTGTGCCACTTTTTAATGAATTTTATGGGAGAAGAAATTCCATAATTTTTGCAGGGTTTTGACATCCCTACTGTAATAACATGTTGTTTGCTGCTTACAGGAGTGTGATGCTACAGTAAGTGGAGCACTTTTGTGCTTTGGTTAGGTTGAATAAACAGCTAGTTGCACCATACCTCTGATATAACATCAGTAAATATGCATGTGTGTAAGGTCATCCACTGATTGCATGCGCGAATGGAAGCTGGGATTTAAGTAAATGGTTGAAATAGCTTTAGCTTGATTGAACACCAAAATTATTGGTCCGGCTCAACTGGACCAGCTCCTCCGGCCCTGGAATGGCAGATACATTGCATCACCTCTATTTTCAAAGCTGACAACAAAAATTGTGTTACAAATTATAGACCTATATCCCTACTCTGCATTGTGTCCAAATTACTTGAACATATTTCTAGTCGTATCTCTACCTCACAATTTGGATTCATGAAAGTGTGCTCAACTTTGCAACAACTTCGTATCTTCCTCAAAGATATTTATGAGCCCAAAAAACCCAAATAGATGTAATCTATTTAGATTTTTCTAAAGCTTTTGACCGTGTTTCTCACAATGAAATACTTGTAAAATTGTGGCAAATTGGCATTACTGGCAACCTGTGGTGGTGGTTCAAATCATATCTCTATAACAGATACCAATGTGCATGGCTCAATGTTCCTACTCAACTCTACTTCCAGTTTTATCAGGTGTGCCCCAGGGGAGCATCCTTGGTCCACTTTTTTTCTTAGTTTACATTAATGATGTTGTATCTATCCATTCATCACTCCAATGCTTTATCTTTTGCAGATGTCACTAAATGCTACAAACTCATTTTTGAACTACTGGATTCTATCAAACTCCAGGATGACCTCAACTCCTTATGTGACTGGTCTTGAGACTCAAACTTATCTTTTAACACTAAGAAATTTATTCTCCTCTCCTTCAATACAAAGTTCCCTACTTCTTACAACATTGACGATTCCTTGATAATATCTAGCAACACCCATCGTGACCTTGGTATCATTCTATCCACTGACCTGTCTTGGAGAAACCACTATCACCACATTTCATCCAAAGCTTATTGAACCCTAGGATTGCTTAGACATACATTTAGCCATTCTATTAACACTACAACTAAACAAACTCTGTACATAGTACTAGTAAAGTCCCAGCTACTGTATTGTTCCCCATTGTGGCATCCCTACCTTATCCAAGATATCACTGCTCTTGAGAGACTTCCTCGAACTTTCAACAGCTTAACAGTAATTGACTTAACTCAACCCTTTGTTACCATTAAATTTCAACTAACTAAGATCCTATGGCAGTATTTTATGAGAAACTTCAATCCAGACAACCAGCATAGTTTCCATTTTTGTAACATCTGCTCCAAACATCCCAAGACACCCAACTTTGATACACTTAGCAGCTAATTGTAATTATATAAGTGATGATAAGTATTTAATTTAAGTTATGGGTCTGGTATTACCAGATTACCTTTAGTGCAACTGTGGACAAACTCACTTTTATTGTTGTGCAACCATGTACACTTGTAACATTGCACTATAAAGCTAATTAATGAATCGAAGAAAAAAAAGCAATTAGAAAAGGTACAGTGATGGATTTATAATGACTACAGCAGATTTAGCTCAGTCTCAGCAATGATGAGTGAATTATCTTGAACATCTCTTGAGATCTGTTGCAAGATATCCAGACTGTAAATTTTTGCAGGGTACTGAATCATCAGCTTGCTATCTCCATCCCGTCATATTACTTTCCATCAATGAGAACAACCAGGTCATACCACCCACTACATTTCATCATACCAACATCGTCCACAAGATCTCATCAAAACAGTTATTTTTCAAGGACTATAAAAGAATGGAACACCTTACCACCCACTATCATCGAAACAACTGGTTCTGAATTATTTACATCACTTTTGCAACAACATTACTTGACTTGTAATTAGGCAATTGTTTTCGATAATTAGTGTACTTTTTGTTTTCCTGAACAGCACACCAGCAGGGCTGACTGCTCAGTAAAGAAAAAAAATGACACGTAACTACATGTACTGTAGAGTTTGTTGTTTATACAACTGTACATGCATGGTTGACAGCCTGCATTACAGCCAGTGAGGGCCATGCGTGGCACACCACACGTGTGTGCCACGATGCAAACTTGGCGTAGGCGCAACAAACCTAGCGCGGACCACACAACAATGTTCTGTGGCAAGTGCCATGGTGCTGTGTGGTGCTATGCCAAAAATGTCACGCATGTGTGAAGTTATAAATGGACCATACTGTACAAAAAATTGTTAAATGTATAACACAGGATATATAGTCATTTTAACCATAACAACGAATGGATGGAATGATTGCGTGGGTAATCATGCATCACTATTCTTAGTAGAATGAATATATAGTAATGATACACTTCCTTAACATAATTCCTTCTTGAAATACATGATCACATCCTGGATATCTGTACAGCAACAGTTCTTATTAGATCTCCTCCTAAAAAGCCATGTAGCTGACACCTTAAACAAGTGCACAGAAAAATTAGGAATTTTCAACTAGAGCAAAGACCATAGCACATTGATAAAAAGTACTGAAATAAGCTGGAGTAATGCACAATTTTAAATCACAGTAAAACAATAAGAAGTACAGTGTTGTATCCCTACTACGCATTTCCATTATGGTATCTTGAACACAGTAGGGATAAAACACTTCTTATTGTTTTACTGTGATTCATTATCGTGCACTATACCAGCTTGTTTTAGTAGTTTTTTATCGATGTGCTATGGTCCCTCTTCTAGTTGAAAATTCCAAATTTTTCTGTGTACTTGTTTGTTAACTTTTTTGTAAATAATTATTATGACTGGTGAACCCACACATATATATCACATTTAAAATGGCGCCAAACACCCCAATTATTGTCTGAAAAGTGAAGTATCCATTACTCTTCGTTGTCAGCTATGTTCAACGAGTTACACAGCAGTTTGAATCAAGAACTGTTCGAAAGCACCTCTGCAATCCGCGCATTCCAAATGAAAGAAATGGTTTTGCATTCTCCAGTTATATCAATTGTCATCTGAAAAGTGAAGTATCCATTACACTTCTTTGTCCTTTATGTTCAACCCATTACACAGCAGTACGAATAAAGAACTGTTTGAAAAGCACCTCTCAGTGCTATCAAAATAGCCATTGTGAAAAATACGGACGATTTCCATTACAAAGGGAAGCCATCATGTGCTACTGCCAAATAGACACTTTTTGCTGTCAGCAAAGATGAATGGGACACAAAGGAGGACACTGGTAAGTCCATGAAGAATGCACTGTATGTACTGCGGTATGCCAAAAGGCACCTGTCGGGGCGAAGTGACGTCGAACAGTGAAAAACCCAAGCCCATAACGTTTGCCGTTATCGAGTTACACTTGTTTGAAGGTATCAGTCAGTTATTCAGTCAGTCAGTAGAAAATTCCATTGAATACATATTTATTAAAATTCCGTAGCAACTTGTTGAAAGCATTTCGGGTCGATTTGAAAACTTGTTTGGGCTTAGTTTTACCTAACCAATACTGTCCCATCGCCATCAGAGAAATTTGAGGGTGGTTTTTGGATGATATTATCCCATGGACCATACCTATATAGTAGTATCGTACTGTGTGATAAGGGAAAGTTCTTGAGATGGTACAGTCCTGGTACACTTATAATAGTTAGCAATTTGGTTTAACATAGAGAGCTGTATATGGCTTAAAGCCAATACAGGGAGTCAGAAACATGTTAAAACGTGAAAAAATTCGGACCCATAGCCAGTCAATTCACCCCAAGATTTCTCAGCATTCATACTAATTTGGGATCAATGATAAAACACTATCATGTCAGATTAGGTTATAAGTTAACTTATAGAGCTTTGCGTGGGCGAGATCAAAGGAAAAGTGTACTTTAAATTTCATAAAGTACACTCTCAGCCGGCCAACTGTTTCATCGACCACAAAGAATGCTTTATTGCACTGCAAAGAGTGCTTTATTCGTTCAATAAAGCACTCTTTGCGGTGCAATAAAGCTCTCTTTGTGGGCAATAAAGCGCAGTTTCCCACGTGCCTTAATGTAGGCTAATAGCCTACGGGGCTCGCGCTAGTACGACTAGTCACCCAAGCTGGTGAAGGCTGATAGCCTCACCGTGCTAAGTGATCAATCACCCCAGCCAATACGAGTTCTACCACTGGGTTGCTTTTATAGACATACCTAAATGATTCGATGATGGGTGGGAGAAGGTAACGTTGCTGTTACATTTGTTAATGTAAACGAACAAGTCTTGGAGATATCACGGAAATACTTCACCATGTGACTCACAATAGAATCAATTGTGGGTTGCGAGCAAAACCTGCCAAATGACGCGATGAACGTCTAGTGATGGGCGATACCAGGGTCTTCAGAAGGATATGATATAGATACGATATTGACTAAAATTGACCGATATAGATACTTTTCGATACGATATTGTAACATTAATTTGCACGTGTAAATTGCTAGTTTTCTCACAAAATTTGATATTAGGTAGCTATGGCTATACACAATGGGGGTTTCCCGTCCACATACACAAGAGTAACAGTAATTAGAAAATTGCTGAAGGTAATGGAAAGTTACAATTAACTATTAAACAAGCTAAAAGACATTTTAAAATTAATTCAGATCACATGATGTATCGTATCGAATTATCGAGTTTTGAAAAATATATCGAGCGTGAGTTACTTTATTAAACTAGTTTGTGTGCGTTCAGGCTGCTAATAGTTCGTGCAACGTTTGTTAATTACGAGTCCTAGTGTATTGTGAAGCTACACGACTAGAAAGTTCCATAAATCATTTAAAGCATAGCCTTGCTCGTGCTATATGAAAAATTAAGTACTCGGAGCTTGGCCTCGATGCTAATAAAGCACTCGACTTTTTTAAGGCCTAAATGCTTTTTTTATGTATACGGAAACTGAGGACATAACACACGTACATACTGAAAACTACACCATACTACTACTTATTACTAAGGCTCAAACGAATAGTAGCTTTCTGTATTCGAATATTTACTCAACTATTGTCCGAATACTCGAATATTCGGTGTAAGGTTTCATTGCTATGAATGCAATCCAGTAATTAAGGTGGCCACTACCAAGAAACCTATAAAGAACCACAAACAAGTTTGTGGCTTCGTATGAATAACTTACTGAGAAGAAAAGGGTAGCATAGTGCCCTTTCTGAAAGGATTACCGCAGCGATATTGTGATGGAAAGTGTTTATAACAAAGTAGAAGTATCTGGAGTAAACCATGAATCCATATGAAGTCTTGTGCTTACGGCGATCTGCCACAGCATTAGTACATCTTCACAAATTAGTGGCTGCCTAATGCTATTTCTACTGTTCGCTTCTTCACCACCATTCTTTCCTTCAATAGCATCGTCTCCGCTTCCTTAATTGCTTACAGCTAATCACGTGCCATTGTATAACGATCATGTGCGAATATTCGGGGGTTAATTTTATTATTCGAATACTATGCCAACGAATATTAATACGAATAATCGGCTATTCGTTTGAGCCCTACTTATTACCTAACTATATACTTATTACTACCTACGTACTTAACTTAACCAATGTCAAAGTCAGGAAATTCGTCCTCAGCAGTAAGCGAATACTGGCGGATTCAGTAGGTTTAGCTGCTTTTTGTCATTTATAAATTAAATTAGGTTTAACTTCTAGCTAGAGATCGGGGAGGATGGGAGTGCCATTAGGGCCGGAAAAAAAAATACTGGCGGAGTATCATTTTTGCATTTTTATTTTTTTAAATTTATTATTTATTAATGCTTTACAGCACAAGTGCTGAGGGTCTGTAGGACACCTGGTCCTACAGCCTGCTCAAAGACTTTAGCTACATAAGGTGTGTTTGAAAAGTTGGAGAAAGGAGAAAAATCCATGACTGGACCTAGGTAGACTCGAACCTGCAGCCATCCGATTTACGCTCGAACGCTTACAGGAGTCTACCAGGTGGTCAGGATGTTTTCTCCTTGTTATTTTCATGTAATTATATCCATAGGAATTCTAGAGAGTAACTCAATATTTCTAAGTACCCCAAGTAGAACCTAATGGACACTGGTTTATTTATTAATGCTTTACAACACAAGTGCTGAAGGTCTGTAGGACACCTGGTCCTACAGCCTGCTCAAAGACTTTAGCTACATAAAGTGTGTTTGAAAAGTTGGAGAAAGGAGAAAAAATCCATGACTGGACCTAGGTAGCTTCGAACCTGCAGCATTGTACCTCCACAAAGTCACAGACAGTTGCTGGAGAAGTTGGCGCCTAGCAAACTTTCAAGGTAAACCGTTTCTAACAGTTGTTCTGTCAGCTATGGATCCTAAAATTGTTAGGGCGTATGGTGACCAAACACCAAAGGTCTCACATACAAGAGGGATAAAATCTCCTCCATTATCATTTTCAATGTCTTGGTATTGGTTGTCCTTAGCTATCTCACCAACAGCAGCGGCCACCCCAGCCTGAGAAGAAGCAGAAGATATGACAGCAGACTGAGTGGTACTCCTGACGGCTTTGCCTCGAGCTTTATTAGCATCTTGACCGCACGCCGCGTACTTCATTTTTCATATAGCACTCGCTGCTATGCTTTAACATATACTTAGTAGTTTTTTTTGTTTTTTTTAATGATTAATACATTTTTTTTTTTAAAGAAAGAAGAACCGGCCCAAGTTGGCACTCCCATCCACCACACTCTACTCTACGCTAAGATGTTCTATAAAATGGGTTTAGCCTATTCCTGCACCTACACTGTAAATTCAAATGGGTACAAATGACCCAAATTTTTGGGTTGTTTTACCTGCAATTCAAATGACCGATTTTTTGGTAGTGATGACCAAAGGATGTACTTGGTTATTTTAACTTTGTAAGATATAGTTATATTACCCAGATGCCCTAAAGTCTCTTCAACCTCTAGCCAAGTGTTTGAAATAACCTTGCCATCATGGTTATTTTAACCATCTGTGGTAATATTAACTCACGTCACAAAATAATTATTTGTTTATTTGTTTGTTTACATTAATTAACAAGTCAGTCATCATTAGTAATAACATACATTAATCTATCTATGACACATATTCACAATAATTGTTACATACTGCATCTTAATACTTTAAACATACCTGATCTTATAGAGTTTTCAATTTGTATATAAAACCTATGTTCTCCATGTTCACTTTTGATTGTGGGATGTAACACAAATGTTACAACGGCCAGTGTACTGTAAATTTAACCGTGTAGCTGGTCATCTAATCTGTGCCATAGTAGATATGACTATACACACTGAAATTACCCAAAAAAGTTATTTCAACATCCTACGTGAACAGTTATATTGACCTACCCTAGTTATTTTTACTGAATTAGTCCAAAAGCCAACCCTAGTTATAAGGCCACTCCAAATAAATTCTCTGTTTCCCGTCCACCGCCCGCATCTGGTTACTGCCAGCTCTAAATATTCCATTATTCCGTATTCTTCTATTATTTTCTGGTTATTCTTGCATACTGATAGGCTCAGTTAAAGCTATCTTGAAACAGTGTCAGCAGTGCTATCAAGTCAGCACGAACTTTACGTTTGAGTTATTTTTGCAACTTACAAAGGAAGGAACAAGCTTAAGCAT
The DNA here is from genome assembly GCF_963678975.1 of Dysidea avara. Classification (NCBI taxonomy): domain Eukaryota; kingdom Metazoa; phylum Porifera; class Demospongiae; order Dictyoceratida; family Dysideidae; genus Dysidea; species Dysidea avara. The sequence continues at coordinate 16,340,658 of NC_089275.1, read as the reverse complement.
GCTTTTATGCAGCCTTTTTGGCTGTGCCAGGCAAATAGTAGCTTGAAAAGCTTATAATGAAATAATGGAAATGGACCGCCCGCCCGCCCGCTTGAAAATATGCCTGAGTCCAGGACGGGAAACAGAGAATTTATTTGGAGTGGCCTAACCACTTTTATATGGTCATTTTAACAAAAAAGTTTGAAGTTTAAATTTACCCATGGAGGTTGAATTGATCCTTTTGAATTTACTGTGTACAGAGCTACTGAAACAGAGCCTACAGAACACAGAATAGAAAAAAAAAAGGAAATGGGGCTTAAAAGGCCCCAAGACGCCCCTCCCCCAGTGCAAGGTCAACTGATGCTGGAACATGACCCTTAAAGGGATGACCAGAGGAGGAGTAGTCAGTTAAATTAGGGTTAGGGTAACGTGATCGTATTTCATCAATGCATTAGTTTGTTCACCTGTATAGTAACTATTACAAGAAGTAACACATGAAGTATTAACATCCAAGGAAATCTCCTCCTCTTCTCATCTGTCCACTTCTCTATCACACTCTTATTATTATTATTATTATTGGGGGTACAGGTAAGGAGGCAAAGCCTGTAAAAACCTGATCTATACAATCAAACTACTACAAAAATAACTATACAATATCATACTGGTAATCATAATAAAATCTATCTAGGTGTGTCTTAAACAAATTGGTTGAATGAACATTAACTGAGTCATATGGGAGTCCATTCCAATCATTTATAATTCTTACTGAATAAAAGTGACGGCGTGGCAAGCAGGTAGCGTGTGGTTTATAGATCTTTAAATCATGACCTCTTGTTATAGAAGATGATCGAAGGGTAAATAAAGATGAGCTATCCATGTCCAGCATGTTATGAAATAGTCTGTATGTGTAAATTAAGTCCCCTCTACGACGTCGATATCTGAGAGATGGTAAGTTTAGGTGGTTTAATCTGTCAACATATTGCAAGTCTTTAATTTCGCTCACTAACTTGGTAGCTCTTCTTTGAATTTTTTCAACTGACTGCTGATCGAGTATGAACTGTGGACCCCATATAATATTTCCATATTCTAATATGGGACGAACAAAGGATTTGTACAGTTGGAGTAACACGTTGGTGTTCAAGTACTCAAACGATTTATTAATCACAGCTAGTATACGATTAGCTCTTGCAGTTACTATAGCAGTATGGTTATGAAACTTCAGAGAAGAGTCAACGATGATTCCCAAATCTTTGACTGACTCAGTAGATGTTATAACATTACCATCAATACAATAATTTCCATAGGAGTGGGTGAGACCTAAATGCAAAACATAACACTTGCTAATATTAAAATTAAGCAACCAGGTTCTCGACCATTCAAACAATATATCAATATCCCGTTGAAGTTGTAAGTAATCGGCTTCACATCTAATTGATCGAAAGATCTTGGCATCATCAGCAAATAGTAAGATTGGGCTGTCCACAGATAACGGAATATCATTAACATATAATAGAAAGAGCATGGGGCCAAGGACGACTGAACCTTGGGGAACCCCACTAGAGACTGTGGACCAACTAGAGTGAGCTCTTACAATGATAACTAATTCGCTTCTTCATCTCCATATCCGCTCGACCAGCTCTTCTTTTCCACTCCTCCTCCTCCCTATCACCGCGCATATTATCTTTGACATTTAGCTTCATTGTAAGTGCCTTCAGCTGTATGTCCTCTTCGGGGTTGTTGGTGCCACCACTTTGGCAAAACGAATAATTACACGAACCAATTGTATACGTGCGTAAACCAGTCAAGATCCTGGCAAGGTAGCTCGGCTTATCATCAGATAATTTATAGTCACTTTCCATTGTTGCAGCGTTATTGGGCGCTTGAGTCCACGAAATCAGTAGCGTAGACGATTTTATAGCAGATAAACGTCAGTTAGTATCGCGGTCCACACAATGAAGGTAATTTCCCATACATTACGTCATTTTTCATTTCGTAAGCTCAATAGCATCACTAACATCCTTGAAAACTTGCAATGGCCTACACTACAAGAACGTCGCAAATCAGCTAGACTAGTTTTACTATATAAAGTACTACATGATTTATTAATTATACCGAACTGTTATCTCCCATTTAAATCTACTGTATTACGGACCCGACACTCACACAACTTTAAACAGTACCTTACCAACTAAGAATTGATGAATATAAATATTCCTTCCCCCCAAGAACTGTACCAGAATGGAATAGAATAGATGCTGAGATTATTGAGACTGACTGTGTTGAAGAATTTAAGCAAAAATTAGCCCCTTCTATGTATATAGTTAAGTAACTTATCGTAATTGTATATATTTTTATAGTTTATTATTGTAATTGTACATATGTATATAATTAAGTAACTTGTCGTAATTGTACATACTTATATAGTTAAGTAACTAATTGAAATTGTACACATGTAATTGCACATCAGCATTATACCCCTGGAGGGTCCTGCTGAATAAATAAATAAATAAATAAATAGCTAAGAAGCTTTTCCTCTTGCATTTTATAGAATAAGCCAGATGGAAATAGTTGATTTGCAAGCAATGGATGAATGGGTGCATATAAAGGTGCATATTACTAATTCATAGATTGAGGCTAGGGCCGCTAAGTTTGAAGTGTTGTGATTTTAGGTACGTAACTACAGTAGCTATGACTATGTATATTATGCACACACCAATAGTTGTAATAGTTCGCATCTATAATTAGAGAATATATATGTATGGAACATTCGAGATTGTACACGTGCTTACGACTGTAGTGTGAGTGCTATTCAGAGTGTTATTAAAGATTGTTACATTGGTAGCAGAGGCCGGTTCTAATGGCAGAGAGACACATCAGTATTCCGAAGCCGTTCTCCACTGGAGATATTACGGAGTGGTTTCAGCTGTTTGAAATATGTTATTATTATTATTATTAGCACTTTACAGTGACCAGCACTGAAGGTCTGATAGCAACATGTGCTGCAGCCTAGCCTTAGGATTACCTGTTGTGCCGCCAACTCCTGGTTGTTTCAAGTTACAGCACTTTCAATTCAGTGTAATATAGTATAAGCAAGAAAAGCACAAGGATGTGTCATAAGGTACTTCTTAGTGCTCAAAATCTCACTTCATTGGAACCCAGCTCCTTTATGCTTATTTTGAGCATTATCACAGCACTAAGAAATACCTTAATATTCATCTGTGTACTTTTCTTACTTATGCTATATCACACTGAATTGAAAGCACTGTAACTTGAGAACAAGATGTTGAAACAACTTGCAACTGCCTTCATGAAACTAGAAATTTAATTACCTTTCATATGGTGCCCAGTATAAGGACAAGGGACCTTTTGTTCAAGCTCTGTGCTTGATAAGTGAACTGCTGTAGTTCATGGTTTTCTGTTGAGATATCCACCTGTGACTTTAGCATTAAATAACTTTTGTTATACCCCTTTAATAAAGAAACAATACACATCAGGATGATCCTTGTACATAGTACTACACAATCGTCAGCATTGAAGGTCCAAAACTTTAACAGAATCCCTGCAAATGTAAATTTTAGTGATTTTTTTTACTGCCTAGGTGAGAAAACTATTTGTTTTTTTATAGATTACTAATAGGCTATTATATCCCAGCTGTATGCTTTGTACTACTATGATACTAGGCCCAGCAGTTAACTTGATAGAAACATGATTGATTTTTAATAGTAACAAATGGATTTCTTGTCAGGGTGCAAAAAGGGGTGTTCCTGAGGACTTTTTACATGCCTCCCCTTCTTAAAACACTTAGTGCACATTCCATATACCCTGTAAAAAAATTGGTGCTTTTATCAAAAAGTGAACGATTATGTCAATTTTAAGGGCTTATGTACTGCACTATATTGTACTGTATGATAATTTCTTAAAATAGAGGTGGTTCTAAACAGTAGCTACCGTTCTTTGGAAATCTAGAAGTAATGAGAATGGTAGAGACAACATTCCCAAATAATTATGATGACAAATCAACAGGTACGGATCCCAAAGCACCTATAATGATTGGTATGACAGACACTTTCTTTGGTCTCTACATTCTTGAAATTTCAAGCTTTAATTCAACATACTTGGTTAGTTTTTCTACAGTCTTAGAAGAAAGTCTAGAGTCTCCCGGTATAGCCACATCAATGAGGTACACTGAATCAGATCTTTTGTCTACAAATGTGAGGTCTGAACAATTGTGGTGGATACATGCATCAGTGACAATTGTAAAGTCCCACATCAGCTTACAGTTCTCGATATCCAAAGCACTACAAGATGAATGCTTCCACCAAGATTCCTGAACAGGAAACCTATTTCCTTTGCCAACTTCCAGTGAACAAGTGAGGAAACTACATCATGCCTACCCTAGTACTCCCTCTGAATTAAATAAGAGCAGCTACTCACCAGATGATCTACAGTCTCATCAGCACATCCACACAGTCTGCACTTTGGAGAGCATGGCATCCTAAAGATATTTGCCTTGATGGCATTGGTGGATAAAGCCCGCATGCTCTTGTGCAGCAAACACAGCAGCTTCCATCTCTTTTTTAACATTTCCATTTAGCAGCCATGACCATTGTGATTTAGTACAGACTTGATTGGATGTTTCTCTTATAAATTGACCATGTAGAGGTTTATCTCTCCAAGAATTTATATTACCAATCATATGCATCTGTTTGTAAGCTCTCCCATCCTCTTGGAACTTAACATAATCTCCAGCAACCAACTTTATATAAGGATCATCTCATAAGAGGATAGATTTCATCTTTCAGGTTCAACAGCAAAAGTGACAGAACTAAGGCCCCTGCCACCAAGCCTCCGTGGAACATAATAAAGACAATCTACATCACTTTTCATTGCAAAACTACCATGCATAGTCAGTAATTTTCTAGTTTCGATATCCAAAGCTCTTAAATCAGACTGTGACCATTTAATAATGCCACCCGAATACCTCATCAAAGAAACAGCAAAGGCATTGATTGCTAAAATCAGGTTTCTGCTATATAAGTCAGTGTGAAGTAGCTTCCTAACACGGCGCTTATATTCTTTATGTAAAACAATCTTCATTTGGTTGTGTTTAAAGGAACCAGACTCAAGGATGCCCAAATATCTATAAGTGTCTAGTGGGGAAAGGTGTTGAATCATCCCACCTGATGGCAAAGCAATATCATTAGCAGCTCCCATTTGTCCCCTTAGGATAGGCACAACATTACATTTAGTGGGTCCAACTTTCATACAAATGTTATTATTATTATTATTATGTATATTTGTCTCGGCAAAAATTACACAAATATGCTGGTACACGTATGTATATAATACATGCCTAGTTCTAACCAATAACTCAGGACAAAACTACAGCTACAATAAAAACAGTCAAATGTTCATATATCGTCTTAAAATAGAGATGGTTCTAAGCAGTAGGTACCGTTCTTTGGAAATCTAGAAGTAATGAGGATGGTAGAGTCAACATTCCCAAATATGATGACAAATCAACAGGTACTGATCCCAAAGCACCTATACTGATTGGTATGACAGACACTTTCTTTGGTCTCTACATTCTTGAAATTTCAATCTTTAATTCAACATACTTGGTTAGTTTTTCTACAATCTTAGAAGAAAGTCTAGAGTCTCCCGGTATAGCCACATCAATGAGGTACACTGAATCAGATCTTTTGTCTACAAATGTGATGTCTGGACAATTGTGGTGGATACATGCATCAGTGACAATTGTAAAGTCCCACAATAGCTTACAGTTCTCGCAATCCAAAACACTACAAGGTGAATGCTTCCACCAAAATTCCTGAACAGGAAACCTATTTCCTTTGCCAACTTCCAGTGAACAAGTGAGGAAACTGCATCATGCCTACCTTGTACTCCCTCTGAATTAAATAAGAGCAGCTACTCACCAGATGATCTACAGTCTCATCAGCACATCCACACAGTCTGCACTTTTGAGAGCATGGCATCCTAAAGATATTTGCCTTGATGGCATTGGTGGATAAAGCCCGCATGCTCTTGTGCAGCAAACACAGCAGCTTCCATCTCTTTTTTAACATTTCCATTTAGCAGCCATGACCATTGTGATTTAGTACAGACTTGATTGGATGTTTCTCTTATAAATTGACCATGTAGAGGTTTATCTCTCCAAGAATTTATATTACCAATCATATGCATCTGTTTGTAAGCTCTCCCATCCTCTTGGAACTTAACATAATCTCCAGCAACCAACTTTATATAAGGATCATCTCATAAGAGGATAGATTTCATCTTTCAGGTTCAACATCAAAAGTGACAGAAATAAGACCCCTGCCACCAAGCCTCCGTGGAACATAATAAAGACAATCTACATCACTTTTCATTGCAAAACTACCATGCATAGTCAGTAATTTTCTAGTTTCGATATCCAAAGCTCTTAAATCAGACTGTGACCATTTAATAATGCCACCCGAATACCTCATCAAAGAAACAGCAAAGGCATTAATTGCTAAAATCAGGTTTCTGCTATATAAGTCAGTGTGAAGTAGCTTCCTAACACGGCGCTTATATTCTTTATGTAAAACAATCTTCATTTGGTTGTGTTTAAAGGAACTGGACTCAAGGATGCCCAAATATCTATAAGTGTCTAGTGGGGAAAGGTGTTGAATCATCCCACCTGATGGCAAAGCAATATCATTAGCAGCTCCCATTTGTCCCCTTAGGATAGGCACAACATTACATTTAGTGGGTCCAACTTCCATACAAATGTTATTATTATTATTATTATTATGTATATTTGTCTCAGCAAAAATTACACAAATATGCTGGTACACGTATGTATATAATACATGCCTAGTTCTAACCAATAACTCAGGACAAAACTACAGCTACAATAAAAACAGTCAAATGTTCATATATCGTCTTAAAATAGAGATGGTTCTAAGCAGTAGGTACCGTTCTTTGGAAATCTAGAAGTAATGAGGATGGTAGAGTCAACATTCCCAAATATGATGACAAATCAACAGGTACTGATCCCAAAGCACCTATACTGATTGGTATGACAGACACTTTCTTTGGTCTCTACATTCTTGAAATTTCAATCTTTAATTCAACATACTTGGTTAGTTTTTCTACAGTCTTAGAAGAAAGTCTAGAGTCTCCTGGTATAGCCACATCAATGAGGTACACTGAATCAGATCTTTTGTCTACAAATGTGATGTCTGGACGATTGTGGTGGATACATGCATCAGTGACAATTGTAAAGTCCCACATCAGCTTACAGTTCTCGATATCCAAAACACTACAAGGTGAATGCTTCCACCAAAATTCCTGAACAGGAAACCTATTTCTTTTGCCAACTTCCAGTGAACAAGTGAGGAAACTGCATCATGCCTACCTTGTACTCCCTCTGAATTAAATAAGAGCAGCTACTCACCAGATGATCTACAGTCTCATCAGCACATCCACACAGTCTGCACTTTTGAGAGCATGGCATCCTAAAGATATTTGCCTTGATGGCATTGGTGGATAAAGCCCGCATGCTCTTGTGCAGCAAACACAGCAGCTTCCATCTCTTTTTTAACATTTCCATTTAGCAGCCATGACCATTGTGATTTAGTACAGACTTGATTGGATGTTTCTCTTATAAATTGACCATGTAGAGGTTTATCTCTCCAAGAATTTATATTACCAATCATATGCATCTGTTTGTAAGCTCTCCCATCCTCTTGGAACTTAACATAATCTCCAGCAACCAACTTTATATAAGGATCATCTCATAAGAGGATAGATTTCATCTTTCAGGTTCAACATCAAAAGTGACAGAAATAAGACCCCTGCCACCAAGCCTCCGTGGAACATAATAAAGACAATCTACATCACTTTTCATTGCAAAACTACCATGCATAGTCAGTAATTTTCTAGTTTCGATATCCAAAGCTCTTAAATCAGACTGTGACCATTTAATAATGCCACCCGAATACCTCATCAAAGAAACAGCAAAGGCATTAATTGCTAAAATCAGGTTTCTGCTATATAAGTCAGTGTGAAGTAGCTTCCTAACACGGCGCTTATATTCTTTATGTAAAACAATCTTCATTTGGTTGTGTTTAAAGGAACTGGACTCAAGGATGCCCAAATATCTATAAGTGTCTAGTGGGGAAAGGTGTTGAATCATCCCACCTGATGGCAAAGCAATATCATTAGCAGCTCCCATTTGTCCCCTTAGGATAGGCACAACATTACATTTAGTGGGTCCAACTTCCATACAAATGTTATTATTATTATTATTATTATTATGTATATTTGTCTCAGCAAAAATTACACAAATATGCTGGTACACGTATGTATATAATACATGCCTAGTTCTAACCAATAACTCAGGACAAAACTACAGCTACAATAAAAACAGTCAAATGTTCATATATCGTCTTAAAATAGAGATGGTTCTAAGCAGTAGGTACCGTTCTTTGGAAATCTAGAAGTAATGAGGATGGTAGAGTCAACATTCCCAAATATGATGACAAATCAACAGGTACTGATCCCAAAGCACCTATACTGATTGGTATGACAGACACTTTCTTTGGTCTCTACATTCTTGAAATTTCAATCTTTAATTCAACATACTTGGTTAGTTTTTCTACAGTCTTAGAAGAAAGTCTAGAGTCTCCCGGTATAGCCACATCAATGAGGTACACTGAATCAGATCTTTTGTCTACAAATGTGATGTCTGGACGATTGTGGTGGATACATGCATCAGTGACAATTGTAAAGTCCCACATCAGCTTACAGTTCTCGATATCCAAAACACTACAAGGTGAATGCTTCCACCAAAATTCCTGAACAGGAAACCTATTTCCTTTGCCAACTTCCAGTGAACAAGTGAGGAAACTGCATCATGCCTACCTTGTACTCCCTCTGAATTAAATAAGAGCAGCTACTCACCAGATGATCTACAGTCTCATCAGCACATCCACACAGTCTGCACTTTGGAGAGCATGGCATCCTAAAGATATTTGCCTTGATGGCATTGGTGGATAAAGCCCGCATGCTCTTGTGCAGCAAACACAGCAGCTTCCATCTCTTTTTTAACATTTCCATTTAGCAGCCATGACCACTGTGATTTAGTACAGACTTGATTGGATGTTTCTCTTACAAATTGACCATGTAGAGGTTTATCTCTCCAAGAATTCAAATTACCAATCATATGCATCTGTTTGTAAGCTCTCCCATCCTCTTGGACCTCTCTAGCAACCAACTTTATATAAGGATCATCTGAGTTGTGGACATAAGAGGATAGCTATAGATTTAAAATGGTCACGGTCAGATTTAAGAGCTTTGGATATCGAAACTAGAAAACTGCTCACTATGCATGGTAGTTTTGCGATAAAAAGTGATGTAGACATATGATTGGTAATTTGAACTCTTGGAGAGATAAACCTCTACATGGTCAATTAGGAAGCTACTTCGCACTGACTTATATAGCAGAAACCTGATTTTAGCAATTAATACCTTTGCTGTTTCTTTGATGAGGTGGTATTATTAAATGGCATTTAATAATACCACCTGAATATCTCATCTAAGAAGCAGCAAAGGTTCAGGTGTTATTATTAAATGGCATTTAATAATGCCACCTGAATACCTCATCAAAGAAACAGAAAAGGTATTAATTGCTAAAATCAGATTTCTGCTATATAAGTCCGTGCGAAGGTGCTTCCTAACACGGCGCTTATATTCTTTATGTAAAACAATCTTCATTTGGTTGCGTTTAAAGGAATCGGACTTAAGGATGCCCAAACATCTATAAGTGTCTAGTGGGGAAAGGTGTTATTTGGGCATCCTTGAGTCTGATTCCTTCAATATTATTATTATATTAATTTATGCAGCACAACTACAGGGAAAACAAAACCTTGCTCAAATCATGAGCTTAGGTTGCTATGTACAAAAAAACAGTGAAATGTTCATGTGTTTTCTAAGAATGGCTGCAGTGCTGTACAAAACAGAAATTTGGAAAGTAGAAATTAATGATGTAAGAATGTTTAGCTTCTCTAACATGCTGGACAAGTTTGTCGGGATAGACCCTAATGCACCGACAATAATTGGTACAATGTAAATTCTGGAATCCCACAGCTGGCTGAGTTCAATCTTCAGGTCAGCATAGAGTAACTCACTTAATATCGGACGGGTTCCAAAATCAGGCGTGATTACTCGAGCTACAACAGGAATTTTCAAACAACTTGTATGTCTTTAGATAGTTCAAGGATGTGGGACTTTGCACACCAACTTCCTCGACTTCTTTGTCTGGTGGCAGCAGACCAGCAAAGTCATTTCCGATTAATACGTATGATCCGGAAAAAAGATCGATTCACGGACACCCACACTCAGAGATCAGCTAGAAACTAGACATAATATAGGGAATTCAATTACAAGCAAATCACCCTGTAGACAGATCAGCTACAAACAAATCACCTTGTAGTGAGTTCAGCTACAAACAAATTGCTCTGTAGAGAGATCAGCTACAAACAAATTATCCTGTAGAGAGATCATCTACAAACAAAGCATCTTGTAGAGACTTCAGCCACAAACAAATCAACCTGTAGAGTTTCAGTTACAAACAAATCACCCACTGCAGAGAGATCAGCTACAAACAAATTACCCTGTAGAGAGATCAACTACAAACAAAACGCCTTGTAGAGACTTCAGCTACAAACAAATCAACCTGTAGAGGTTACAGTTACAAACAAATCACCCACTGTAGAGAGATCAGCTACAACCAAATCACCCTGTAGAGAGATCAGCTGCAAACAAATCACCCTGTAGAGAGTTCAGCTACAAAAACAAATCACCCTGTAGAGAGTTCAGCTACCAAAAAACCACCCTGTAGAGTGATCAGCTATAGACACACATCACCCTGTAGAGAGTTCAGCTACAAACAAATAGTGATGGTATGAGATGTATTTTTCTTTATGAAACACCTAGTCTTACATTTGTTTGTTTGTTTGTTTGTTTGCTTGTTTGTCCTTAATTTTGTTTGCTTTACCGTGACCATTTATTATGCTTATTCTAATTCTTTAGTACAATGTTGTAATTCTAACTGATAAAGTGTGAGAGGTGAGGATGGTGACCTCTCAATGCCGCTTCAAAAATGGTGACCCATGCAAATATATATAGCGAGTGTGTAAATTACAAGCATGTATGGCAGAGTTCATGTAGCTAATTCACATACGACATGACTACCTTCAGATTATAAAACATTGCTATTTTAACTTGTACTTCACACAGATATGATTTTTGTTAATAAAGAAGTTGTCAGGGGTGCAGACACAGGGGTATAGAAACAAAATTGCTCTCTACAAAATAGCCCTGTATACACGTACTTGAAATAAGGTGGTAATAAAAATGAATTGTGTGCTGATTTAAATGCAGTAACTCTGTGTGCGTGTGTGTGTGCGTGCGTGCGTGCATGCGTGGGTGTGTGTGTGAGTAAGTGAGTGAGTGAGTGAGTGAGTGAGTGAGTTAGTGAGTGAGTGAGTGAGTGAGTGAGTGAGTGAGTGAGTGAGTGAGTGAGTGAGTGAGTGAGTGAGTGAGTGAGTGAGTGAGTGAGTGAGTGAGTGAGTGAGTGAGTGAGTGAGTGAGTGAGTGAGTGAGTGAGTGAGTGAGTGAGTGAGTGAGTGAGTGAGTGAGTGAGTGAGTGAGTGAGTGAGATGAGTGCTTGCTTGCTAACTTCTTTTTCATACTGTTGTTTGTACGTGTGACCAGTGCCTGCATTCATACATTCATCTATTATTAATGTCTGCCATAAAATAATGCCATTTATTCCCCAATAGGTTCCTGAAGACTACTGACTTGCAACTAAACTGACATGCAGCCATTAGATTGATTATAACAAATTTTTTTATTAATTTTAATTATATGTGATCACGTGATCCCAATATAATAATGTTATATGTATAGTCCTGTCTAAATGGGTTTGCTGCAAAGGAGAGATGCTAAACTACTGGAATCAAGTTTTCTGTATTGTGCGGCCAGGACCGAGCGCCGCCAGAAATATTAAAAGCTAGACGGTGTGGAGAGAGTAATAACTCAGTGAAAACCAGGATCTATCCTTCGTTAACAGAGACGAGATTTCGTGCAAACGAAGATGATAAGAAGCTAAGTCTCTTGGATACAGACCCACGTAAGTTCGTGTTGTGCGTAGTGTATAGACGGGTTGCCTTTTTAAGGCGTGGTCGTTTTACCGTAAATTTTCCACATACTTTCCGAGTTCGCTAAGTCAAAAATGTATTATGGCCATTGGAGAAAATGAACGTTTCGGTTAACTTTAGCAAGCAAGAGTTAGCCAGCCTACAGAACAAAAAGTATGTTATAGAGAAAGGTTCGAGCTATAACATATCCAGCGTGTAAGGTGAAGGCTGAACGAGAAGATGATTTTCTCTCAATCTCGGGTTTTTGGAAAGCGATAAAACTCGCTGAAAACATTCTTTGTAAGACTTTGCTACTACTTAGAATGATAGACTGGATGGTTTTAACTCATCTTGTACCTTTGAAGAACCAAAAACGTTTGTCAAACTATTTTAAACAAGTTGATGTTGTGCTACTTATTACCTAGTTTATTTGATTTATCATACGAAACTCGTCTAGAGAGACTTGGTTTATATTCACTGTATTGTAGACGTCAAAGGGGAGATCTAATTGAGACCTACAAGATATTGAATGGTTACTATGACATCAACCCTACCTCATTTTTCACTTTGAGTAATACGGATACCACCAGAGGTCACCACCGTAAACTCTTTAAATTTCGATCTCGGCTGCTAGTGAGGCATAATTTTTTCACCAACAGAGTAGTTAATTTGTGGAATTCTCTTCCAGCAGATGTTATTTCTGCACCAACTGTGGCATTGTTTAAGAAGAATCTTGATGATTTATGGAGAACAACAAGATATGGGCACTCTCAAAGGCCTGCGGTACTATCCATTTGGTGCATATAGACACACATGTCAGAGAATAATAATATAGCTTTGAGCATCTTATTTAAAGATCACTTTCTCCATACCTTGCAGCAGTTTGGATGTGTGACTACTGGTTAAGACAAATCTACACTTCTGTACACCTCGTAGAATGAAATTTGTGTGTATATACATGGCTTATAGCAACTGTAGCAATTAAACCAAGCACTTTATAATTAAGTCAGAGTACTGATGACTACAATAGCAGTGCTAATATAAATGTAATGAGCTAGTCATTTTGGGAGTGGGTAGCCATGTTAGTAGTGTGCATACTAAGATTCTGTCATATAAACCATTGGCATATAGCTTATAATGTATGCAAACAGTATAGATCCTTGCTAATCCAAACTCCAATAATATGAACACTTGCTAATCCCAACAGTAGATAAGACTGTTCTATTAGGGTATTTTGTGAACAAGTGTTTGTTCTATTAGAGTATTTGAATAGGGTTCTGTATATAGCCATTATTCTGAACAATTTCACTACATTGAGAACAGAGCTGTTCAGATTATTGAGGATCCACTGTTTAATAAATTGGTATAATATCCATTTTATTGTATTATTAGCTTACAATGTGTGACTGTTGTGCACACGTACAATGAAATTAAGTGATGGATAACTCTTAATCATTCTATGATAGTTCTTCTCTGTGTTGGCTGGTCCATCTGTTGCCCTATAATTTTGATAGCATACTTTAACATTGTTAGGAAGTTGTACTGAGCTTTCATGTCTTTGTATTGGTTGGTACTGGTGACATCAGCTTTATAATATTACCATGTATTTTGTGTATGTATACTGTGCACATGGCTTTCCCCTTGTTATCATTTAAACTGGAAAGTTAAAACCCATTGATTTATCAGAATTCCATTCAAATGCTCTAATAGAACATACACACTTAAACAAAATAATCTAATAGAACTGTCACTTTAATTTGAATAATAGAGCATTTGTGTATCGATAGCTGAACATTAAAGGGACCACTGTACTAGGGTATGTGTGACCTATTAGAGTATTTTGTTATTACATGAACATTGTATTATAGTAAGTGTATGTTCTATTAGAGTAGTTGAACGTAACTCTATTATAAACAAATGGGCTTCATTTATTTGAACAAATGCACTTAACTGAACACTTTTAAGATTGAATTGAAACAGATGTTCAGATAGTGGAGGTCCTACTATATTTATTATTTATCACAGTTAGACAAAGCAAATACAAATTGTTTTACACGTTAACAAATTTACTTGGTTATGTGTGACCCGGTCCTAGTAATAATAATAATAATAATACTTCTAAAAACCAGGCGCCATGCAGCTAGCTAACTCATCTGGAATAACCATAGACAGTATATACTACTATGAATTAACCAACTATGTATTACTACTTTACAATAGGGTAGTTTGGGTTGTGCAATAATATAATTAGCTATTTCTCGTATTTCGTAATTCATGAAATATTCGTAATTCGTTCAATTGCGTTGCTATGCACTGCTAAGGAAGCGTTTGTTAAATAAACCGCTTTTACCAACATATTACGCACAAAACTATCTTCTAAACTGTTTTATAGTGTGACTAACGTGTTTTTTCCCACAAATTCTCTCGACAAAGCCTCAAAGCTGCTCTTCATTTTCATTCGCGTAAGTAAGGGATACGCCCCCTTTCAACTCGAAGCGATAGGCTATTCCTGGCAGTGTACGAGGCCTGCACCGTTGTTTTTCAGTTGCTAAATGCCTGAAAACCTCAAGGGGAAGGTAGTCTGAGGAAAGTCACCACACCCGTATTTCAGTCCGCCGAAAAGAAACCACCTCAGAGCAGAGTTCACCTGTGCAGAAGTTTAATACAGACTTCATTTCACTTTTACTTCTTACGTAACAGCTGCTTTTACCGTTTTTAAACGATTTTGCTCACGTGGGTGCGTACGGACAAACATAGGTAGATAGGTACACACACACACTTTTACGAAAATAATTTCAGTAAACCAGGCGCACGCCCACAGCCGGCCTTCGGCCGGCTGTGGGCGTGCGCCTGGTTAAAAATGGTTTTTTTGTTGACTTCTTGACCAACATTGTAATCATGCGTAAAACGGAAAGTCGCGTTTTCTCGCGTTACACAAGGGACACGCCCTAAATAGGCAACCCGTCTATAGTGTTTAAAACCTTTGCATTTTATAAAATTCAGTTGCCAGCCTTAGACCACCTTCATTCCGACCATTTAAGGTACTACATGTAATTTTATGGTGCAGGTATTACTTTCAATGCAGAGCCGAGTTAATGTTTAACCTGTAGCTGTAGAATCCCTTTCAGCACTGTATATTGTTTTCGCTTCTCAAATATCAGGCCTACGACCCAGTGACTAAAAAAACTATTTTTTACAACTAGCCCAAACCTGAGATCAGGGGGGAGTAGAAGTACATAAGCACATATGAACAAAATTTTCTTTTGTGTTTGAATTACTTATTTAGTTTTGTGCTCTATATTGTCACAATTGTTGTGTAGCAAAATTTCAGTGAAGGCAATGATTGAAGGGATCTCAGGGGAGTGTGGGAGCATATTTACCTGTAGTTGAAACATAGTTGTGGCCAGATTGAATCTGAAAGCAAATTGAGATAAGTGACTGAGATCTTGAACCAGGCAATAGCAAACAAACTTACAGTGATGTACAAGCCAATTCTTTAGATCAAACTATTGTTTTATTAGATTTTAAGGCAATTATTTTATATCGATAGTGGACTGTGAAAATTGCCATAGCTATACGTTACAATTTTAGTGGACCATAAGTGGAAAATTTTTGAAAATGGCAATCTCAAAACTGGACCTTGAGGTACTTTTAGTCAAATCCCTGCAAACATGCACAGCACATGTATGTAATTCAGACTTTATTCTTTTCTGTGGTACAGCTTGCTATTTAGTCTGACTTTTACAACTAGCCAAATCACCATTTACAACTAGCCAAAAGTCATTTACAACTAGCTTTTTGGCCACAACTAGCCCCTTTTTTTAGCCCCTGCTACGACCCCTGATTTCTTATAATGTGGACAATTCTTACGATGGCAGTGATCAAAAACAGCTCTACATGAGTAAATATTAGACTAAAATGATATCTTGTACGATAGGTTTAGCCGTATTAAGTTGTTTATTGTGTATTGTATGACAATGCTTGCCCACAAATGATTCAACTTTGGTGTTGCTGTGTACGTATTACATATTTTATAATCTGTTATCTCAGCTTATGGCGGATGACGAGTGGACACAGTTCATCAGCGGTAAGAGTATGCATTGTCTGCTCTTATGATTTTGTATAATTATTATCTCTTCAGAGGTACAGTTTCTTGTCGGACCTCTTAATTCTACAGGTTGTCAGTGTACAACATCTGCAGTGTTACTTCCTTCAATGGTAGCTGCTTTCCAGCTTTAAAGAATCTGGTAGCGACCATATGTGGACAGTTTTGTTCTTTTTTACGGAGTTGTTCAACCTCATCTTTTAATTACTTACAGCTGTAAGTGCATTAAGCCTGATTGTGTTTTTATTTATTTGCTTTTCAATAGGATAGGAATTACAGACTTAGTCTCAGTTCTAAGAGATTCTTCTTATTGCTGACATCTGTAAGTAAGTACACTGAGACTGTCCAGTATACAATTTATATTTACCTTTGTTTAGGTTTGTGGAAACTGGTCTTATTTCTTCTGGGAACTGGCGTCTGGTTAGACTCACTGATAACAATTGTAAGTACACCAAGTAGTCAAGAATATGAAATATGTTTGCCTCCATTTAGGGTTGTGAGATTTGGTCTTATCAGACTTGTCTTAGTTCTGCATGGATTGTCAGTCTCAGACTCGGTCTCAGTTTCACAAGATTGTTACAAACTGTAAGTACAATGGTTCAGTATATGCATTATATTTACCATCTTTAATAGAGTTATGGGACCAAGCTACCATTCTACATGGTAATACTAGGTTTCCAGGCAAGGTCTAGGTTTTATGAGATTCTTATTTTTACAAACTGTAAGTCCAACAGTTGACACATCATATTTACCATCTTTGTATTAGAACTGTGGGACAGTTCTACCAGATGTCATTGTCACAGAGTTCTATATACATGGTGATGATAATACAGGTAATTAGTAATGGAACTTGTGAATTGTATTTACTGTTTTACCTGCTGTAGTTGGATAAAGACTGATAAATGACGAAATTGATTTAATACTATCATGGCCAAGGAGACATTGATTTCCTAGCTGCACCTATTGTGGTTTTAACATTTTTACAGAATTAAATTCATTACAAATATAATTATAGAAATTATTTAATTAAGGTAGCCACAGATTATAGGAAAGTAAAAAAGTTCAGTAGTATAGTAGCCAATATATGGTTGAAATAGGCTTGGTATAGTCTGATAATACACCGCACTATACTAGTGATTTAATCTCTAATATATGTTTGTCTTAAATATATTCAATAAGCTTGTTATAGTAAAGTCCTGATCTAATAATATATGCTGTACTATTTCATTCTAATACTAACATAATAAGACTGTTATAAACCTTATTATTCTGAACTTTTTTCACAGTGATATACGCATGAGCCTGAGGGCTGTCAGGCCTGAAGGCAAGTGTATTTATACAGGCAGAGCACAAGTGCACGTTGTATAACTATATTGTACCACTTACCTAATAGGTGGGGAGAGTCTCACAAGACAGCTGTAACAGTTGTAAAGGCCCGGTTTCTGACTTTGATTGTGGGTAAGGCCACTCCAAATAAATTCTCTGTTTCCCGTCCACCGCCATTATTCCGTATTCTTCTATTATTTTCCGGTTATTCTTGCATACTGATAGGCTCTAGTCTCGCGTAGCTAGACCCTTTTCTTTCTTTTGTGTGGGGGTGGGAAAGAAAAGGGTATGGTGAACATAGTATAGCATAGTCGTTGGGCTATCTCGAGATTGTGGCGATTCTACTGCGCAGCTTCCGGATTGTTGATTGGCACGAATGACGTGATTTGCTAATATTTGCGTCATTTGCATCCTGTTACCATAGCTACTACTGAAATATCTATGGTAACAGGACGCAAATGCATCAGATCACGTCATTTGCACTAAACAACAATCCGGAAGTTGCGCAGTAGAATCCCCACAATTTCGGATAGCCCAACGACGATACTATACTATGTTCACCAGAACCTTTTCTTTCCCCGCCCCACACACAAAAGAAAAGGGCCTGGCTACGCGAGACTAGATAGGCTCAGTAAAAGCTATCTTGAAACAGTGTCAGCTCACGTGTCAGCAGTCCTATCAAGTCAGCACAAACTTCACGTTTGTGTTATTTTTGCAACTTACAAGGAAGGAACAAGCTTATGCATGCTTTTATGCAGCCTTTTTGGCAGTGCCAAGCAAATAATGGCTTGAAAAGCTAGCCAATCTTATAATGAAATAATGGAAATGGACCGCCCGCCTGCATGCAAATATGCCTGAGTCCAGGACGGGAAACAGAGAATTTATTTGGAGTGGCCTAACTAAGTCGAACGTTGTAATGATGTTCCCTCTACAGTACTGCAGCCACCTGAGATAATGAAAGCTAGTACACTATGGGTTGTATCACTACACTGCATTCACTGTTTGAATCTTATCATGTAGTGCTCAGCATATATGCCAGCATGATCACTCAATCGCCATATTAACTAAGTGCCAGACTGATTGCCATAGCGATTCTCTCAAGCGAAAAAAGCAGCTAATAGACAGTTTAAGTAAACAAAACCTAACTACCAAATGATACTAGTCTAATTCTTACTATTCACACTAGCTAAATTTGAATCTGGTGGCATGACAAAAACTAGTTACCACAATCAAACGTAAAGGTGAGTATTATTTAGAATATAATAGTTTTATTGAGTCATTGTCGAAGTGGACTACAGTTTAATCTGGGCTAAGATGGCACTAGACTAGTAAGGTATGTAAGTACATTTATATATATGTAGACTAGAGTTTTGGCCATCGTGTTGGCTTTTTCGATCGCCATTGGATGCTTGGTAAACATTATACGTACTGGTGACATTATGGCCCACAATCAACCTTTACATGTCAGGCTATAAAAGAATTCAAGTGATCTGTGAGGTGTCTTTCCACCTATTAGATGAGGTGTCATAGTTGTCTCGGCTGCCGGAACTTGTGCAGCCAGTGCAATATCTGTATATTGCACTGCGGTCGGTGCATTATAACTTATAATGTACTCGTTGCGGTCTGTAAAACTGCAACCAGTGCATTATAAGCTATAATGCACTCACTGCAGTCAGCAAGAGTGCCATATACAAATTATGGCACTGGTGGGGCCTTTGAACTGCCCACGCAGAGTGGTACATATACAGGCAAAGCACAAGTACCCGTGGTACAACTAATATGTTCTCCTTTAGCATGCAGACTTACCTAATTGGCAAAATCTTTAATTACTACATTTAAAAAAGCAAACTACTGCTGATGTGCTAAAATTTAATCCCAAAATCACAGGTTTTTGGAAAAATTCAATCTCACGATCACAGCTTGCTTGATTCTCTATATACAAGAAGAGGGTAAGAGTAAAACATCAAAGAAATCTGATGATCTCCGGATATAGTGGCACTCTTATTAGGTGTGTAATGTCTTGAGTTAACAAGATGTATGCACTCGTGGCAGTGTATATATCTTGTTAAGGCTGTGTAACATCATATGTACCACTTTCACACCTCAGATCAAAGGAAAGCCAGTGCATAATTGTGACCCGGTCTGCGAAAAGGGGTCTTATAGCCTTTCCAATTATCCACGTTTGGCTAATCATAACTCCTGATCTGCAAAAGCTATCACCTTGTAATTACACCCACAGCCAGTGCTATGTTAGGGGTGTGTAGAGACCAAATTATAGGCCTGTACCATATTCACAAGTCAAGGTATGGGTCATCAAGTATATGCACCCGAAAAGGCTATAAGACCCCTTTTCGCAGACCGGGTCACATATATATATATATCACATATCGTACTAACTCAAAATGTTGACGAGATATACGCAATGCTACCAGTGCGTATATCTCATTAAAACAGTGCATATATCTCGTTACACACTGCCTTAATGAGATATATGCACTGCCACCAGTGCATATAATCTCGTTAACTTGGGACATTGCATACCTAATAGTAGTGCACACTACATCCAGAAATCATCAGATTTCTCTGATATTATACTTTATCTCTCTTCTCATATATAGGGAAGCAAGCAAGCTGTGATTGTGGATTTGAATTTTGCCAAACAAGCTGTGATTGTGGGGTTCAATTTTATTACTTCAACAGTAGTTTGTTGTTTTTTTCTTTTGTAAATGTAGTGATTAAAGTAACATAATTAACACTAGTCTCTTAACATTGCTATATTAGCAAAAGTAAAATCAAACTACTGTTTGATGTATTAAAACTGAATCCCACAATCATAGTTTGTTTGGGAAAATTCAATCCCACAATCACAGCCTACTTGGTTCCCTATACATAGTGTTGTTTCAGTTAACTGTAACTAAAACTAAAAGTACTTTTAGTAAAGTGAATATATTTAAGTTAGCTAAAACTATGACTAAAAACAAATGTATATAATCACTATAACTATAACTAGAATCAAATCTATAATTATTACTAAAACTACAACTATAACTAAAATCAAATCTATAATTATTACTAAAACTAAAATTACTTACAATATAGCAAGTTGATCTTATTACTAAAACTGTAACTGCTTGCTAAATGTATTTGATACTATATTTATAAAACTATATGCAACTAAAATATCTATATCATATAGTTACGTACATACTATTAAATCTATAACTAATAAAAACTGTTTGACCAAAATTCATGAACTCAGTAATGTAAGTGCTAGGTAGTAGTGATGTAGGTAGTAGGTAGTATTGATGCAGGTAGTAGGTAGTAGTGATGTAGGTAGTAGGTAGTAGCATAGGCGGCGGAAATGGGGGGGGGGGCTAGGGGGCCTATCCCCCCCTCAGAATGATATCACACGAAATTATCCTTCTTGGAGTGGGGCTGAAAACTGTGATCAAGATCGAGATACTCTAATAGAGCAGTCACTCTAATAAAGCAATCACAGTATTAGAGCAGTATGTAGTGAGCTGTGTAAGGATTTTTATGTAGTTTATCAGAATAAATTCGTAGCTGGTGAGGTGGGCAGCTATTGTCAGCTGGTTGCGACCTTTCTTTTTTTTTTCGGTCTCATTCTCAAACCAGAGACAATGTAGTGCTTCAGTTCATTTTTTTCCCATACGTCTGGATCCACCCCTGGTCAGCCCCCCCCCCCTCATATCAACTACTTCCTCTGCCCCTGGGTAGTAGTGATGTAGGTAGTAGGTAGTAGGTAGTAGTGATGTAGGTAGTAGGTAGTAGGTAGTAGTGATGTAGGTAGTAGGTAGTAGTAGTATTTTCTACAAGTGGGGAATTGACATCTGGCAAACGAAACAGACTTACTGATAGTAACTTGGAAAGGGAAGTTCTACTAAGAAAGAATCATGTGACAGAGATTGCATCAAATGCACTGTATTAAGTGTTGTATTAATCTATATTATTAAAAAAATGACAGGTCTTGTTTATTTATTTATTTATTATTACTGGGCAGGCAGCTCTGCTGATGTGCCCAGGAAAAAAGGAATTTACAAAGATTTACAAGTATTAGCTAGCTACAATGATTTAAGAGTCTATAGTAATGTTAGTAAGTTATTAGTAAATTAGTTCAAATCATCGTGATCAATTTTTGCAGTGGGTAAGTTGTTCCATTCATTAATTGTTTTTGTGTAAAAGCTCTGTTGATACGTTACAGTAGATGAATTTGGAATAATGAAGTGTTGGGGGCGATACTGTCTGGTGTGTCATGTTTGGTGGAGATAGTGATGTGGAATTTCGAGTGCATAATCATTGTGTAATATTTTAAATATTGTTTGTAATCTTGTTATCGTGCGTCTTTTTTTTAGAGTGTCCCATCCTAAATTTTCCAACATAGATGTAACTGAATTGTATCTTACATAATCATTAAGTGCCCATCTTGCAGCTCTGCATTGTACCTTTTCCAAATGTTGGATATCCCCAGTATGGTGGGGATCCCAGACTGCTGCTGCGTATTCCATTGAGGGACAGACCATTGAAAGGTAAGCTGCAGCTTTTACATCTGTAGAGCAGGTGCTTAAATTACGTTTTAGAAAGTTTAGAGTTCGTGTGGCTTTACTTTCAGTGTGAGATATATATGGTGACCATGATAATTATTTTCTTGTCCAGTAATACACCAAGATAAAGATGTTGATCTGCAGTGGATAAGACTTGATTGTTGAGTTGATAATTAAATGTGAGTGGTGATGTAGACCTAGTGAATCGCATTATAGTACATTTGTTTATGTTGAATTTCAGTTGCCATGTTTCTGCCCAATTGGATAGTAGGTCATGGTCCTGTTGTAATTGAAGGGTATCCTGTTCAGTATTTATTACTCTATAGAGAAGACAGTCATCAGCAAAAAGACGTAATTGTGAGTGAATATTCTTGGAGATATCATTTATGTACAGAAGAACCATTAAAGGACCAAGTACAGTTCCTTGTGGTACACCAGATTGAACTGGAACTGGATGTGAGGAAATACCATTCAGGACTACACATTGAGATCTTCTAGTAAGCCATGTTTCTATCCAACTATAGATGTTGTTGCTTTTTCCATAGTATTTAAGTTTCTTGAGAAGTCTTTGGTGAGGGACATTGTCAAATGCCTTGGAAAAGTCTAGCAGGATAACATCAACTTGCCTCTGATGGTCCATAGCAAAGGACAGGTCCTCCACCAAGTCAATTAACTGTGTTACACAAGAATGTTGGGATCTAAAATCGTGTTGATTATTAATTAAAATGTTGTTTGAGTTAAGATGTTCTATGATGGTGTGATTTATTATGTGCTCCATTACTTTGGAACAGACAGAGGTTAGAGAAATAGGCCGGTAGTTTGAAGGCTCTGTGCGACTTCCTTTTTTGTGGATTGGACATACAATGGCAGCCAACCAATCAGTTGGTAGGGATCCAGAGTCAAGAGATTGAGAATAAATGATTTGTAAAACTGGTGATATCTCTTCTGCACAATGCTTTAATATATATGGAGATATATGGTCTGGGCCACTGGCTTTGTTGGTATCAAGTGTAGACAGCAGATGTTGTTTGCCAGAAACTGTAAATGTAATATTAGGAATACATGGTAATGAACTTCCAGAGTTGGCCATAGGAGGAATATACGTCAGGTTTTCTTGGTAAAGACTGATTTGAAGTAGTTATTCAGGACGGTGGCTTTACATAAATTTAGTATCTGATATACATTGACCATTCACTGTTAAGGTAGAAATTTCATTGTTGTCTTTGCGCTTTGCTCTGATATATTTCCAAAATTGGCGACTTGTGATACAAAGGTTTTGTATTACTAAGCTGGAAAAATGATACTGAAATTATAACAAGAGTTTTATTCACATAAAATATAGTCACTTGGTGCTTACTATTAAAGCTAAACAAGATTTTCTTATGCACAACTAAAACTATAACTAAAAGGTTTTCAGATACATAACTAAAACCGTGTCTAAAACTAAAAGGTTTTCAAGTTTTTAACTATAACTATAGAACTAGAACTAAAACATTTTCATGTACATAACTAAAACTGTAACTAAAACTAAAAGGTTTCATGTTTTTAACTCTAACTAAAACTAAATGGTTTTCATGTTTCTAACTATAACTAGAACTAGAACTAAAACATTTTCATGTACATAACTAAAACTGTATAACTATAACTAAAAGGTTTCATGTTTTTAACTGTAACTATAACTATAACTAAAACAACAAAGAGTGAATAGCCATAACTAAATCAATAACTACAAAGAATTAAGAAAGATTACTATAACTAAAACTAAAACTAAAATTATTGATGAAACTAGCTACAACTATAACTAAAACTAAAACTCAATACTAAAACAACACTACACTGTACCTATATAAGAGAAGAGTATAGCAACTAAACATTTTGCCAATCAGGCAAGTCTGCATGCTAAAGTAGAACATATTAGTTATACCACGAGCACTCATGCTTTACTTGTATATACGCACTTGCCCTCGGGCCTGAAGCCCTCGGGCTTGTGCGTATATATCAGGCAAAGCACTCGTGCCCATGGTATAACTATTACATATGCAATGCCTTAACGAGATATAAACATTGGTAGCAGTACATACCAGCGTTGAAACCGGGTCGGGTCATCCGGGTCACATTTTCTCCGGGTCATCCGGGTCTGACCCGGTTTACAATTTATCCGGGTCTGACCCGGATTGGATCACGTGAGAAACGAAATTGTTCGTTTGACGACGTGGAACTTATAAACGCTACCGCGTAGCTCTTTCGTGAGCCACGCCCACTTATCGCATTACTAACATACGCTCAGCCACGCTCATTTGTCAGTAAGTGTAGTATGTAGCACGAAATTGAGGGTATCTATAGTGAGGGGTAGCTATTGTCAGTAGGTGAAGACCTCTTTTTTTTGGTCTTCAACCTACAGCTAGGCTGAAGTTGCAATATTTACTCAACACGAATCGAACGCTCAAAATGTATACTCGTTCGCTCACTCGAGACTAGCCGAAACACGTCTCGGCTTTAATCAATCCGGGTCACATCCGGATCTGACCCGGATTGCTATCCGGGTCAGTGGGTCATCCGGGTCAGCAGTAGTGACCCGGTTTCAACGTTGATACATACATCTCGTTAACATTTTGAGTTAGTGCAATATATGATATATATGCACTGGCTTTCCTTTGATCTGAGGTGTGAAAGTTGTACATAATTATGTAATCCATGCATCAGTTAAGCTGTAAAAGAGTAAACCTTGGGCAAAAAAAGTTGTGAAATCAAAGATGGTGGCAAAGAAATGGCTATAATCATGTTTCATTCCAATCAGTTTTACTACTTCACTCATGCACTCTATCTATTATTGATACTGTTGCAATCAGAGGCGGAGGAGGGGAATTTATTTCAGGGGGGCTACACGACTGGGAAGCTATAGGGGTACATCTTACTTAGTGAGCAAAACCTAGGGGGTCTGGGGGTATGCCCCCACAGGAAAATTTTGAAAATTAAACCCTCTGAGATTGATTTTCAGAGTGATTTTAGCAGTTATCACAGTATATGGCTTGACTGTTGTGTGGTGACTGCTCTATTAGAATTCAATGTTAGGGTGACTGTTCTATTAGAGTATATCGATCTTTTATAACTGAAGCTCAGTATACCAGCTACAAGTATTTAAGGGGGGCTAAGCCCCTCCATAATATGTTTGGGAGAGGCTGTAGCCCCCCTTGCCCCTCCCCCTTCTCCGCCGCCCCTGGTTGTAATTAACATTATTGCTGCCATTTCTTTGGACCCCACCTTTGATTTCACAATTTTTCTCACCTAAGCTGTTGAAGGTCACACCTTTTTACAGCTTAATTCTTTAATAATCATCATTGTGTCTGCAGATAAGAAGAAATGTGGGTAAAAGCAAACCCTAAAGCTGGCCTAATTGGGGCCATATAAAGTACAAAAAGAAATGAAATCCACACAAAAACAGCTTAGTTGTGAAAATGGCACTAAACCTGGATGAAATAGCTGTGAAGTCAAAAGTGGTGGCCAAGAAATAGCTTCAGTGATTTCTAATGTTAATAAATGTTAGAGATGTGCGATGACAAATTTAGGCTTATTTCTTTATTTCTTTTTAAACTTTTCTCCATTATCTAACATATCTAGAAAATTGAAACAATTATTTTTTTGATTAACTACAAAATAATGTAACCAGTAAAGTGAGCAAATTACAATTGGTGAGCATAAAACTTTAGTTTTGACACTGCGCCCAAATGGTGGGAGAGTTGGAGGTGTCTACACCATCAGATATATATTTCTATACAAATAATTTACGGAAGTTTACTATTATCTAGATAAATAAACCTATCATATCCTTATCTTGATAAGTCTTATGATATCTTGATAATCGGATATATCTAGATAATCACACACCTCTAATAAATGTTAGTGTGTGGGAGTGCCATAGTGCTGTGCTGGGCAATAATTACCCTACAGCTAGACAGAGTAGCTCTGCTATTGTATAAGTATCACCCTGTTATAGTGTTGTTGTTTTTGTATGGATATGCATGCATATATATCTGTACTATATAGCAACAATTCATGTTCCACCTATGAAACTATATACATCTATATATCACAAATTTGATGCAATATGGTAAGTACACTGTATACAATAGAAAAACTCACTGATAAAGAATCATATGCGTGATCAAATATTCCGATAAACAAACTGAGAACAATGTAGATGAAAATGAATGTAAATAGGATGAAATAAATTTTGTTGTATATAGAAATGAGTACAGATACAAATGGATTGCTCCAAGATACTCCCTTCCAGTTTGTGACATCTCTGGCAATTAAGATAAGTCACTAATGTTTACAAGCAGAGCACTGCACTTCCTTAGAACTCTTCTCTGCACTAGTAGCATTGCTGGCTAATTGGAACCACAGTTTGCGATTAACTGAATCAACATGGGTACCATCTGTCTAACACTTATGAACTTATGATGTTAAAGTGGATTGCTTCATAATAATATGATCTGTAAAAATGTGGATTAATTCCAAGACAAAATTTGAAGTTGGACTGTACAGATAATCTGCTGCATAGATTCCAAAACACCTGATTCCACTTTCTTTATCATCACGTGAACTTTATACTTTGAAATTCTGATGGTTACTCGAATTTGTGATGTAAAACCCAATGGAGGATGGAACATCAGTGTTTGATGTGTTACGACAACCATCTGAGTTGTCATGAGCTTTTACAAAGTGGAGGTCCAGAAAAATACTGGATGATTTATCACAAACTTCTTTATGAAAGTTCTCGTTCTTTACCCTATCACATTCATCGATCTTTGGTAGCTGTTGTTCATCCTCATTTACAATGAAAACATCACCAGAAACATTGACATGGCCCTGGGTTCCAGTTCCCACGTGTGCTACACTCTAGTCATCAGTTCTGCATGTGATGTCTTCATTATCCACAATTTGCCTTGACAATTCTGCTAGTAAAACTGACATGTCTATCAGCTATTGCAATTCCATTAGGACCACCCACCAAAACTAGTAAAGCATTAATTCTGGGAAATTAAGATCAGTAGGGAGGTATGCGGTATACTTTATGGGTTCATTTTTCACAGCTTGTATCACAGTTCGACACTTTCCCTCCCCATTATTTACTATTGGCACTATCCAACACTTACTAGTGCCTACATATATCTGAATTTCGTAGGTAGTGATATGTAGTTACTAGGTATTTGAATTTCAACAAATAATACAATGAAATTCTGGATTCAATCATAATACATTACCATTTTAGATTGATGATGGCATAAGCACAATAAATTGACAACAATATTAATAAGAGAGGTCTTCATCTGTCTTGAAAAAGTTTCACGTAATTGTAAGATGTTTCACATAAAACAGTCATTGATATTATTGGTCTCATAAAGTACATAGTATTGCCAAAAGTTCAAGAAAATTTTACGATGAACAAAAGAAATCCTAGAAAGAACAACTGGATGAAAATCAATGTTTACTAACCCCTTACTATGTCATACTGAAATACGTTAGCACTATCTCTTAATGTAAATGGCTAAGAAAGTTATTCAGCTGGTACAAAGTGGATATACTAATGTGTCTGTGCAAGGTTTCCACTATTTCATGGACACACAGAAGGGATGGAATGAGCCACTAAATTAAAACACGGAACAGGAAGGCTTTTTAAAATTATTGACATTGTATCATAGGCGGTGGAGATGGGTGGGGGGGGGGGGGGGGGGGCATGGCCCCCCACTTTTATGGGATACTGTTTGCAAGAAAAGATTGAGATACTCTAATAGAACAGTCAGGACCTGGATATTCTAATAGAGCAGTCACAGTATTCAGAGAAGCAGTGTAGCAGTTACTTAGCTGCGTATGTGTAGTTAAGGAGATATAATCGGTGGAGAACAGCTATTGTCAGCAGGCTGTGGCCTTTTTCTTTCTTTCTTTTTTTTTTTGGTCTTCAATATACAGCTAGCCCAGCCCCCTCACTCTTTGGCCTGCTCCACCACCCCTGCATTGTATGCTTGATCCTTTGCAAGTACTACTACACAGTATTGCCAGGATGCTTAGCAATGTTGGTTAGACTGGACTGAGACTCTCTGGTTGGATTGTGCTCAGTAGAGTTGTGTTGGAATGCTCTGAGGATAACAGAAGTATCCACATTCCTTTTTCAGTACTAATCTAAATAATATATAGTAAACTGGCTATCTATCTGTCTGTCTGTCAATATATTATCTATCTATCTACACTTTGCTTCACTTAAAAGTAAGCAGAATCACAAGCCTTGAAAATGTGAATTAACCCTGGCATTAATTCAATGAAAATCTAGTGCAGGGAGCTTACAGCTGCCACCAGTCCAGGCAACAATGTTTAGCACTTGTAAAATAATCCAGACAGTTGCCACGTGTTGTCAACTGACCCTCAATATCATGCTACATTGTACCACACTGTACCATCTGTAACTTTTTGTGCATGCACTAGTGTTTTACAATAAATCAAGAATGAAACAAGCTGCATGCCACACAATATCAATAATAATGGTATTGAAAAATTGTTCCATTCCGCATTTTAGTGGTTTGTCCCATTCCATTCCATGGATTAGTTGAGGCCCTGTGCAGTAGTAAGTCAGTAAATGATATTCTTATGTCTTTGATAATTGATCTTGTATGTGTACACTATTACAAATCTCCCTTTCACTGATCGAAGCGGTTAGTGTTATACTTAGAATTGGATTGTTCTTACTGTGATGTGGTCTGTTTGGATTTCTCCATTACTTTGAAACATTAAATGTTAATGCATACCTCTGTAAAATAATATAATTGTATAGATTGTAAGCCTATAATGTACGGGCTATAGTTAGGAGCGTGTGATGTTCTCCCATACAGGTTTTGCTGATTATGATAAAACTTGAACTACCGAGTATCATGAGATTTGCCGTGTGTATGTTCATTTTCTTTATGGCATTCATGTTCTGTGGTTGGCTTGTTATTGGGCCATATAATCCACAGGTAAGCATTATTTTTATTAAAATCATATGTAGGCATGTATAATAAATAATTCCTTTTTACAGTTTAAAGACCCTCTTAGTACAGCGGAAAACCTGATAAGCTTTCTTAATGGTGATGGACTTCGTCAAGCTTTTACGACAGCCCACCTGTAAACTGAAAAGGCAATTGCCATCATCAAAAGCCAGACTGACATATATGTGTCCTGCTAACAGACAGAAGAGGAAGTGTAATGCACAGGCTGAAGGATCTAGTATGATGAGGGAGTTGGAGAAGTATAGTGAAGTGAATGTGATAAAATATAGACCAGCATGTGGAGATGTGTACAATTATACAATAGTGATGAAGAGCTAAGGAAGGTACAGTATTTTTTGAAGGAAGTGAACATGGTGTTGGTGAGTTAATGAAAGAAATATGGTACACAGGCAGCAAGTGTCAACAACAGCAGTATCTATATGACCAAACTGAAAATAGTAAGCGTGGCCTTTCAGTGGTTGTAAACTTTAGTTACAAAATATTTTGCTAGTTTCTAGAGCACAAGGCAACAGGTGGAGCATGGTAAACATTAAAATTGGTAAGCTAAATTAAAAAGCTACCATGCTTAACTTTATTTGTTTGTTTGCAGTTTTAGCAGTGTATACAAGAAGCCCTGCTGTTTATGAAGCTTTCCAGAGTTTTGGGATTATTCAATTGCCCACTTTATAGTCATATACAGGTGCTTTTATGGAGCAAGAAAACAGTGCATAGTAAGTCAAGTTGCTTGATATGTCCTCTTCAAAGAACAGTGTAGAGAGTCTGGCAAGCAAGAGCTCAAATCAGATGGGATGCCAATCTTTGACAAAGTTAAGATTGCATGCCAGCTGATGTGGAATTCACATAGCCATCATTTGATAGGCCTTGCAATGACACATAAAAACTGTCTTCACTAATAATGACATTTACCAACTGTTGAAGGAGCTGGAGAGTGTCCAACAAACTTTTTACATACTTCAGTTTCTCTGACATGACTAACCAATGAATTTGATATTGTTGGGCTGTGCTTCCTCCATGCACTATGGATTGCAAATTTGTCACAGCACACCATAAAATTGTTTCAGTTTCATGGACTTGAAACAAATCTGTTAGTTTGTGATGGTGCATCCTCTAATGTTTCAGTCACTTAAAGAGTCATGGACACACTGGAGCGTACTAACTTAAGGAAGACCAAGATGACAACTTTAGAGTTGAACCATGGATGGTGAATCTTTTTAACCCCACTCACAAGAGCTTTTGGCTTATTTGTCCATCTCACCAGGTATGCACACCACTTGTGTGCAGCATACAGTGTACAGTGTGGTATGTGTAGTGGTAGTCCGAGTGTGTAGTATAAGTATGTGTATGTGTGTAAGTGGTGCAGTGTATGTTTGTATGGTTGTGTGTGTGTGTGTGTGTGTGTGTGTGTGTGTGTGTGTGTGTGTGTGTGTGTGTGTGTGTGTGTGTGTGTGTGTGTGTGTGTGTGTGTGTGTGTGTGTGTGTGTGTGTGTGTGTGTGTGTGTGTGTGTGTGTGTGTGTGTGTGTGTGTGTGTGTGTGTGTGTGTGTGTGTGTGTATGTGGTGAGTGCATGCCTATTATATTTATTTAGTTTGTTTTATTTTGATAGCTAAAACATGATAAATGCTCTGTTTTCTTTTAAAATTAATGGTACAGTGGTCCCTCGATTATCCAAACTCGTTGGGCCCTGGGTGTGTTCAGATAATCAAAAAGTTTGGATAATCAAAGCCCATTCATTTATATACAGAGTCTTGTTCAATTACTCTAATAGAACGCACACCTTATATATAAAATACTCTAATAGAGCAGTCATCGCTACAGTTTGGATAGATAATCAAAAGTTTGGTTAATCAATGGCCGGATAATTGAGGGACCACTGTACTAAGCATTTTCAGCACAGCAGAAATGTAAGTTTGGATGGGATATATAATAGATGATCTTTACAAAAGAGAATTGGGCCAGGTAAAGAATAACTGTGCAAGAATGGTACCAAGAGTGAAGGAGCCTCACTGTTTGTGAGAAGCTTGGACAAAGTTGAACTTATTGCCAGCAAAGATAATGCAGGTAAATTGTGGTAAACTGTACAATTGTGCCTTTTAACACAAACAAGTACTGGGAGAGCTTCACTGGTTTTCGATTGTAATGAGACTGCAGCTGAAGATGTGGAAGAGACATCTGAAGTCCTTGCTTACTTGGAAGCTTACCAATATTTGTTTGAGTGTAGATTTCTCATGAATCAGAGGTCTCAACTCCAAGATTCTCAATAAAAGTTTCCAATATTTTTCTGGGTGGTTGACAGGTGGGTATGTGTGGGTTTTGTAGCCTGGATGTCATATATTTATAGACCCACATTTCCCTCATACTTCCAACACATAAAAAGACTTTTATCATAAGCCAATTATGTTGTAAAATGTGAGTTAATAATGCTATCTATTTAGCATTAGATCTTCTCCATATTGATGTATACAGTTTTATTGTCCTTGTCAAGTGGTTTGTCAACACTTATTTGATGTATTTGCCCTACAATATTATGAACTCTTGATTTCGTCAATAGCATTGAATTTGTTACAATTGATATATAAATTAGACAAAAGTTATGCAATTAAAATATAAGTATACTAAACAGATGATACTAATTTAGTTGCCAACTTTGTGTGGTGGGTTAACAGTGATGTATATATGTAGATTAATTTTGACAGTAGATGCTGTACTCTTCTTAGTGGCTAGTTGTTGTTCGGTTGCTGAGATGAACTCCTGTATTACAGTGTAGTTGTAAATTCTTCATACACACTCTTAAGAGCACTTCATTAAATGTAGCAAGGTACTTTAAATGGGTTTTATTGTATGGTACTACAAATACAAGCACATACCTAATAATTTAATCAGGCCCATGATCATTCAATCATGTTGAATTGATCACTTGTTTCAAGATCGTGTCAACTTCATGCAGGTAACTGGGTCTGGAAAGGACATAAATCTCTTGTCTCAGTATCCAGGAACACTTGATTTGTCTATGGTATTAACGGCTTGTAGGATGGTGGAGATAGAGCATCCCTTTGATCTTCAGAACAATCTTTGATTTACTTGTATAAAGCATGCAGCATACTATAAAGTGTTGCACCTCCAATCCGATATTAAACATCACCATCTGCTCCTATTGATGCACTTTCAGGTTCGATAACACATTGCTAAAATCAAGGAACATGATCCAATAGAAATGAGTGCACAACTGATGATAATGTTATCATTACTTGGTTGCAGTGAGAGATTTGTATCCTTTTCCTTTAGCAAAACCAACCATTTACCTCTCAGAGCAATTACTGGGTACTCTTGCAATTCTTGATATTTGATATCTTCTAAAGAATGCTCTTCACTTAAAAGGTACACATTGCAGTACTTGTACCATTCAAACTGGAAGTGAGTGAAAGCATCCTGTTTAGAGAGATAGCTAGAGCAAGATCTAGACTTCTGTCCAGGGCTTCAGTAAATAATGTGTAAGTTATTCTATAGTCTGCATGTACACATGTACATCTTATACTGTATGATGTACATCATATATAAAACTCAGCAGTACAATGTCTGAGACTCTGAATGAAATGAAAAGGTTGCTTTTAAAGGTATAGGACCATTTTCGTGATTTTTTTTACCACATATCCCCATAAAGAGAATGGATGTACTATACATGACAAGTTAACAACCTAGAACTATAAGTATGACTTAAAAATAGTGTTGAAGGAAGTTTGAAGGAGATAATGGAAATATAAATACAAGCGTGGTTGCAAATAAAGGCCTAGGCTATATTGTTAACATTTGAGTATAGCTCTCAGTCTTTTCTACTCTGTTAATTAAGATTTCACACTTATGCAATATATTCCAATAAGGCAATAACCAATGTATGTATGTGAACAATTGATGTGTGTGTACATGTGCATGTACGTACATGTGTAGTTGCATGCATGTGTGCGTGCTTTGTGTAAAATGTGTTGTGTTCAGAGGTTGTACATATTGTGACCTGCTGACCGAAAACCTGACTTACTTGTTTGCATAATTCTGCTTTTGGGTGTGATAGATTGGTCACTACTAACACTCAAAGTTCAAGTATTTTGAATTTCTCATCAACTGATTTAACAAATAGTGGGGAGGCATAGTTTGATAATATGCAACTATTGTGCATTTTGTGATAAAAGCACCAAATTTGGCACAGGGTAGACAATCATATTCTGAACAAATGTAGATATTGGGCCATCACGAGCCCCGCCCCCTTTTACATGTTTCGCATTGTTTTTGTATTATCATCGACAAAAAGCTAGTTGCAAGTAGCTAAGCGTCATTGCAGATAAGAAAGTTAACTTCACTAGATGTAGTTGCTCATGTATCCTAAACAACATAAAATACATAAATGTAATGAAAACTGGCTATGCAGATATATAAGGCTGTAGTAAATTCAGTATAACCTTCTTGCTAAAGAACTCTAGATGCATGGAGTAAATTTGTGTTTTCATGTATAGATAATCATATAATAACATGTTTTCATGTACTTGAACATATAATAACATGTTTTCATGTACTTGAAAATAAGTTTTAAGTAGAAGTACAGATGTAAGTCTTTCAGCTGCTTGACTACAGTACATGTGAATGTACGTATTATAATGGTTGAAGTACAGTGGTAAGTAGCCTGTCATTATGTACTGTAATATTTTATGTACATAGCTGTTTAAGCAATATAATACAATAGTAAGTTTGTTATTTTAGAGAAATATAACTGTGCCTATACTGAATGTCAAAGTGATGTTCATTAATTAGAAACACTATGTCAAGAAGCTTCAAGTTGATTGATACTGCTGTTCCAGCTCCGTCAACATCTTCTCACCAACCAACTGTGACAGACTGGAAACTGTGCTTACTCTGCCAAGAAGACAAGGAAGAACCTCTCACCTGTCCTTCAAAATCCAAAAGGAAAGATGTGGGTAATGGTTACAGTTCCCTAGCAGACAATTTGATAAAATTTGATGAACTCGGTTACTTACCACTTTCCTTGGAAAGGTTAGATGAGGGAAATGGAATTGAAATGGCAATGATAGCTAACAATGCCTGATATCACCAATCGTGTAAGCTCAAGTACAACAACACAAAGTTGCAAAGAGTGGAGAAAAGAGCAAGGGCCGAAGACAGTGAGGAATACAATACCCAAACTAGATCTACACCTAAACGATCACGAAACAGTGTCCTAAAAGATGTTTGCTTTTTTTGTGAGACACCTCCAGGTATCAGTGGCCTGCATGAAGCAGCCACATTCCAGGTAAACAGACGTATACATACCTGTGCTGTGCTACTTGAGGCCACAGAAATATTGGCTAAGCTAAGTGCTGCAGACATGGTGGCCCTGGAAGGTAAATATCACACAAAGTGTTTGGTAAACTTTTACAATCGAGCTAGATGAACCAGAGCTAAAGGATACAAAGGTACCGACAATAAAGAAACAATATCAGGAACTGTGTTCGCAGAATTGGTATAGTATATTGAAGAAACTCGCCAGCAAGACGAAGAGAGTTCACTGGTATTCAAGTTGAGTGATTTGTCACAGCTCTACATATCACGAATGGAGCAACTTGGAGTCAAAGTAGATATGAGAGTGCACACAACACGCCTCAAGGAGCGTCTTTTGTGTGAGTTTACAGATATGCGGGCTCATAAGAAAGGTCGAGATGTCTTACTGGCTTTTGAAGAAGATATTGGTACTGCTTTAGCTAGAGCTTGTGACTTTGACAGTGACAGTGATGCCATTCACCTTGCCCGTGCTGCCAAGATTGTACGTGATCATATGTTTGGGAGAGCTATGCCTTTCAATGGATTTGCAGCAGGCTGTCAAAAAGAAGCCATGTCACCACTGCTACTAGCCTTAGTAAACATGATACTGGAGGGACCCAGTATTACAGATCATTGTGAAGACACTACACCTGCAGCATTATCAATTGCCCAGTTGTTAAAGTTCAACAGTGTCAAGCACAAACGGAAGAAAGCCACCACTGATTCTGTAGGCACAATACTGCTCAGGAAACACCAGTTCCCACATATGTCGGGCTGATGCTACATGCTCATACACGAAAGAAGGAATTGGTAAATAGGCTTCACCACTAAGTATCAGCATTTCCTATGACCGTGTCCTTCGCCTCTCAGCGCAAATGGGAAACAGAGTTTGCAAGCAATTCCACAGTGATCATGTGGTTTGTCCTCCAAGCTTGCGTGGTAACATTTTCACTACTGCTGCCATAGATAACATAGACCACAACCCTAGTTCAACAACATCCAAAGAATCTTTTCATGGTACTGGCATCTCTCTCTTCCAACACCCTACTAGTGACTGTGATGGAGTGGTCAGAAATGCCACCATCATTGAAGAAGTTGAGGACACAGCTTCAAAATCAATTAGTGATTTGCCACACTTCTACACTGATGTGCCCCCTGTTACCAACAGCATCAAGAAACCATCTGTTTCAGCTACCATTGTCGCATCGCTGAACAGGAGCAGCTATTACCAACATGCTAAGGAGGAGTACTGTTGGCTTGATCAAACAAAGAAGATCTTAAGTAATGATGACGAGACCCACTCAGCAAATGTATCTTGGGCTGCATATCATGCCAGTCATCAGTCAACCACGCAGCATGTAATCTGTCACAATTCTCTACTTCCATTGTTCCATGAATCTGCTCACACACTAGCAATGATCAAGCATTCATTTAATGTGATCAAGAGAGTGGTTGAACACTTAAATCCTGGGCAGACACCAGTACTCACCTTTGATCAGCCATTGTATGCCTTGGCTAAGCAAATCCAGTGGAACTGGCCAGAGGAGTATGGCGAAGACAAATATGTGATCATGTTTGGAGGTCTCCACATTGAAATGGCAGCATTGAAGACCCTTGGAGACTGGTTGAGGGGAAGTGGCTGGATGCAAGCACTGATACAAACAGAGATTACAACTTCAGGAACAGCAGACTCCTTTCTGCAAGCAGCACATGTTGTTCGTACAAGGAGAGTCCATCAAATCACAGTTGCTGCACTGTACATTTTGCAGCATCGTGCATATGATCACTACAGAACAACTTATTCAGGAGATGAGAAGGATTTACTGGGATTTCAATAATGGAGCAGCCACGGAGAACAAATCTGCCCCCAATTTCAGTACTGGAAAGCTGTGATGGAAATGGAGATCTGTGTACTGGTCTTTATTCGTTCTCTGCGTCTCGCATCCTTCACAATGTACCTTGATGCACTGACAGAGCTTACTCCTTGGTTCTTCGCTCTAGATCATACCAATTATGCTCGGTGGATACCTGTTCATCTCAGAGATATGGCTGAGCTTTCAAGTAAGCACCCTGCCATAGTGAAGGAATTCAATGACGGTAAATTTGTTGTTCACAAAACCCCACGAGTATTCTCAGATATTGCTATCGATCAGGCACATGAACAGAACAATGCTCTCATCAAAGGAGATGGAGGGGCTGTTGGCCTCACAGACAACCGAAGTGCTCTTCAACGTTGGATGGCTGCAGGACCAGAAGTTGCTAGAGTAGTAGAGGAGTTTCATAATGAACTGCATCAGTGTGGTGGTGGTAGAGTTAGCACAGATCATCATGACCAAACCCCAAGTGTTCAAGCTGCTTTTGCTAAAGATGTGCATTCCCTGGTTAATGTAATGGAAGACCTTGGCAATCCTTTTGAAGAAGAAAGTACTGATCTGCTTGTGCTTGACAGCAAAGTGATTGTAGATCATGCAGCAGTGGAAACTGTTCAAAATGCACGGAGGATTGGTCAAGAACAGTTTCAGGCTTTTGTCCAGGAACGCCTTATTGAACGAGCAAAGCCCATTGATGATGTTATTCACCACAACAAATTGAAGTTGTTTAGAAATACTACACGAGCAGCAGCAGGCAAAGGGAAGCAGCAGGTAGCCTCACTGAAGATGGACGTAGACCTCTTTTCTAGATTGTACATTGGATACCAGACAAGGGATGGAAATCTGGGAGAGTTCTTTCGCCATGAAAATCAAGCCTGCCCTCCAGCACTCTCTGATGGCGGTAATCTTTATTTAGGTACCAAAAGTGACCTTCTTACATGCTTAACACAATTTTCAGGAGTTGAAAGTGTGACTACAATCTGTCCAGTGACAAGCATTGTAATCCTTGATGGTGCTGCAATCATTCAAATGCTCAAGCCTGTTGCTGTTAAAACTTTCGAAGAATACACCTCTCAAATATTTGTTCCATACATAATGTCGCAATTCCAAAATGCATTACTTGTGGATTTGGTGTGGGACAGGTATATAGAAGGCAGCCTCAAAAGTACAGCTAGAGCAAAGTGAAGGAAAGGAATACGCAGGCGTGTTGATGCTAGGGCACTCATACCATCAAATTGGCAAGATTTTCTTCGTGTTGAAGGCAACAAAACGGATCTCTTTAAATTCTTGTCTCGTGCACTTATGCAATCATCTATTCCAGAAGAGAAACAGCTTGTTGTCACTGATGGGGAGTCAGTTATGTGTATGCCTGCTCTAGATGAATCAGATCTTGTTTCAATCTCTCCTTGTAGCCATGAAGAGGTTGACACCCGCATGCTATTACATGCGAAGCATGCTGCTCATCATGGTCATAATAAGATATTGGTACGAACAGTTGACACGGATGTAGTGGTACTTGCTGTATGTCTGGCACATGGCTTAGGTACTGATTATGAACTATGGCTAGCATTTGGGGCTGGTAAAAATTTCAGATATTTGTCAGCCCATGGCATTGCAGTTTCACTTGGACCAAACAAAGCACAAGCTCTCCCACTGTTCCATGCACTTACTGGTTGCGATACAGTCTCCAACTTTGTAGGGCATGGTAAGAAAACAGCATGGAATACCTGGAATGCACTACCTGAGCTAACTAATGCACTGCTGACATTGTCTTGTGCACCAAGCAACATCCCTGGAGATACCATGTCCGTTATAGAGAGATTTGTCATATTGCTTTATGATAGGACCAGTATGTGCACAGAAATTGATCAGGCTCGACAGAAACTAAATTGATCAGGCTCGACAGAAACTATTTGCTAAGAGGACTAATGTGAAGCAGATTCCACCAACCAGAGCAGCTATGGAACAGCACATCAAGAGAGCAATCTACCAGGGAGGACACTTGTGGGGACAGACATTAGTAGCAAGTCCAGTACTGCCTTCTCCAACCAACTGGGGCTGGATGAAGACGACAGATGGCACGTTTGAGCCTTACTGGAGCACCTTACCTGAGGCTTCTAAGGTTTGCTCTGAACTAGTGTCATGCAAGTGCAAAAAGGGCTGTGTGAAGAACTGTAAATGTAAGAAGATGGGACTAGAATGCACAGCCCTCTGCACATGTGAAGGAGATTGCTCGCAGGACTGACTGACTGTAACTACTGTACATGTGTGCTGAGTATGTATGATAATGTGATAATGTATACCTTTACAATATTTACCTTTCATATTTCACATTAAAGGCCCCAATCCTATCTCCTAGACTTCAAATTCCCAACTACACTTCCTATACTAATTTTGATCCTGATGCACCTTTACAAAACAGCCTTAGAGGAATAATCATTTATATTACTGATTCACTCAATTCTAAGGAGGTATCATTTACTACTGAATTTCAAGAGCAGTTGTGGGTTAAAATAGAGTTACTAAACTACAGCTATTTACTAATTGGTACTATTTATCGTTCACCATCTACTGATCCCAATGTTAGCATATCCAAATTGTGTTGTGTATTTAAGGAGGTTTTAGAGTCAAGACCACCATATTTATTGATAGCTGGTGACTTTAATTTGCCTGGCATTGATTGGAGTGATGATAATTTTTCTGGCAATTCGTATGAGCAGGAATTCTATGATACAGTACAAGAATGTGTTTTATTTCAGCATGTTAATGAGCCAACACGTTTCAGACCAGGTTCAT
This sequence comes from Dysidea avara, assembly GCF_963678975.1. Lineage (NCBI taxonomy): Eukaryota > Metazoa > Porifera > Demospongiae > Dictyoceratida > Dysideidae > Dysidea > Dysidea avara. The sequence goes on along the minus strand of NC_089275.1, from coordinate 16,301,490 downwards.
CTCCCCATGTACTAGACCTAGTACTTACCAATGAAGAGAACATAGTAAAATCCATCAAATATTCTTCTGGGCTGGGGTTGAGTGATCATTTGTGTTTGAATATTTCTCTTTCATGTTCTCCAATAACTATCAACCAGTCCAGTGATGTACTATCTTACAATTTTAACAAAGGGGATTATATGAAGCTTAAAAGCCTCCTTAACGAAACTACCTGGTTGACGGAATTACAGGATCTAAATGTATGCCAGTCTTGGAATTTTTTTATGCAACATTTTAAGTCTGCTATGGAATGCTCTATCCCAAGGTACCATAAACCCCAATGTAGAAAATTACCATATACTAATCATAAAGTAATTGATCTTAAACATAAGAAGGAAACATTATGGAAAAGGTTCCGTAGAACTGGCAATCATTTGGATCATCTTAGGTTTACTGAAGTAAGAAATTCGCTTAGACGTCTTACACGTGACTTGAGATCTAAGTTCGAGATGAGAATTGCTAAGGAAGTGAAGACCAACCCTAAAGCTTTTTGGCGATATGTAAATTCTAAGGTCAGAGTTAAACCCTCCATTCCTACCCTGGTTGATGAGTCACTTAATGATACTGAAGCAGCAACTGATGAAGGTAAAGCGGAAATGTTGAACAAGTTTTTTACCAGCACATTTACCAGAGAATCCATGGATAACATCCCTGAGTTTCAAGACCGTGACTTTGTAACTAGTCTCGATGGCATAGCAATTGATGTAGGCATTGTAAAAGAAAAGTTGTGTGATTTAAATTCTAGCAAAGCTACTGGACCTGATGAGCTCCCCCCCAGAGTGTTGAAGGAAGCTGCTGCTGAAATAAGCATACCTCTGTCTATAATTTTTAAGAAGTCATTAAGCGAGGGTAGACTACCCCCAGACTGGAAAGTAGCAACTATTATCCCAATTTTCAAGAAAGGAAACAAATCTTCACCGTGTAATTACCGTCCTGTAAGTTTAACATCTGTTGTTCCAAAGTTTTCGAATCTATTATTCATGAGGGAATGTTAGAGCATTTGTTTAACAACAATTTGATGTCACCATGTCAACACGGATTCCTCCCTCGCAAGTCTTGTATGACACAGTTACTGTGTGCACTTGATGATTGGACAGAGACTTTGGACAGTGGTAATTCAGTAGATGTTTTGTACCTTGACTTTAAGAAGGCTTTTGACTCTGTTCCCCATGAAAGGTTGCTCAAAATGATTTATGCATATGGTTTTAGAGGTGATCTGTTTAATTGGATACAAGACTTTTTGAAAGGACGCAGACAAAGAGTTTCTGTGAATGGGTCAATGTCTGGTTGGAGTGATGTAATAAGTGGAATACCTCAAGGATCAGTCTTGGGTCCTCTTTTCTTTGCAATTTTCATCAATGATCTGCCATCATTATTAAGGAATAAAGTTCTTTTATTTGCAGATGACACAAAAATATATTCCAGCATTAGTCGTGCTAACCCAATATCCTCCCTGCAAGATGATATTAATGCTTGCATTGAATGGTCAGCAATGTGGAAGTTGCCTTTCAACATTTCTAAATGTAAAATACTACATATAGGTCAGTTTAATCCAAGATATTGTTATAAGATGGATGGGATGGACATTGTTAAGGTAAATGAGGAAAAGGATTTGGGGGTGTTGATTGATTCCAATCTCAAGTTTCATAGTCAGTGTTCGGCAGTGGTTAATAAGGCTAATAGACTTATTAGCATTATTAAACAGACCTTTTCGGATATTTCTGTAGATTCATTTACATGTTTATACAAATCAATAGTACGTCCTATTTTAGAATATGGTAACTTGGTTTGGGGACCTTACTATAAAACAGACATCCAAAAAGTAGAAAAAATCCAATGGAAAGCAACTAGAATGATCAAATCTATAAGAAATCTTGACTACGAGGAACGATTGAAAGTACTTAACTTGCCATCATTACATTATAGACGTTATAGAGGTGACATGATTGCTGTCTACAATATGCTACATGATAAGTATGATATAGACCATTCTGATTTTTTTGCTTTTTCACCCATTACCCATACCAGAGGTCATACATTTAAGCTATTTAAATATTTTTCAAGAACAGATGCCAGGAAATATTTTTTTACAAGAAGAGTTGTTGAACCATGGAATAATTTACCCCAAGAAGTAGCATGTGCAGCATCAGTTGATGATTTTAAGAAATTGATTGACCAATATTCATCTAACACTATGTATAAATGTATGTAATTAGTCTACTTGTACTTTTTTACCTGTTGATCAGGTGTAACAGGCTGTTTAGCCTTATAAATTACCTGTAATAAATAATAATAATAATAATAATAATAATTAGCACTACACCATGCAAGAAGTGGGTGATAGCAATTACAAGATGCTTAGCTACTTGCAACTAGCTTTTCGTCGATGATAATATAAAAACAATGCAAAACATGTAAAAGGGGGCGGGCTCATGATGGCCCAATATTCACATTTGTTCAGAATATGATTGTCTACCCCTGTGCCAAATTTGGTGCTTTTATCACAAAATGCACAATTGTTATGCTATGCCACCTCACTAAAAGTACGTCACTGTATTTATACACTCAGGATGTAGAACCAGTAAGACTGGTTTTACAAGTTACTATAATTAGTTTTACAAAAATCAGTGTACATGAATAAACATGCTTTCCTAGGTGTTAAATACCTAAACGAGCATTATTACTATTCAACAGTTACTAGTTCTCTTAGTCTATCACATTGGGATAAATGCCACTGAAATACAAACGCATGCTAATTAAACAATTTTACGCATATTTTATTTGTTTCAGTAAGCAATGAAAGAAGACTAGAATTACCAATGGATTTGCTTCTTAATAGAGCACAAGAATATTTTTGTTTCATTTCTGTACTATTAAGCAAACATGAGTTTTGTGTGTTTGTTTATGTTGTGGTAAAACATAATGTAATTGCTGTTTCTAAGTTTGAACAACCTTCTTGCTTAATGGCATGTGTGTATTTAGGCAAAAAAACCCTATGTATTGATGAATGCCCCCCATGGTGAATAGAATGACACAAGTCCCAACTCCATAGCCCATTGCACTCAAAGCCTATGATTGATTAAATAGGTGCCTGTAATATTTTTCCATAATATACATGTAGGCACCGTATAAATCGATTGTTTTGCTCTCCTTGTTGCCTATCACTGTAGCTCTGAAAACACTTACCAGGTATGGCTGAAACTTCAACAGCTCATTGGTTTTTCCCTCTAGACAGTAAAAAAAGTGACAAATGAAAATCCAAAAGAAATTGGATTTTTGCTGAGCTGGTCACAATTAACATTGCTACACTATTTTAAAGGTTGTATGTGGAGACCCACAGAATATCGCAGAAATTTTAAATATGTGGTAAGGAAAAATTATTTATTATTTCAGATTGATCAGATGATTTTCAGAAACAATAGATAATTGTATTCTTTCACCATTGGGCTGTACAACGTTATTGATTTTTTATCATGCAGTTGTGTACTTGTTTACTATAAATACATATCTCCTATGAGTTCATTTAATTTTTAATGTAAATAGAATTACTTACATGTTGCTCTGTGTATATAGGAGTAACACGCTGGGAGAGTGTGATGTGTAACAATACTTCTATATATATTGTACAGTTATAGAATTACATACACCTCATTATGTATTTACAGACTGTGTTTCTGTGTGCTTACTAAGAGATTAGTACATACAATGGAACCTCAGTTATCTGAACCCCTTGAGACCAGGGGTGGTTCATAAGTCTAAAAGTCCATATCTCTGAAACTGTACAAAAAAACCTTAAAAATAATAGTATTAAAACATTTTTTTTAAATTCAGTATTATCAACTGCCCTAATAGAACAGTCACTACTCTAATAGAGCAGTAATTTCCGTAGTTTGGTAATCTTCATATTCATTCATTTTGCCCCCATATATTCATTCACCCATTGTGCTGGTATATGCTGTAAGTGGTGATGGTGACAAGACATGATGTTCAATCACATAATTTATATACATGTGCTTTAAAACTTCATAATCATAAACAACATAATAATACACTTTAATATTTCACACAAGGGTTTTTTCATTAAAATGTAATTAGAAAATCTGTCAGATGGTTTGCAGTTAAATACATTAAATAAAGAAGAGAAATATTGACACCATGGTTTCTAGACTTTTCAAAAGAGTTTGACAAGCTCCCCGACGTATTACATACAATAAATAATATTACTGCTTCTCAAGTTAGTCAACTATGGATTGTGCCCAATATGCTCTAGCTATGTACAGTACCTATATACATCAAGTACATGGCCACAAATTAGCATAAAGTAGTGGTAGTAGTAGTAGTAGTAGTAGTAGTAGTAGTAGTAGTAGTAGTAGTAGTAGTAGTAGTAGTAGTAGTAGTAGTAGTAGTAGTAGTAGTAGTAGTAGTAGTAGTAGTAGTAGTAGTAGTAGTAGTAGTAGTAGTAGTAGTAGTAGTAGTAGTAGTAGTAGTAGTAGTAGTAGTAGTAGTAGTAGTAGTAGTAGTAGTAGTAGTAGTAGTAGTAGTAGTAGTAGTAGTACTACTACTACTACTCCAGTAATGGTAGTAGTAGTAGTAGTAGTAGTAGTAGTAGTAGTAGTAGTAGTAGTAGTAGTAGTAGTAGTAGTAGTAGTAGTAGTAGTAGTAGTAGTAGTACTACTACTACTACTTTTTCATTGAACAATAATGACACACATGTACAATAGTACAGAATAATATTGGTAATACAGGCATACGCTTAAGTATAACCAAAGTTAATAGATGTTAAGATATTAACAGTCCCAAGAATAGCTGCCTTTTGGAGGTTATTAAACAATGTTTCGTTATAGTCAGGTATTTGCTTCAAATGAGTTTGTTGGTTAGCTGATACTACACCAGAATGGCCAATCACAACAGGAACAAGATCAACAGGTTGACCATAACTACTACTACTACTACTACTACTACTACTACTACTACTACTACTACTACTACTACTTTTCATTAAAAGAATTACATGTACACACAATTGTACAGAGAAAGAACAGAATCATGTACAAGTACATAAGATAATGTTCATTAAATCACAGTTGTACACCGTAAGACATGAACAGTTCCAATTATGGCTGCCTTTTGAATGGTACAAAATAAATTGTTAGAAAAGTCTGGGATACGACGAAGGTGAGTAATACAGTTAGAAGATACAACACCTGTACATCCAACCACCACAGGGATAATTATCACCGGCATTCTGTACATCATGTGATAATCATGTGCCAATGATTGATACTTCTGTAACTTTTCTTGCTCCTTAGAGGGCACATTTACATCAGCTGGACAAGAAACTTCAATGAAGTAGATCTTCTTAAGGTTATAGTCAAATAAAACAATATCTGGACGATTACTCAGGTGGTGACTGGCAGACTGTAAGCTAAAATCCCACAGGATCTTCACTGCCGATGATTCAACCACAGCAGGGGGTCTATGAGTGAACCAACACGAGGAACCAGGTAAAAATCCATGCAGCCTCATCAAATGCCAATGCACCACTCCAGCTACTAAGTTATGACGATATAAATAAGCAGTGGCAGCCAATGATGGACAAGCTGCCAACAAATGAACAATAGATTCTTCATGCTCTCCACACAATCTACACATTATAGAAGGAATGCTCATCTTCATAATCTTAACCTGAAGAACTCTGGTGGTGATGGCCTGATTCTGAATGGCAAGTATTGTAGACTCCGACTCTGAGTGAACATGGCTTTTCAGCCAGCACACACTTCTAGTCTTGTCAATTGAATTCTTGTTTAAAAGTGCATAATACTGACCATGAAGAGGTTTGTCGATGATAGAGGACATTAGCCGGCTAAACTGACAGTCATGAATCAAAGACTTCAGTGAAGAGAACAAGATGTTTTGGAAGTCTGATGTAATAAATAGAGATGCACAGTATTCCCTGGCCCTGAACAACACAGAACTCCGCCTTGGCAAATCACTGTCAATCTCACAGCACAATAAGACCAGAGGGTCAGAAGAAACAGAGAGATGATGAGCAAGTGAGACTAACTTTCTGTTATACAAGTTCTCAATGTTCACCAACCCAACACCTCCAGCAGAGCGAGGCAAATAAATACGCTCAATAGCACTACGAGGATGATGATTGTTAGTGGCTGATAGGATCCTCCTTGTGCTAACATCAAATTGCTGGATCTCTTTCTTAGTCCAGGGAACAATTCCAAAGCCAAAGGACAAGAGTGGGACACAAAATGAGTTTGTAGCTCTTGTCTTACGAGGTCCACTGAGCAATGAGCTCCATACTAGCTTCAATCGATGGTTATATAAATCAGTAAGCATCTCCTTACTCTTGACACAATCTAGTCCATCAGATTCATAAAAACCCAGGTACTTGTATGACTCACCAACACCCAGTACACGTATAGAGCAAGCGTCTGATAGGGCAAGCGTATAGAGCAAGCTCATCTTCACGTATAGAGCAAGCGTATAGGGCAAGCGTATAGGGCAAGCGTATAGGGCAAGCGTATAGAGTGTATAGAGCAAGCGTATAGAGCAATATAGAGCAAGCGTATAGAGCAAGCGTATAGAGCAAGCTCATCTTCACGTATAGAGCAAGCGTATAGGGCAAGCGTATAGGGCAAGCGTATAGGGCAAGCGTATAGAGTGTATAGAGCAAGCGTATAGAGCAATATAGAGCAAGCGTATAGAGCAAGCGTATAGAGCAAGCGTATAGGGCAAGCGTATAGGGCAAGCTCATCTTCACGTATAGAGCAAGCGTCTACTACTACTACTACTACTACTACTACTACTACTACTACTACTACTACTACTACTACTACTACTACTACTACTACTACTACTACTACTACTACTACTACTACTACTACTACTACTACTACTACTACTACTACTACTACTACTACTACTACTACTACTACTACTACTACTACTACTACTACTACTACTACTACTACTACTACTACTACTACTACTACTACTACTACTACTACTACTACTACTACTACTACTACTACTACTACTACTACTACTACTACTACTACTACTACTACTACTACTACTACTACTACTACTACTACTACTACTACTACTACTACTACTACTACTACTACTACTACTACTACTACTACTACTACTACTACTACTACTACTACTACTACTACTACTACTACTACTACTACTACTACTACTACTACTACTACTACTACTACTACTACTACTACTACTACTACTACTACTACTACTACTACTACTACTACTACTACTACTACTACTACTACTACTACTACTACTACTACTACTACTACTACTACTACTACTACTACTACTACTACTACTACTACTACTACTACTACTACTACTACTACTACTACTACTACTACTACTACTACTACTACTACTACTACTACTACTACTACTACTACTACTACTACTACTACTACTACTACTACTACTACTACTACTACTACTACTACTACTACTACTACTACTACTACTACTACTACTACTACTACTACTACTACTACTACTACTACTACTACTACTACTACTACTACTACTACTACTACTACTACTACTACTACTACTACTACTACTACTACTACTACTACTACTACTACTACTACTACTACTACTACTACTACTACTACTACTACTACTACTACTACTACTACTACTACTACTACTACTACTACTACTACTACTACTACTACTACTACTACTACTACTACTACTACTACTACTACTACTACTACTACTACTACTACTACTACTACTACTACTACTACTACTACTACTACTACTACTACTACTACTACTACTACTACTACTACTACTACTACTACTACTACTACTACTACTACTACTACTACTACTACTACTACTACTACTACTACTACTACTACTACTACTACTACTACTACTACTACTACTACTACTACTACTACTACTACTACTACTACTACTACTACTACTACTACTACTACTACTACTACTACTACTACTACTACTACTACTACTACTACTACTACTACTACTACTACTACTACTACTACTACTACTACTACTACTACTACTACTACTACTACTACTACTACTACTACTACTACTACTACTACTACTACTACTACTACTACTACTACTACTACTACTACTACTACTACTACTACTACTACTACTACTACTACTACTACTACTACTACTACTACTACTACTACTACTACTACTACTACTACTACTACTACTACTACTACTACTACTACTACTACTACTCCAGTAATGGAGTAGTAGTAGTACTGGCAGTGGTAGTGGTAGTACCACTGGCAATGGTTGGTACTCTCACCAACCATTGCTAGTGGTACTACTATTACCACTGGCAATGGTTGATGAGAGTACCAATAATTGGTACTCTCACCAAGCATTGCCAGTGGTTGAGAATGCCAGCATCAAGATGTTGTGGGACTTTGATATCATCACCGTGTCCCACATCCCGAGCAATCGTCCAGACCTGGTAGTGTTTTTGAAGGAGACTCCAGAGAAGATTTTATTAATAGAGGTCTCTTGCCCGGCTGACATTAATGTACTGGATAAAGAAAATGAGAAGATCACAAAATATCAAAGATTAGCTGGAGAGATGTCAAGAACTTACTGTCAGCCGGCAGTGATTATTCCTGTTGTGTTTGGAGTGTCTGGTAGTAGTAGTAGTAGTAGTAGTAGTAGTAGTAGTAGTGGTGGTGGTAGTGTCACAATTTGAATTTTACTGCTCACTGACAGATCTCTCAACAGCAAATATGTGACCGGATTTGCAAAAAGGGGTCATCCACACTCATCCAATTCTACGAACTTCAAAGACCATATCTTAGTGTTTAAGAAACATGTAAAGCTTAAAGTTTCTCCATCCACAAATAAGCTATACAATATTATGTTGGTGCTCACTACTGACTTTAGTTAGTTTGAAGTCAATAGCCTACTCCAATCTGACGTTATGAGTTGTCAACATTGGTGTGTGTGGAATGAATCAAATATCAAAACATGAAGTATGTTTCAGTGTTCCCATTATGCTTGTATTATTCTCCTATCCTTCTCACAGGTCCCTAGTGGGATAGCATTCACAGAATAGGCTAGCAATAAATCTAACAATAATCTTGGGACATTTAATCAGTGAATGTTTTATTAGAGTATTTAACTACAATTAAAATGACTGCTGTATTCGGGAGTATCATTCTTCTTCAATGGAATTAAGCTCCACAATTTGAAATATCCACCTAATATGCTAGCATTATGCTGGCATAGCACTCCAGCCTATTATGCTTTAATTATGCTCACTATTTGACGCAGGCCTAGAAGACCCCCTTTGCAAATCCATGCAGTCACATGTGTGACCAGCTGAGCAAAAACTTGAATAGTTTGCAATTTCCTTTTATACGAGATCTTAGTTTTCTTTAGAGAAACACCAACTATAGCAATATACAGCAGGAACAGCAAAGCAATTGATTGTCCAATTATACTATACTGAAAATAAATTGTAGGCAATCACAAGTGCTATAGTCTATTGAGTTTGGGCTTGTCATTTTAAATTGGCATCAAATGATCAAGGCACAGCTTTTAGCCAGCATGCTTACAAGTAAGAAGGCTGTTCAAGTTTAGAAATGCATGGTGATGATAAAGTGCAGGAGTGCATATTTTTACTATTATGAACTCTTGGTTACATTTTTACCAATATGTAAACAAACACATGTAATTTAACTCACATTTGCCTAATAGTAGACATAAAACATGTACAGGTACTCACAAACAGGCAAATCATATAAGTTATATTCAAGTCTTGTCACTGTTCAGAAAGCAATCAAAATGTGATAAAACATTTTTAGTACATCCAATGTATTTCAATGTGGTTAATTTAAAGTGGTTTTTTATTGCAAATACAAAATATCTTCTATATACAAATACAAATCGTGCAGTTGTTATTGTGAAAAAGCAAAAGCCTTAATTATTGTGCAGAAAACAGCTATTTGGAGTCAGAGTAATGCAATCTAATCCATAAAAGATATTATACAACAAATGTACTGCAAATGTTCAGTAACAATTCTCAAATATCACTTTCTTCCAGCAGTTCCCTACAACAATAACACAACAGCTATTATTAATATACACTAGCAATGGTGTACAAACTGTTCAAACCACTTGACATGCTTAGCAAACAGGTCAACAGGAATTAATCTTGCTTTATGATCATTATTTACTTAATTGAGAAATGCAACAGTTGTATAATATAGCTATAGGCTGTTATTATAAAGTGCAAACTATTCTTGGTATGTGGCATGAGCATTTATTAGGGTAATGACAACCTAGTCTTATTATAACAGTCTGTTCCTGAGAATAATTGATATCAAACTCTTGAACATAAGTCAGGCCTTGATTGTTGGGTAATAAATCAGATTTTTCTGCCCTTGGGATGTAAATTACCAGTGAGAAGGTAAATTTATAAAAAATTCTCTGGTTAATACCGATGATCATATCTTTGGAATGAAATACCATGGCCACTCTGTAGTTGCCTGAAAACACAATTGCATCAAGGGCAACAATTTAAAAAAACATTATTCACTGGCAACTCAAACACAGCATAATTCATACACAAATACTGATTGTATTTATTCCGTCTATATCTAGGTGTTGGAACTAATAGTCCAAAATTTCTACCTTGGCTCAAATAAAAACAGACCACAGCCCCCAATAGTGAATAACATTAGAGTCATTTATAGATTTTAGGTTCGTTTTGTCTTGTTATAGGGAGTATTTTTAAAATAGTTGTTCCAATACTGAATAAAGATGGGGTTAGAATAGGTAGTATTGGAACAATATTTTTGCTGTGAAAATTGATCTTATTGCAATAAAAATTAAAATCCTAACCCTCAGGAACAACACCTAATTTATTATGTTCAAATAATTGAAGTTCAAAACTCAGAAAATGTGTGTGGGTTTGATACAAGCTTAGTCTGCTATGCTCAAATTGTGTGGGATTGGCACAAGCCTGATTAATCATGACACCAAGATGGAGATTGTTTTATTAGCAAGAGCATCAGTATTGGAAATACTTGCAGTAAATAATTTTCTCACTGAAAAAGACAACAAACCATATTGAAAGTGTGCAATTTTTTCTTTCACACTGTTGAAATAAGACTAATGTATTCTAATAGAGCAGTCACTGCCATATGTGCTCTAATAAAACAAACAGTTCTTGAGCATAATAAATTATACTTAATTTTTGAGTAATGTTTGAAAAAAGCATAACTGGTTCAAGCCTAGTTTAATCAAAATGAGACATATGTAGGCCTGTGTCAAATATTTGCTTAAATGTATTGTGCATAGCTCCTTAGATTGATATTCTCTAATAGAACAGTCACTTTGCAGTGTTACAAAGCATTCACTGATTGTAATGTTCCAAGATAATTCTAAGAAATGCTGTTACCCAGGAGCATAATAAAAACATAATGGGAACACTGAAGAGTATAATAGGTGAAAATTGTGGGAATTCCTGAAAGCATTTTGGGCTGAGTATATTTGATTCAGGCCTATACGTATGGAAATAATTATGTGCATGGGCTATACAGTAACTGAGACTGAGTTACAATTAGGATTATATTCTTTTGCAACCTAGTCTCATTTCTGTGTAGACAATAAGGTGAAGCGTAATTGCCTTAAACACCATTTTTAAATTGCATACATAAATCACAAGGATAGAAGAAGTCAGAAAATTTAGTAGGTTTGTTGCTTTCACCTCCACGGATATGGAGTATCAATTTTGCCAACATGATCCAACAATTAACGGGTTGGTATATAAAGCATTGAGCAAACTGTTAGCATAAAACATGCAGTTCTTGTAAATGGATACCAACTAAACTTGGAACATCTTTTATAAAAAAGATAGAAATGTTCACACACAAGTAAAAGATTAGCACTGCAGAGTATACAATTTTCTTGCTATAGATAGTGGTATCAGAAAATGAGATACCTTTATAGAACAGCCATTACATTGAGATCCTCTGTAACAAAACAATTACACATTCCAATAAACATTTCTTAATGCTGAGCAAATTTAGCACCACTTACGCAGCTGAGAAAAATTTCTGGAAAGAAAATAGGAGAAAATAGCAAAATACATAGGCTCAGCTCTACCAAAAATTATTGGTAACTGGCTGGTACAAGACCACTGTTACTGCCAAATCTTTTAAAGGGACAGTACACCAAGCCTAATTTCATATCTCTTAAAATATGTTCATGACATAATGACTTGTTGCATTCTATTGCATCATGCCACTAAACGACAAACTTGCAGTGATCCCAGTAGCGATCTTCTAATGAGTCTTCTAACAGAATAATTGTAAACAAAGCGATAGTACTGGCCATAGGCGGTGGAGACAGGGGGCCATAGCAATTGGCGGAGAGCAGCTATTGTCAGCAGGCCGTGACCTTTTTTTTGATCTTCAACTTACAGTTGGCCCGGCCCCCTCACTGTTTGGCCTGCTCCACCGCCCCTGGTACTGGTATAAATTTATGCTGTTTCACTCTCCTCTGCAGTTCACATCGCTGTTCGGTAGCAAAAAGATCGTTCTATAAAGCCGACTCGGTATTAAACTGTGAACTACGAACAGCCGCATCAGCCAGGCTCCAGCAGCTGGTACAAACTTGTAATGTTGTCAGGATTGCAGTACTGACAAGAAATTGTAGTAAACAAGCGTGTTGAGTTAATTAACAGTCTACAATGGGCTATTTATTTATTTATTTATGATTACTGGGCAGTCGGCACAGCTGGTGTGCCCAGGGAAAAAAAGGAATCACAGTATTAGGTACAATTATATACTAACTAATGTGGTGTTGATTGTTTGTAAAGTGTGATATCAAGTTAGTTGTAAACTCAACAAAGTTTGTCATCTCTATAATAAATACAGGCAGTTCATATAGTGCTCAAATGCTGTCCTTGTGGCTACATTTCCAAGCACTAGGTGCCATTGCACTACTTTTGAGCATCCAGGCCAGCGTTGAAACCTGGTCGGGTCATCCGGGTCACATTATCTCTGGGTCATCCAGGTACAACCCGGTTTACAAATTATCCGGCCGGATTGGATCACGTGAGAAACAAAATTGTTCATTTGACGACGTGGAAACTTATAAACGCTAGTCGCGTAGCTCTTTCGTGAGCCATGCCCACTTATCGCTTTACAAACATGTGTTCAGCCACGCCTATTCATTAGTAGGTGCAGTCTGTAACACGAAACTGTGTTCGTTGCTGTCTGCAACCTTACTTGGAGCCACGCCCACTAATCAATTATTGTACGAGTTGTATATAGTCTTGCAGCAGGATAAGTACTTCTGTGGGTCACACCCAATTTAATATATCAAATTGTAATATTAAGTATGCACAAAGCCACACCCAATTGCTGTCTGTAAACTCACAGTAGCTACGTGGAACCAGACTCACTGACTGATTTTAAATTATAAACTTACCGGCTTAGTTATCACATAACTACTCTTTTACTGAACACGAATCGAACACTCAAAATGCCGTCTTGCTCGCTCAAGACTACCCAAAACATTGTTCTTATCGCACGCCTCGGCTTTAATTAATCCGGGTCACATCCGGGTCAAATCCGGATTGCTATCCGGGTCAGTGGGTCATTCGGGTCACTACTGCAGTAGTGACCCGGTTTCAATGCTGATTCAGGCTGTGTTCAATCTTCTACTTGGCTTAAATAATCTTTTAGATATTTAATTCCACAACAAGATGATTCCAAGTCATTGTAGAAGGCTGTTTCAAATGGTACGGTCGTACCGTTTAAGTAGGGATCGTGGTGAATGCTTCGCGCGCTGCCCAAAATTCCGCCTTTAAAAATCATCCTACAGACATTGTATGCGGTGAAAACCACCTTTACGGAATAGTACTAGTCCATATAATACAAAAAACAGCATAAAGTACAACAAAACACTTACAGGTGGCTGGATATAATTTTTTAAAAAGGAAGTGGTTACTGAACTGAAAGTTTTTTTTTATTATTTTTATTATTAATGCTTTACAGCACAAGTGCTGAAGGTCTGTAGAGCACCTGGTCCTACAGCCCGCTCAAAGACTTTAGCTACTTAAGGTGTGTTTGAAAAGTTGGAGAAAGGAGAAAAAATCCATGACTGGACCTAGGTAGCCTCGAACCTGCAGCCATCCGATTTACGCTCGAACACTTACAAGAGTCTACCAGGTGGTCAGGATGTTTTCTCCTTGTTATTTTCATGTAACTATATCCATAGGAATTGTTGGTTCAATAAGCCGGACTCGGTCAGTAAAACTTAGACAAAAAAAGGTCACTAAACAAAATAAACCCCACAAAACTCAACCTGGGCTTGAACCCTGGACTATTGGAACTGTAGACAGTGGGCTTACCACTGTTAGCTACCCACTACCCTTACTTTTCTACCTTATAAATGCTACTCATGTAGTAGTCTCACTATATATACACTATAGATGCATTAGAAGAACGTAACGTAAAGGTGAAGAAGAAACCAAAGCTGAACCCGAGCCTAATCCTAACGCTAATTCTACTTTTCGCGTCCCTACCTCGGGGAAGCTACTAGATGCGTTCCCTAAAGTCCAATGCTTGGGGAAACTACTAGATGCGAAAATTAAAAAAAAAAACTTTCAGTTCAGTAACCACTACCTTTTAAAAAATCGCTAAAAACTCCAATTTTAGTATCACTGCCTTACTCACTGACCACAGTCGCAAGCATAGAACCCAAACAAAGCAGCGCACGGTCACCATTTTACGCTACAACAACAAACTCACTGGTAGGATGTGCCTTTTGGGGTTCCGACGAGTGTACGCCCTGTGCGCCTTATCTTTTCTTTTATCTTCAATCAGGCTGCTTGTCTTCTTCTTCATCCATATTGAGGCATTAATTTTCCATATCAACACTTTCTTTAAGCAGCATAATAAAACTTGCAATGGCCTACACTACAAGAATGTCGCAAATCAGCTAGACTAGTTTTACTATATAAAGTACTACATGATTTATTAATCATACCAAACTGTTACCTGTTACGTGACAGGATTCGGCGTGGCATGAAGGATACACACTAACATCCACAGTAGACAAACTCAGCGGTTTACTCTTATTACAGCCCCCTCTATGCATGCGCAGCATACCATAACACTCCCCCCTACAAAACTACCCCTACACAACAAAGGTATACGCACACACATGTGGGTATAAAAATTAAAGTTGTCTAAAAATTACATGATAAAAGACCTAAATACACCAGCAAGGTATGAAAAAGGTTAATAACTAAGTGAAATGCACAAGTCAATCAGTCACCGGTATATGTGATGCTTATGTCGGGGTGGTGACCATGAATAAGACCTCCTTCGTGAGTATCTGTGATCTCGTCCTCCTCTGTCATAACAATTCCGATCATGAATACGGCAGTCATATTGATCATAACCACGTATGCTATTCTTGTCCTTGTGTCCTCTAGACCATTCCACAGCTATCCTAGTACCCATGATCTCTCTGCCATTCTCCAGACGTATTGCATTCTCAGCATCTCTTCTGTTTTCAAACTCAACAAAACCATAAGCTAGTCGTATTCCTTGTTTCACTTCACAACATGTCAGTTTTCCATAGGGAAAGAAAATGTCTTCCAAGTCCCTACTGCAAATGTGTTTGGGTAACCGCCCTACTAAAATTTGGTTGTCTACCCTTTTCTTTCCTGGCAAACATCTAATGCACCCGATCTGCTCTCTACTGAGATCCTGCTGTGAATTACTGTTACTGACCCTATACACCTTCGTTGGGACTTGCTCTGCTGCAACAGTTGGCGACACTGAGTTTTGTGGCACATTGGAAATACATGCCACTTGTCCTCGAGCTAAGTCATTACCAAGTATGAGACTCACACCCTGGACTGGTAAGGAAGGTCTCACTCCGACATCTACAGCTCCAGTCACTAGACCACACTTCAAGTGAACCTTATGAAGTGGTACACGAAAAGTTCCTAACTCTGCTCCTTGTAGTAACCCAGTCATTCCAGTGTCCGAATGGGAACTGAAGGGAAGGGCACCCTCCAATATCAGAGACTGCGTCGCACCAGTACCTCTGAGAATGGTGATCGGAGATTCCACTTGTGAGCCAACAAGGGAGACACTACCACATGAAATAAATGGAGTGTATTCATCTGGCAACTTACTTGTCTTCTTATGGTCTGTCTGAAAACTTGGGGAAACAATGAGATCAGGCTTTTCAGACCTCTCGTTCTTTCTTGGTAAGGCTTGACACTCTGACATTATGTGACCCTTCTTCCTGCAATAAAAGCATGTTGGTCCAGCAGGTAGGTGGTTGCTACTGTAGTTCCCTGATGGGCCTCCACCTGTAAAGCTACTGGTGATAAGAGCACCCGGCTGACCACCTTTAGCTAATTCAAGTGTTATATCTGCTGAGTTACCATCACAGGGATGGGGCTTTCCAAAGGAAGTGGTATGTGTCAAGGAGTAGTCCTCAGCATAAACTGCTGCTTCATGTAAATTGCCTACCTTCTGTTCATCCAGATAGGTCCGAATATCACTAGGAAGGCAGTTTTTGAACTCCTCCATCATCAACAGTTGTCTGAGCCAGTTAAAGTCTCCATCAACTCCTTTAGAGGTACACCAGCGGTCAAACAAAGTTTCCTTTGCCCGTGCAAACTCCACAAAAGTCTGAGTATCTGTCTTCTGGGTGGCTCGGAACCTCTGTCGGTAGGCCTCAGGAACAAGCTCATAGGCCTTGAGAATAGAGTGTTTCACTGTGCGACAAGTCACTTAATTATATACATAATATTATGTACAATTACAATAATAAATTATAAAAATATATACAATTACGATAAGTTACTTAACTAGATACATAGAATGGGCTAATTTTTGCTTAAATTCTTCAACACAGTCAGTCTCAATAATCTCATCATCTAATCTATTCCATTCTGGTACAGTTCTTGGGAGGAAGGAATACTTAGATATATACATCAATTCTTGGTTGGTAAGGTACTAGTTTAAAGTTGTGTGAGTGTCGGGTCCTTAATACAGTAGATTTAAATGGGAGGTAATGTTATGGTATGGTGCGCATGCGTAGAGGGGGCTGTAATAAGAGTAAACAGCTGAGTTTGTCTACTGTGAATGTTAGTGTGTATCCTTCGTGCCACGCCGAATCCTGTCACGTAACAAATTGGGGGCTTGTCCGGGAGCACCAGAAGACAAGTTGTTTATTAAAGATTTTGGTCGCGGAGATATTTGTTTTCTACTTTCACTGCTCCCTCGTGTTCACCCTGTCCGATTAAGTTTTTAATCCTTAGTACCGGGCGAGTGGTACCTCAACAGGTGTGAATAGTTGTACAGTTGGTGTTGTTGTTCGTGTGTGTCGACTAGGCAGGATTTGTTGTTATCGGTGCCAGTGTGCATTATTTGGAATTACAAATTTGTAGTCAGGCAAATCATTCTTATCGTCGTTACTCTCATATTACGTTGTTGTGGAGTGGATAATTATGTCGTTCTCAGTAGACTCTTATAATATCGCCCAGTCTATTGTCCTTAAATCCTTTAAAGAAGGTGGAGCTACTCTCCCTTGCTCAACACTACAAGTTGGAAGCCACTCAAGCTATGAAAAAGGGTGAAATTTGAACATTGATCATAGAGTATTTAGTTGAGGAAGAGATCGTGCCTGAAGATGAAATACCATCAACCACTGATACTATCGAACTGAAGAGGCCATAGAACTGCAAGACAAGGAGAAGGAGCATGAAGCCCAGTTGAAGATGAAAGAGATGGAATTACGAGAGCAGGAGCTTGCTCTGCAGTTGAAACTTAAGGAACTCGAAATTGCAGCAGCTTCTACAGCTCCACCTGTACCTCGTACCAGTCGACAGGCTGAATTTGATGTGACTAAGCAAGTACGGTTTGTTCCACCCTTCCAGGAGACAGAGGTGGATAAGTATTTCTTGCATTTTGAGAAAGTTGCGTCAAGTGTGTCATGGCCTAAACAAGTTTGGACACTACTCCTTCAGAGCTCTCTGTTAGGTAAAGCCCGTGAAGCCTATTCAGCCCTATCGATAGAACAGAGTTCTGATTTGTACATACTTAGACTCTATACAGTTAAGTAACTAATTGAAATTGTACACATGTAATTGCATATCAGCATTATACCCCTGGAGGGTCCTGCTGATTAACAATAAACAATAATAATATACACCACAAAATTATTTAAGGTGCTTAGAGTACGCTACTGTACGATCTATCGATCGTGTAGTGATATCAATTGAGACCACGCCACGATCTATCAATCGAGACTAGGAATTTATCTATTGAGACCACGACCACTATCTAGATCTATTGATCGATACCACGCCCCTTTTATGCTAGCCGTATTTGTGACCACACACCTTCAAGTTGGTAGGCTGATTCGAGATACTCTAGTCTAATAATCGATCGAAACCACGATGAACACACCTTTTTAGGCAAGCACTCATCTGTTGCAGGCTGATTCGAGATACTCTAATACAGCAGTTACCCTAATAGAACAGTCACACGTTTATAGCTAGCTGTATGCTTTAACAAAAAACTAAACAAACTAGTATATTAAAAATTATCAATTTAAAAATAAAGTATGGATCCAAGCGATAAAAGGTAGTGAAACAAGAGATGAACAATGGTAGTTATTGCAGCATAGCTCGGTGGGAAATCCTTAATTTGGCATGGTATAACAATTATTTTGTGTTCATTGCCAAAGTAGGGATTTCCCACTGAGCTATGCTGTAATAACTACCATTGTTCATCTCTTGTTTCACTACTTTTTATCGCTTGGATCCCTACTTCATTTTTAAATTCATAATTTTTAATACACTAGTGGAAGTGGGAATTGTTGTTCATTTATTGCTCAGTACTTATATAAACAGCATCAAATTTTGTCACGCTTGTATGCTTTCAACACTTGTATGGTTTTACACTGCTTGAAGTATCTTGGTTTACTGGAGTGGTATATCCCCATATATGGAACAGTTAATTGTTTGTTATTTTAGTAGTTTTTCAGTACACCTGCATTGACTGATGTTTTACTGAGAGTTTAAAACTTAGTAAAAAAATTATGTTCCATATATTTAAAATTACTGACATTTTACTATCAGTATAACTGGATACAACTACAGTAAAACAGCTTAACAAATTAGTAAACTAAGAACCTTCAAGCAGCATGACGTACTGTTCCTTTACAGTTGCTTAGTAATTTCAACATTTAGCTGATTATGTGAACACAGACTGACTTTTTAACATAATTATGATACACTATTCGGTACCAGACTATAAATTTACAGTAGAGTCACTATCTATAGCTACAGCAAGTCTAGTAGAGTATAATAAACAGCATATATTCTATTTGCCTCCAAGCTTTTAAATGAAAGTTTAAAATACATTGTAACTATAATTACTTAGAACAGTCATTTGTCGTTCATATGGAAAGCAAATTGCAATAATACACTTTAGTAACACCACAGTTATTTTCATGCTATATATGGTAATTGGCCTTTTTTAATTGTGAAATAATTTTTATATATAAAATTATATGACAAAATTTCCTTCACCAAAATGCTGTAAAAAAAGGGTGTGGCCCTTAAAAAGGCTATAGTGAAAAAAGATGTGAAATCCAAGGTGGCAGCCAAAAAATGGCTGTGATGGTAAGTTAATGGTAAATAGTTTAATAATGACAATTCTGCCTTTTTGAGGGCTGCATTCTTTTTTTACAGCTTGGCTGTTTTGGATTAGATTTCACATCTTTTTGTATTTGTATACCCAAAAGCCAGCCTATGACCATCTTTGAGGCTTTTAAAACCTATTTTTTCTTTACTACAGGAAGAAGAAAAGATGAAGCAGATTTTTATTTTTTTTTTTTAAGGTGTTAAATCTAAAATTAGAACATACAAATAACGGTTAAACAATTAAATCAAAAACTGAGTCTCTGATTGCATCAAGGCCACAGGAGCACTTTTGATGTAACGACCTTGTGAAGATCGTGCTCCTCTAATGCATTGGATTGCTGAACGCAGTAAACAAAATGACAATCTACATCTAATCCATCCTAGTACTGTGGCATAACGGTCATTCCATTTGTCAGACAATAAACTCGCCAATCGCTTGTAAAAAACACTGGCTTCATGGCCCATTCCCCCGGAAGCAGAGAACACTAGAGGGGTAAAAGAACTGTGTTCCACTTCACGGATTCGCAACTCATAAGCTCTCTTCTTTGTTATTTCGTGTTTCCTGTAACATGACTGAAGGGTGGTTCCACTGTTGGATGGTGCAAGTGGGTTAAAAACTCTGACGTCCGTATAACATTTTTCATAACGACCACCCCAAAATCCATTCATGGCAATGTCCAAGCGTGCGCCATCCTGAGTGTTGGCTGTCTTCTGTTGAAATCTTTCATCACTTAGAGGCTGCAGATGAGGCTCAACCTCCACATCATGGCACACTTCAGATAACAATTCAGCTGTGATATCCTTCACTTCGTTGTGGCGTATTGAAGGGAATCCACCCTTTGGACAAGATAGGGCATGATCAACAGAAAAGTTGGTACCACACGCACAGTGGGAAGGTGTACGAGAGGGCATCCAGCTATACCTCAAAGCAAGGGCATCTTGAAAGGCAGTCTTGTGTAGAGAGAAACCATGTTCCTGCACAGGTAGGGCAGTAAGCCAGCTAGAAGCACCCTTTTCCTGTGCTAAAGTAACAGCCCTCTGAAGAGTGGGAGTAAGCTTAGAGAACAGTTCCTTAGAAAGAGTGGACAAATTGATAGTCTTGCATTGTTTAATTTCAAGCTTACGGGAGTACAGACTACAACGAGTATCGGCAGTATAGCCAAAATTCTGTGATAAAATGAGTGATCGTAAGGGTGCTGTGACATACATTGAAGCAGAAAACTCAATAGATGATAAAGAATCAGGTGCAACAATGCCTAGACCACCAAATCTAGTTGGAAGGGCAAAGAGTGAACGTTGAAGAGCACCAGGAGGGTCAAGGGCAGTCAAGGCTGGAATAAACTTTGTCAATAAGACTTTCTCGAGTGACTGGAAACTAGAAGATGTATCAGGGACTGTACGTGTTACATACAGCCAACGGCTAAATTGTCCATGAGTAAAACATGTATAAGCAGTATGAGGTTGGGAGATAGCGATGGAGGAGAGTGTATTAACTTCAGAAACCCACTGGCTAATCTTATCAAAATTAAATCTTTCCACATACTCAGAGGTGCCAACTGGGGCACCAAGGTGAGGCCTGCCATCAGATGTAACATTTACAGCTGTGTCATGAAACAATTCCTTACCAACAGAGCAAAACTGAGTCTTAGTAACAAGCCATGTCTTCTTTGCATTAGGGAAGTAACCAAAGCTAGGGCCCAGTGAAGAAACTTGGTCCCACCACATACGAAGAGCAGAAATTTTACCACAGGCAGCAGCATCATCTGCATACCACACCTGAGTGACAGGTACAGTGAGTTTCTGAATTAGAGGTACAGTGGCTAGAGCATAAAATGGCATTGCAAGTGGGTCACCTTGAGTTGTCCCTTCCTCAGAGTAGAGAACATCACCATCAACAAAGAGGCAAGCAGGGTGTCGGTAAGTATTTATTAGAATGGTGGAAAATGATGGACAGAGACGCTGGATGTTGTACAAAGCCACGGCTCTATTAAGAGAGTTGAAAGCATTAGTAGCGTCAATTAGTAGCATACCCTCAGTATCATCATCATTAAAAGCTTCCCTCATAGCATGAACAGCGGCTTCCCCTCCTGATGGTTGTCCTGCACACAGTTGCAAAGAGCCCGCAGCAAACTGAACATCTTCACCAATCACACACAAAACAGCTTTAGCAATAATGCGTCTAACTGTTTCACCAATGCCAATAGGTCGGACACCTGGTCTCTTGTCTAAAGCTATCAGCCGACAAGCCATCAGGGGGGAAATCATCACAGGATCAACAAACATGGTACACAAATGACGGGCTAATAAAGCGATGGAAGAACAAAGTTCATCCGAAGCAGAGCGGAAGGAGGAACACAGTCTTCGCCAACTGTGAGCATCAATTCCAGAAGGTCCGGCAGCACCTGAAGTTTGTAGGGCAGCAGCTTTTATAGCTGGACCATCCAATGCATCAAAGATAACAGGATGCACAGGATTTGTAGCAACACTGTCAGGTAGTAAAGCTTCATAATGTAATGGGGCAGCAGCAGGATGTTTTGACTTGAGAATATCATATACTTTACCAGATCCAGGTATGGTATCATCTGAACGCAGAACTCCTCCTCTCCCAGGTTCAGAGGCTAACAGCTGCATAGCAGCTGCAGTCTTACCTGAGAACATCAATTTAGCAAAGGACTGTGATAATGAATTATTACTAGAAGCACGATTGCTGGTCTTAAGACGATTTTGAATAGCTCTGCCTTTTAGAATCAGCTCATTCAGATTGCCATCACTCCACAAAAGCATCCGTCGTTCAAGACAAGATATGTGGTCTTTTGATTTTGAAGTACGTGTTGGCTTCTGAGTCACTAAGGTGCAAAATGTGAAAGCAGCCTTCAAAGCAATGGACTCCAAACTGGATCCTTCCCCAGCTGAACGAAAGAGTCTGGCCAGCTCCAGCACAAATTTCTTACCAACGTTTCCAGAAGGTATTTTAAAACTGTTGTTTCTCCAGTGAACAACTTCACTATAACTTGCTTCAAGCGAATGACAGAAAGTGTCTGAGTCAACAGATCCCCAGTTAAATACAGGAATAGATGAAGGCTCAAAGTCTGGTAGGGAACAGCGTTGGTCTTGAGTAGAACTATCAATGTTATCAGATATTGAAATAGGTGGCGAAGAAACGTCAGTCGACTTGATATCAATAGCATTATTTAATTCCGCTGGTACTGACGCTTGAGTCGTATCGGCTAAAGCACTAGCAGTAGAAGGTGAAAAGTTGGGCTGAGAGTTTGCGCCAGCTTGCAATTGAACACTTGGAGGGTACGGCACACCAATAAACCGGCAACAACGTTTACCGGAGCAATCCACGAAAGAGTCCAAGTTTCGGGAGAGGGGTTGATCTTGATAGCGGATGGTATTCTTCCAGTTTTTAGCAGAGGCTTTACCCACTTCGCGCTGAAACTCACAGGGTGTCAGGGTTCGAGAGCCAAACTCGATGCAACGGCTAGACCCACAAGATAAGTCTCTGGTAAGCAACTTCGCTCGCAAAGTTCCACAGACTATATCCACTGTCAAGGCCGAGTTTGAGGTAGCTTCTGTAGCCATGAAGGTTACCGTGAAGAAGAGTTTCTTGGAGCTACGAACATGTTCAAACACGCTAGCTAAGAAATTAAATACTTTAAATATTATTTTCTGATTTTATCAGTAAATATACAGATTATTATATAATACATATCAAGATGCACGGTAGTGTGTCGTGCGGCCCAAGAAGCCGGCGCGCCACACCCGTGAGTATATTGACAGGAAGAACGAAAACGTTATTTTCACACCTTTGTATCTCGGTGATCACTTATCTGATTGGAACCAAACTTGCTACACAGTTGCCCACCAGCCAGGGGAGTCTACATTCCAAGGTTGAAGGAAATCGCTCCAGCCATTTCCAAGATACGAGCTGCCAAAGTTTCGTTTTTATTCTTGGTTTTTTTTCTTTTTCTTCTTCTTCGTCTTTTCGCACACTTGCAAAAATTGCTATAACAAGCAAACGCGTACTCCGATCGCCTTGAAATTTGGCACACAGAAAGGGAGTCCAACGCCGAATCCTAGCATCAAATTTGGTACAAATCTGATGAATGGTTCAGGTGTTATGACCGATTATTCGCGTAAAACAAGATCGATTCGTTGTCACGCCTACAGGGTAAACCGCTTCATGGAATGAGTTGAAAATTGCTATGTAGATGGAGTAACCATCGTAGGAGTGCCTTTTGGTGGTTTGAAAGGAATCGAGATAAAGACCACGGAGATATTACACAAAATCCAACCTGTGTCACAATTACGCGATCGATTTTTAGGAATAAAAAGTATTAGTTTTCACGCCTACTGGGCAAATCGCTTAGAGCAATGAGCTGAAAATCGGTGTATAGCTGGAATAATCTTCATAGAAAGACCTTGCAGTAGTACAGAAAAATCGGGTTACAAACTACTGAGTTATGATTCAAAAGCCAACTCCGTGTAGCAAATGCGAGATCGAGATACTCTAATAGAACAGTCACCCTAATAGAGCATTCGGCTGATTTATTTACTCCATTATAGAATTTTATTACATCACAAGTTATTCTGTAGAGAGTTCAGCTGCAAACAGTTAACCTTATAGACAGTTCAGCAAGACGACAGTCACCATGTGGAGAGTTAAGCAAATATATCACTATAGAGATTCAGAACATTACAAGTCACACTGAAGAAAGTTCAGCTATAAACAAGTCATGCACCCTGTAGAGAATTCAGCTACAATTAAGTCACTCTGTGGAGAATTCAGCTACACAGAATTCAGCTACACAGAATTCAGCTACACACAAGTCACTGTGGAGAAAGTTCAGCTACAAACAAATTACCCTTTAGAGTGATCAGCTACAAACAAAACACTTTGCAGAGTGTTCAGCTACAACAAATCAACCTTTAGAGCGATCAGCAATGAACAAATCAACACAAATCTACCTGTAGAGAGATAATCTAAAAACAAATCACACTGTAGAGAGTTCAGCTAAAACAAATCAATCTGCAGAGAGATCAGCTACAAACAAATCAGCTTGTAGAGAGATCAGTTACACACAAATCAACCTGCAGAGAGATCAGCTACAAACAAATCAGCTTGTAGAGAGATCAGTTACACACAAATCAACCTGTAGAGAGATAAGCTAGAAACAAATCACCCTGTAGAGAGTTCAGTTACAAGCAAAACACCCTGTAGAGAGTTAAGCAACAAAGAAACCACCATGTAGAGAGTTCAGCTGCAAACAAATCACCTTATAGAGAGTTCAGCTACAAACAAACTACCCTGTAGAGAGATCAGCTAGAAACTAAACACAATGTGAGGAGTTCAGCTACAAGTAAATCAGCCTGTAGAGAGTTCAGCTAAAACAAAGTAACCTGCAGAGAGATCAGCTACAAACAAATCACCTTATAGACAGTTCAGCTACAAACAAATTACCTTGTAGAGAGATCGGCTACAAATTAATCAACCTGCAGAGAGATCAGCTACACTCAAATCAACTTGTATAGAGAGATTAGCTACAAACAAATCACCCTGTAGAGAAATCAGCTAGAAACTAGACACAATGTAAGGGAGTTCAGCTACAAGCAAATCACCCTTTAGTGAGTTAAGCTACAAACAAATCAACCTGCAGTGAGATCACCCACAAAAACGCACTTGTACAGAGTTCAGTTACAAACAAATTACCCTGTAGAGAGATCAGGTAGAAGAATTCACCTTGTAGAGAGTTCAGCAACAAAGAATCCACCATGTAGAGAGTTCAGCTGCAAAGAAATCATCCAGTAGAAAGATCAGCTAGAAGAAGTTACCTTGTAGAGAGTTCAGTTACAAAGAAACCATCATATAGAGAGTTCAGCTACAAAGAAATTACCCCGTAGAGAGTTCAGCTAGAAGAAGTCACCTTATAAAGAGTTCAGCTACAAAGAAACCATCATGTACAGAGTTTAGCTACAAAGAAACCACCATGTAGAGTATTTAGCTGCAAAAAATCACCTGTAGAGAGTTCAGCTAGAAGAGGTCACCTTGTAGAGAGTTTAGCTACAAAGAAACCACCACATAAAGAGTACAGCTGCAAATAAATCACTTGTAGAGAGTTCAGCTACAAATAAATCACCCTGTAGAGGGATCAGCTAGAAGAAGTCACCTTGTAGAGAGTTCAGCTACAAAGAAACCATCATGCAGAGAGTTCAGTTATAAACAAATCACCCTGTAGAGAGATCAGCTAGAAGAAGTTACCTTGTAGATAGTTCAGCTACAACAATTCACCCTGTAGAAAGATCAGCTAGAAGAAGTCACCTTGTAGAGTGTTCAGTTACAAAGAAACCATCATGTAGAGAGTTCAGCTGCAAACAAATCACTCTGTAGAGAGTTCAGCTACAAAGAAACCGCCACGTAGAGAGTTCAGCCTCAAACAAACCACCTTGTAGAGAATTCAACTACAACAAATCACCCTGTAGAGAAGAAGTTACCTTGTAGAGAGTTCAGCTACAAAGAAACCATCATGTAGGGAGTTCAGCTACAAAGAAACCACCATGTAGAGAGTTTAGCTGCAAACAAATCACCTGTAGAGAGTTCAGCTAGAAACAAATCACCCTATAGAGAGATCAGCTGGACGAAGTCACCTTGTAGAGAGTTCAGCTACATAGAAACCATCATGTAGAGAGTTCAGCTGCAAACAAATCACCCTGTAGAGAGTTCAGCTACAAACAAACCACCCTGTAGGAAGATCAGTTAGAAGAAGTCACCTTATAGAGAGTTCAGCTACAAAGAAACCATCATGTAGAGAGTTCAGCTACAAAGAAACCACCATGTAGAGAGTTTAGCTGCCAACAAATCACCTGTAGAGAGTTCAGCTAGAAACAAATCACCCTGTAGAGAGACCAGCTAGAAGTGGCCACCTTGTAGAGAGTTCAGCTACAAAGAAACCATCCTGTAGATAGTTCAGCTACATTTCAAGCCACCCAGTAGAGAGATCAGCTGCAAAAAATATCCTGTGGGGAATAATGGGCATGTAATAAATATATGTATATAATTTGTATAATTACTAATAAAATCAAAAATAATTGAAGTATTAAAAATCTTCTTTAAGTTCTTTTCTTCTTCCTGTGGTAAAGAAAAAAACACATGGGTTAAAAAAGCCCCAAAGACAGCCATAGGCTGGCTTTGCAGTATACAGGTACAAAAAGAAGTGATATCTAATCAAAAACAGCCAAGCTGTAAAAAAGGTACGCCCCCCAAAAAGGCTATGGTGAAAAAAGATGTGAAATCCAAGGTGGCGGCCAAGAAATGGCTGTGATGGTAGGTTAATGGTTACATTTTAATAACGACAATTCAGGTGAGCTTTGGCACAAAATTCACCTGAATTGTCGTTATTAAAATGTAACCATTAACCTACCATCACAGCCATTTCTTGGCCGCCATCTTGGATTTCACATCTTTTTTCACCATGGCCTTTTTGGGGGGTGCACCTTTTTTTACAGCTTGGCTGTTTTCGATTAGATATTTATTACAGAACTCTCTACGTGGAGGTTTCTTTGTAACTGAACACTCTACAAAGTAACTTCTTCTAGCTGATCTCACTACAGTGTGATATGTTTGTAGCTGAATTATTTACAGGGTGATTTGTTTGCAGTTGAACTCTCTACATGGTCATTTCTTTGGAGCTGAACTTTCCACAGGGCGACTTCTTCTAGCTGAATTCTGCAGGATGATCTTTATGTAGCTGAACTTTCCACAAGGTAATTTCTTTTAGTTGATCTCTGTACAGGGTGAATTGTTTGTAGCTGAACTCTCTACAAGGTAACTTCTTCCAGCTGATCTCTCCACAGGGTGATTTGTTTGTAGCTGAACTCTCTACAGGTAATTTGTTTGCAGCTGATTTCTATATGGGTTACTTGTTTCTAGCTGATCTCTTGAATTCTCATCAGGTGATTTGTTTGCAAATGAACTCTCTACATGATGGTTTCTTTGTAACTGACCTCTCTACAAGGTGACTTCTGCTAGTTGATCTCTCTACAGGGTGATTTGTTTGTAGCTGAATTCTCCACAAGGTAATTTCTTCTAGCTGATCTCTTTACAGGGTGAATTGTTTGTAGCTGAACTCTCTACAGCTGAACTCTCTACAAGATGGTTTCTTTGTAGCTGAAATCTCTATAAGGTAACTACTTCTAGCTGATCCCTCTACAAGGCGATTTGTTTGTAGCTGAACTCTCTTCATGGTGGTTCCTTTGCAGCTGAACTCTCTACAAGGTGACTTCTTCTAGCTGAACTACGTAGTTTAACTCCCTACAAGATAACTTCTTCTAGCTGATCTCTCTGCAAGGTAAATTGTTTGTAGCTGAGCTCTCTACAGGGAGATTTGTTTGTAGCTGATCTCTATACAGGTTACTTGTTTCTAGCTGATCTCTTAGATTCTTTTCAGGGTGACTGCTCTATTAGGATGACTGCTCTATTAGAGTACCTCGATCTCCATCTATCCGCCACAATGAAGTCAGAGATTTAACTGCAAGTCTGTTGAGTGAAGTGTGCAGTGATGTTGGTGTTGAGCCTGCTCTCCAGCCTCTTGATGGTGAGCCATTGCAATTTGCTACTGCCAATAGTGAAGATGGTGCCTGTCTTGATGCTGTTGCCAGGGATTTTTGGGGTGGGACTATTCTACGGAACGGAACGGAACGGAATGATGGACTAAACTACGGAACGGAACGCTTTCTCAAATTGAAGCTTGCAACTTACCATTGCTGAAACTGCCCTTACGAGTTATCAGTGGCACCTCCAGTGGGTGATTAAACATAAGATAAAAAGAATTAAAGGATCGATTGTGGGTTCTTGTTGGTTGTCATTAGTAACGAAGTATTAATTGTGGAATGAGCTGTATCAGTGATGTTCATCCTTGGTTCATCTACGGATATACCAAGAAGGGCACTTTATGTGAGCTGGTTTGCTCATTTTGACGTTAGAAAACAGTCTGAGCCGGCTTTTCAAGTCATATGTCAGTATACAAATAAAGCAAGCAGGAAGACACTGGTAACAGGAAAGAGCCAGCTGAATTAAAACTTGAAGAATTTTGTGCAGTGTGAGAGGAGCAAATATTTTGGCAGATCGCAAAGGGGCTATATTCTGCGAACATCACTGAATTGTATGCATGGAGTTATTAACAGTGGACTAGTGCTGTATTCAATAGTGAACTGATTTTTTCTGTTGCACAAATTCAAGGATGTGTCTGACTGCTAGCCTTGAATCAGGCCAAATGCCAAAACTCCAAGATCAACCAAATCTCAATTATAAGCCTAGCTATGCATGTGAAACCATGCCCATAGCCACCAGGCAAATGTGATTTGGACTAAGATGTGTGTGTAATTTCAATGTATCTAGTCAGACCGGAAATGGAGCACTCACATTACATTAATTACATACATTCTTCCCTTCAAGTATAAAGATTTGGAATAACTTACCCAACGACCTAATCACCTGTTCAAGTTTAGACCAATTTAAAGCAAGGCTAGCTGAACATCAATTAACCACATAATTAATTTTGCTGATTTATTATCTGTGCTTGTATATACTCTTTGTAAGAGGTTTTGCACAGTAAACAATAATAATAATTACATACCACCTAAGAATCCTAGGATTTCTTAAGTATAACATTTCACATGCTTCACTTCAAACAAAACAGGTTAAATTTGTTCATCTATTTTCAAGTGATTCCCAGTCCAGCTGCATGGTCCATGAAATTACAGTGGGATCACATGTATTTGTTACAGTGTGGACTGCTCTGTGTTGGATCTACTCTAGAGTTGAGATTTCAAGGTAGACTGCCAATGTACCGACACTGTTGTAGCATATTTAAGTGGAGGACAAATGAATACAGTAATGCTAGATTATTTAAGTATACAAATTTTTCATAATGAAATTGATATCCCATTTTGATTTGTACCTCCACTTTGCAACATATTCAAGAACAAGAAGTTACTACCCTTGTAATCTCCAACCGCTGTCATTAAATAACCAAGATCTCACCAGTCCTTGTTTTTTCCATCTACAATTTTGCTTTGGAACAATAATTATCTAAAGGCTCTAATTCATATTTAGTATTTAAATCTTTAATTCACCTTGTTGTGGTTTTACTAATTTTATTCTTCATTTCCTTTGAAGTTGTACAGTATAGGTAAACAAAGATAAATTTTCTCTCCCATCTTATACTAGGACTGACAGGCTCAAAATTGAGAAAATATAAAGCAAGTGAATTAATATTATACAGTCAGTTTGCTTTTGGATATTTAATGTCTCCAACTGTAACAAAAATTCAATGAATCTATGCATGCATCTCATCGCTGGTTATCTGAACATTCTGCAAGTGATACCTCACTCAATCAACCATATATATTATTCTGTTTATTAGACTGAATAAAGTCATGATCACCTAGACTTTTCCTGTCACCAGTAACTTTCTAGTTAATTTCTCTGTGGATATTACACACTGAAACTGAAGAAATTGAGTGGTCTTCTAAACTATTTATCTTGTCAAGATCACCAGAAGCAACTGACATCCAATCAGCTACTGTATTGTAGTAACAAAATTTTCCTTGGTCATGTAATAAATGAATTGAAGAGACCTACATGCTTGATATATCAGGCAGTAGAACAATCACTGCATGAGACAGCTATTAATATTTTATTATTATCCTATTCCATTTTCCTGGAGGTTCCACTGATAAAATACGATTTCAGCAATGATAGCGGCTAGCCAAGCTGCAAGTTTTGATTCAGAAAGAATTCCATTCTGTAAAATAGACCCCATCCTGGATTCAACTCACTACTCAGGCTGAGATATCTGGCATTAGTCCACTACTCTGTTAATGAATCATTGATGTTCACACAATATAGCCTCCTTGAGGTATCTGAATGTTTGCTCCTCACACACTGCACAAAATTCCTTTAGATTCTGCTTAGACTAAGCTTGTCACCATACTTGTTTCCTTTGTAGTGTAGTTACATACTGATTTATGCCGATTAGAAAGGCTGGACCCCAGACTGTACATTCTGAAGTCAAAGTAAGCGAAAACAACTCACATACTAGTAAAAACAAGTCATGCATTAAGTTCCTTACTTGATACATCTGAAGATGAACACATTGAGTCAGCTATTCCCACAATTAGTAGAACTCTACTTCGTTACTAATGACGAACCCACAATCGATCCTTAAATTCGTTTTATCTTTCTTGGGGTACGTTTGATTACCTGCTGGAAGTGCCACCGATACCTTGTACAGCAATGGTAAGCTGCAAGCTTCAATTTGAGAAAGCATTCCGTTCCGTAGTTTAGTCCATCATTCCGTTCCGTTCCGTTCCTTTCCGTAGAATAGACCCCACCGATTCTTAGGGTCGAAATAGGCAGTGTGCGTTTTTTGATGTCAGGGTTTTCAACTCTTTTACGTGCTCTTATTTTCGCTCCCAATTGTTCAGATGTTACCAGCTTCATGAACGTGAAAAAAGACGGGCATATGATGAGCGTGTTAGAGAGGTTGAGAGAGCTTGCTTTTCACCATTGGTGTTTGTAGCTACTGGTGGCATGGGGCCACTGCTACAACAGTTTTTAGGAAGCTTGCTTCTGAGAAGCGCAATATTAATTACAGCAAATGCTTATTCTGGCTGCGTTGTAGACTGCTTTTCATTGCTAAGATCTGCAGTGATGTGTTTGAGGGGTCATCGCTCTTCAGTTGGCCGTCCATCAACTACTAACATCGATTTGGCCTACTCCGAGGGTCGCTTGGAGTCTGGAGGCCTTGTTTGATTGCTGGTATTTCCAGCTGTCCAGCACTTTAACACCTAGTGCTGGGGGTGGTGGCAAGGGCAGTCCATCTAGCCCGGGAAAAAAAATCTAGCACTTGCTACACCAAGTTGAATTTCGTGTTATAACTCCGTGGCTTTAAGTCTGATTCTAACATTGAAGAGCCTTTCTAAGATGATTACTCCATCTCTACAGTGAATTTCAAAACATTACCCCAAGTGGTTTTTTGGTAGGCCTGGAAAATAGTGTTTTTTTAATAGCTAATCTGGATTGCACAATTGTTACACACTGTTGGGTTTTTTCGTTGTGTTTTCCTGGTTTTAACTGGATTTTTTCAAACCACAAAAGGTTTGAGGTTCAATAGTTAACCTGTTCACCCACCGATTTTCAGCTTCTTCCCATAAGCAGTTTACCCTGTAGGCGTGACGTTGTTGTGAGTATATGTCCCGTACGCGTATGGGATATCCCATACGCGTATACCTATAAAGGCTTTCTATACGCGTATGGGGCATCCCGTAAGCGTATGGGTCACCAACTTAAAATCGATATTATATATTAGCTAAATCCTTCATCCAAGGAGATGATTTTAAACCTTCTGGTTAACCAACTAACTAGCTATAGCTGGCTCTAGTTAGCTACAGAGCTACTCAAGTCCTGACAGTTTCATGCAGTGGCGAATCTAGATGGGTATTTTTTGTTTTTATTTTATTTGCTTTACACCATACATACAAGATACATACAGTATAGTCCTTAAAATCTAGTGTATCCTGAAGGTCCACTGGCATCCAGTGCCAGTGGCCAGGAGTATAGGTATAGTTATTAAGATTAGTTATTGTTCCTTATATTATAGTTATTTATATTATATAAACTCATTTCGACATAATTCCTTTCAAACTTAGCTGATTAGCTATAGCAATTCTAGTAGAGACTGAGCTGTTTTAAAAATTTATCATGGAAAACCTACTGCTATACTAAACAGTATTTCAAAGCTATATGCATTCAATTACATTTAACTAGCATCCATTATAGCTATTCAACCCCCAACGTTTGATTTTATAGAGATACTCTAATAGAACAGTCACTCTAATAGAGCAGTCAGGAAGTACAATTCTTGCCCTACAGTTAGTTTATTTCACAGTCTAAACTGTATTTTTATTCAAACTTCACAACATAAAAGCTGAATGTCTAAAAGACTTGATGGTCCTGTAGCCTGTGTAGCTTGGCATACAGTGTGCGCATGAGTTAATTACAAGTAAATTGTGTTGAGTCACTGATCAGAGTTAATTGTGTTAAAAGTGTGGAAATTAGAATGGCTGAACATTGATAACAGGGTTAGACAGTATGAAAGTTGCAGGTAAATAGAATTCTTCCTGCATAGTTTGTAAATGGTTGATGTACTAAAAATATGTGTCGATTAAAGGTAGATGGTTCCACAATCTGACAATTCTGCTGAAATAGAAGTGCTGGTGTATGGAAGAAGGTGATTTGGAATGAACTGTGGTAACTTGCAAGAGTTTCCACATCTTGTATAGCTTACTGCTATTTTATGCCGATGCATGTTATGCTGCTTAGGGCACTTTACTAGAACATTAGTCATGGAGTTCATAATGTGTAGTAGTATGTGTACATTAGTGGTAGCAATTGTAGCTTCTCAAGTCGAGTTTTTATATTTGCACAGCAAAAATAGTGCTCCAATACTACCTATATGAATCCCATCTTTAGTCAGTATTGAAACAGCTATTTCAAAATACTCCTTACAACAAGACAAAGTAGACCTCAAATCTATAAATGACTATAATGTTATTTAAAAAATTAAAAAAAAAAATTACTATTGTAGGCTGTGGTCTGCTTTTGGTTGAGCTTATGTAAAATATTTGAATTATCAGTTCCATGCAACACCAAAAATAATACAGATAGAATAAATACAGTCAGCAATTTTGTATAAATGATGTTGTGTTAAATAATTTAATATGAATTTTTCCCTTGATTAACTGTGGACTTCATAGCTGAGAACTATAGAGCAACTGAGATCTGACTAAGGAAATGTATAGTTGTTTTTCACTGTCTAAGGATATAGTGTTTGTCCCTGAAGTACGATGGAGAAGTCCCAGGCTTTTCCTGCAATGAGTTTAAGCTAGTGCATGTCCTGACCATTGGGGGTTGTCAGTAAAAGTAATACCAAGATCTTTGTGCAATGTTTTGTCTGGAGAGTTGAAGCTCTTGGCCAGAATTGTAGATGAATAGCTAAAATCAGCTTCGTTGAAAAGAATATTAGTGTTACAGCTCCAGATTGATATGATTTTAATGTCTCTTGAAGTTGGTTTGTCATATGAATAGTATCATCAGCAAAGAGAAAAGGAATTGCACGAAGAGCGAACACTCTCTGGAAGATCATTGATAAAAATGGTGACCAATGGACCCTTGTGGTACTCCTAAGAAAACATTGCATAGCATTTTGACACACTAAGATTTGAACTTTAAGTAAGATTTGAGCCATTTCCACAGATTAATTAAGTGCTCAGAATAGTTAAGGCAGCCTAAAATCTTCTAGTCCTAGAATCTCAAAACTTTCCAGAATATCAGAATTTTCTGGGTTTCCTCAGAACTTTTGTTATATTTATTTCCATATTCTGATTTCAGAAACCCCTTTCAAAATCCTAGATCCGTCACTGAGTTTGCATCATGTAAACTCTGCTGTAGCTTTAAGGTGTATCGATTTTTTTGCAACAATTAATATTTCAGTTCAGTCTGGAAACCTCAGAATTGCCCCTGACTGGCCTGAGCAGGATCAGTAGTTATATGCATACACGTGCCACCTATAAATCATATGCAGCTGGGGTGAGCTGGGGATGGCAGTCCATCACACCCAGGTATGGCTAAAATGGAGGGGAGAGCTGTCCCATACGCGTATGAGCTGCCCACAGGGCCGCCCAGAGAAATTAAGGGGCCCAGGACAAAGAGTTAAAGTAGGGCCCCAGAGGCAAGGAGGTTTCCATTCTGAATCACAACTTCACCCAAGCTATAAGTTGAAGACCAAAAAAAACAAAAAATAAACAAAACAACAAAAAAAAAAGGTCACAACCTCTTGACAATAACTACCACTCAACAACCATATCAAGACACACGATAGTGTGTCGTGCGGCCCAAGAAGCCGGTGCGCCACACCGTGAGTATATTAACAGGAAGAAAGAAAACGAAATTTTCACACCTATGTAGCTCTGTGATCCCTTATCCGATTGGAACCACATTTGCTAGAAACGTGCCGCCCAGTTAGGGGAGTCTACATACCAAATTTGAAGAAAATCGCTCCAGCCATTTCCGAGATACGAGCGAACAAAATTTCGTTTAAATTTCTTCGTTTTCTTCTTCTTCTTCTTCTTCATTTCGCACACTTCGCAAAATTCGCCATAAAACACGAATGCGTGCTCGGATTGGGCTGAAATTTGGCACACTTAAAGGGCTCATTAAGGCGGATGTCCGTACCAACTTTGGTAGGAATCCAATGAACATTCACGGAGTTATTACCGATTATTTGCGTAAAATAAGGTCGAAGGTCTGTCACGCCTACAGGGTAAACCCCTTGGAGGAATCAGTTGAAAATTGATATGTAGATGGAGCAACCATCGTAGGAGTGCCTTTTTGTGGTTTGAAAGGAATCGGGATAAAGACCATGGAGATATGACACAAAACCCAACCTGTGTCAAAATTACGCGATCGATCTTTATGAATAAAAAAACTATTAGTTTTCGTGTCTACCAGTCAAACCGCTTAGAGCAACGAGCTGAAAATCAGTGTGTAGCTGGAATAATCATCATAGAAAGTTCTTGCAGTAGTACAGAAGAATCGAATTACAAATCACTGAGTTATGATTCGAAAGGCAACTACGTGCAGCAAATGCGAGATCGAGATACTCTAATAGAACAGTCACCCTAATAAAGCATTCAGCTGCATGTATAATTTACACAGTTATATTACATTGCAAGTTATTCTGTAGGGAATTCAGCTACAAACAAGTCACCCTGTAGTCAGATCAGCTAGAAGAAGGTACCTAATAGAGAGTTCAGCTACAAAGAAGCCATCATGTAGAGAGTTCAGCTGAAATAAATCACCCTGTAGAGAATTCAGCTACAAACAAATTGCCCTGTAGAGAGATCAGCTAGAAGAAGTTACCTTGTAGAGAGTTCAGTTACAAAGAAACAATCATGCAAAGAGTTTAGCAGCAAACAAATCACCCAGTAGAAAGTTCCGATATGAACAGATCACACTATAGAGAGTTCAGTTAGCAACAAGTCATCCTGTAGAGAGATCAGCTAGAAGAAGTCACATTGTAGAGAGTTCAGTTACAAAGAAACAATCATGCAAAGAGTTTAGCAGCAAACAAATCACCCAGTAGAAAGTTCCGCTATGAACAGATCACACTGTAGAGAGTTCAGTTAGAAACAAGTCATCCTGTAGAGAGTTCAGCTAGAAGAAGTTACCTTGTAGAGAGTTCAGTTACAAAGAAACAATCATGTAAAGAGTTTAGCTGCAAACAAATCACCCAGTAGAAAGTTCCGCTATGAACAGATAACACTGTAGAGAGTTCAGTTAGAAACAAGTGATCCTGTAATTAGATCAGCTAGAAGAAGTCACTTTGTAGAGAGTTCAGCTACAAAGAAACCACCATGTAAGAGAGTTCAGATGCAAACAAATCACCTGTAGAGAGTTCAGCTAGGAACAAGTCACCCTGTACAGAGATCAGCTAGAAACAAGTCACCCTGTAGAGAGTTCAGCTAGAAGAAGTTACATTGTAGAGTTCAGCTACAAAGAAACTACCATGTAGAGAGTTCAGCTGCAAACACATCGCCCTGTAGAAAGATCAGCTAGAAGAAGTTACCTTGTAGAGAGTTCAGCTACAAACAAATCACCCTGTAGAGAGTTCAGCTAGAAACAAGTCACCCTGTAGAGAGATCAGCTAGAAGAAGTTACATTGTAGAGAGTTCAGCTACAAAGAAACTACCATGTAGAGAGTTCAGCTACAAACAAATCACCCTGTAGAAAGATCAGCTAGAAGAAGTTACCTTGTAGAGAGTTCAGCTACAAACAAATCACCCTGTAGAGAGTTCAGCTAGAAACAAGCCACCCGTAGAGAGTTCAGCTAGATGAAGTTACATTGTAGAGAGTTCAGCAGTTTAGCTGCAAACAAATCGCCCTGTAGAGAATTCAGCTACAAACAAATCACCCTGTAGAAAGATCAGCTAGAAGAAATTACCTTGTAGAGAGTTCAGCTACAAACAAATCACCCTGTAGAGAGTTCAGCTACAAACAAGTCATCCAGTAGAGAGATCAGCTAGAAGGATCACCTTGCAGAGAGGCAAGCTACAAAGAAATCACCCTGCTTCATCTTTTCTTCTTCCTGTAGTAAAGAAAAAATGACAGGTTAAAAGCCCTAAAGCCGGCCATAGGCCGGCTTTGGGGTATACAAATACAAAAAGAAGTGAAATCTAATCAAAAACAGCCAAGCTGTAAAAAAAGAGTGCGGCCCTGAGAAAGGCTATGGTGAAAAAAGATGTGAAATCCAAGGTGGCGGCCAAGAAATGGCTGTGATGGTAGGTTAATGGTAAAAATTTTAATAACAACAATTCAGGTGAATTTGGTGCCGCTTGGTCTTGGCACAAAATTCACTTGAATTGTCGTTATTAAAATTTTTACCATTAACCTACCATCACAGCCATTTCTTGGCCGCCACCTTGGATTTCACATCTTTTTTCACCATAGCCTTTCTCAGGGCCGCACTCTTTTTTTACAGCTTGGCTGTTTTGAATTAGATCTCCTTATCTATAAGCTTATTACACTGCTCCTCTGAAGCGTACTGTGACTGCTCTATTAGAGTATTTATATCTGACTGCTCTATTAGAGTATATCGATCTTTTAAACAGGTATTCAAGGGGCCCTTCATGAGACCTCCTGCATGGGGCCCTTTCAGGTCGGGACCCGGGGCAAAATACCCCAGTTGCGCCCCCCTCCCCCTGTGGGCGGCCCTGGCTGCCCATACGCGTATGGGAATCCCATATGTGTATGGGACTAGTGATCTGCCCCATATGTGTATGGGATGCCCCATATGTGTATGGGATGCCCCATACGCGTACGGGGCAAAATACACGTACAGTTCAAAACAACGTGTTATGTTTCGTGAATAATCGCTAATAACTCTTTGCCTGCTTATCGTATTCCAGCCAAAGTTGATACAGAGATGCGCCTTTATATCCCCCTTCTGTGTGCCAAATTTCAAGGCTATCGGTTATAGCGTTCGTGTTTTATAGCGGTTTTTGTAAGTGTGCGAAAGGAGGAAGAAAAATATGAAAAAAAACAACGAAGAAACTAAGGCATTTTTTGAAATCGCATATCTCGGGAACGCTTGAAGTGATGTCACTCAAATTTGGAATACGTAGTACGGATGTAGGAGGGCGTGTCCACAGCAAAAATCGTCTTGTTTCATCAAGGAAGCACAGAGCTACGGAGGTACGAAAATTGCGTTTTCGTTCTTCGTGTCAATACACTCACTTCTTGGGCCGCACGACACACTACCGTGTGTCTTGATAATGCTGTAGCTATTGGTTAACAAGACACAACCAGAATCAAGAATGTGGCTAAATCTTTTACCACTGAGTCTGTAGGCTGTAGCTATATACACTGTTAAAAATAAAGAGTAACCACCACTCTGAGAGTTCCCAGTGTAGGGAGGATTTAACACCCCATGGAGAGTAACCAACACTCTGAAGAGAATAACCATTACTCTGAAGAGTAAGTGACACCACCTTCAGAGCATGTGTTACTTCCCAGTTACTCCTTTGTAGTAATGGTTACTCTCCAGGGGTGTTAAATCCTCCCTACACTGGGAACTCCTCGAGAGTTGTGGTTACTCTTCATTTTAACAGTGTACTAGTGCTGCAAAAGATCAAGATACTGTACTCTATAGCAGTCATGTACAATAATTTTTGTTTAGTGTAGCTAGATCACACAAATTTATTTTATAAAATTTACATAAATTTTTATTATGAAAAATCAAATTATGGTACTACATGCAGCCATAGTCATAATTATTATCAAAGAAACTTACTCTGGAAGCACTGAATTCCTGATTATGGAGCGAGCTCTGGCAACATCCCTTTGGCTGGCATTGGATGGCTTTCTTACAGTACTTTTGATATTAGAATTGCTGTTTGCTTGTGCAAGCCTTGATCCACAGTACTTACACTTTGTGTGATGGTCTCTTTGACTGTGAACACGTCTCTGGGTTGGTTGGAAAATGCGTGCTTGAAATGGAATATTTGCTGGTAAGGAATCACTGGAAAAAGGTGACAAAGTATGGCCACTAGAATTCTTATTGACATTTGCACTGCCATTTGAAGCAATAACATTAGAATTTGTACCTTCGTTATTTTGTGAAACAATGCTGTTTTGATCAGTAGGAGATGGTGTCGCATTGTTCCGATCAGATTCATCACCATGTTTAAAGTTATCAAACTCATCCAGAATCTCACGAATGCGTGGTACAGGAAAAGGATAGTTCTTAGTAAGATCATCATCTGGTTCTCCTTCTGCCCAGTCCTGAACAAAACCCCGCGACCGCTTTTTCCAATTACCCTATTCATGTGAAAATAATTGCCAACATTACTTTACTTATACATATAGCTACTCAGTGACCACAGCACACATTACACAAGGCATTTCTGCTGTGGTCAATACACAGTCTCATCCAACTATATTCACTTACCGATAAAGAATCATATGCGTGGTCAAATATGCCAATAAATAAACTCAGAACAACGTAGATGAAAATGAATATAAACAATAAGAGATAAATTTTATTGAATATTGCAACAGCAACAGATATGAGTGGATCATCCCAGGATACTTTTGTAAAAGCAATATCAATTCCTTCACCATTAAGAAAGCTAAGCAGATTCTCCGCTGTTGTAAGAGGATTTTTGAACTGAATTAACAAAAGTGCATTAAATAAATTTATATATAGAAATTTGGTGCTCACCTGTGGATTATATGGTCCCATAACAAGCCAACCACAGAATATGAATGCCATAAATAAAATGAGCACACACACTGCAAATCTCAGAATACTGGGTAGTGCAAGTTTTACTGTAATCAGCAAAACCTGTAGGAGAATGCAACATAATAATATACACACAATTATTATTAATAAACGTTGCATTCTTTAGATTATTCTATACATGTAGTTTCAATCAGGGGGATGGAACAGTCTAGTGAGTGGAAGGGATATTTATGTGGAGCGAAAGCATACAACAACATTACTTTTAGAAGCTTTACACTGTGTGCATGGTTACAAAATTAATGAGTAGTTTCATACAGTTTTTACAATATGTAAACTGTGACTGCTCTACTAGACTAAGAGTATATCAGTTTCCATCAAAAGCACAAGCATCAATTAATAAGCCATTTTTATCATTTATGGTTTCAACATACATATGCTTGTATCAAAAGGCACACATATAGCCATCATAAAAACAATAAATTTAACAAATAGCTAAATTGAAACTTGTGTAAAAAATTCCAACATATTTTTCAGTGGTCTGGCTATGACACTCCCCGTGACTCATAGCAACAAATGGATAGCTGTTTAGATATGGGTCATGGTTGTATATACTTTAGCCTCTGCTCCTCCATTACAAAGTGTTCTGCCAACTCACCAGAGCAAACAATAACAACTATTATCAAACTACGACACTATTGGTACTATTATTGAAATTAAGAAACATTTGTAGGTATTCTGTATCTAGGCATGAGGCTATTATGCTCCAAAAATTGAGCATTATGCTTTTGAGCAGTGCTCAAAAAATCGCCTATTGTGCTTTTGAGAATTGTCCATTATTCCCAAAATTATGTGGCTAATAATGCCAGTCTATTGTTGTATCAGACCATTCTCATTCATGTTTAAGCTTTAAATAGTCTTGAATTCTTTAGCTGGTTGCTGTATTAGAGTATTTCATTTCAATGTGACTGCTTTATTAGAGTAAATAATATTCAGTGACTGCTCTATTAGAGCATGTCGATTGTTTTTAATGGAATTGTGTAGTCTGCAGATTTTCCTACTGTTAAAGCTTTATACTTACCTCAAAATGCTAGAATAATTCCTGATTCTCTCGCATACCTATTATGCCCAAAATTATGCTGGCATAATTGCCGCATCCCTATCTGTACCTATCCCTTATTTCACATTTGTAAATACCCTATTCATCAATGTTATACAAGTGTATAGTGACATCGTACAGTGTAGCAATCATATAAGGAAAGAGTAGGTAATCCACAATGAACATTGAATTAAACCTCAGCTTCTGCTTAGCTATTACAGCATGCATGCTGATCAGTTTACTTAATTTTTAAAATATTAATTTTATCAAGTAATTAATAAGGCAATTAAATTACTAACGTTTAGAGACTCAAAGTACTTGAGAAATCCAAACAATCCACACCATAGTAGAAACATTCCAGAACCAAGTATAATACTAACTGCTTCTATCAAATGAAAGGAAATTGTTTCCTAATATTAAAAAAAACAAAAACAGTATAACATAATCTATGCTTTAACAAACAGATTATGATGTCATAAACTCATAGCTGATAAGCAAAACAATATTTAAAAGTTTTTCTTATATTGAACACATAACCATGCAGTGTGCTATGGCTAAACAATACATACTTTGTAATCTCCAATAATCTTCATTACAGTAGATGCTTCTATTAGCAGACATGCAAACAATGTCATCAAGTGCCACGTGTTGACTAATGCACAAAGGTCTGGCCAAGATACCTGTTTCTTGTGGTAAGCTAAGAAATGCAGCTTCACGTCCTGTAAAATCAAAGCATCTGAAATAGATGAATAACTGACGAGCTTTATATAATAGACCCTATGCAAGTGAGCTGCTGCCATAGCAACATTCACCATCTTAGAATACAACCCATTTTGAAACTCTGATAGCATTGCTATGTATAAGATTAAAACAGTATGCAGGAAGTAGAGCTGCTTCTTCTGAATTCTATAGCAAAGGTTGATCAAGTTAAGTGTAGCTGTCTCCTATGCTATCAGAGTTGTACTCCAAAATGGTGGATGGTGCTGTGGCAATAGTTCCTCAGCAGTTCACCTGCAATGGGTTTATAGGAGATTTGATTATTCTCTATGGAATATTCCTGTATGAATTTTTCCATACATTATAAGAAAATTTAACTGAAGATACGTAACATCATCATTTAATTACATTTGACTTCAAGTTTCAACCTGGCTTAAGAAACTCATATAAACGCGTTAGCCCAGGTTGAATGTGGGTTTAACCTATTTTAAAGTTAATATGTAAAAAGGGTGTAACTATCAACATAGGTGAAGGAATCAAAGTGGCTCAAACCCCATCAAAAGCATTGGGAAATTTAAAAGAATGCCTAGTGTGTCACTATAACACCCCATTATAACTATAACAATATTGGTGTTACACTTCTTGTAGCACTTGAGTGCTCCTCTGCGTCACCATGTGACTGCCATCACAGCACCTTCACTGTAGTTACTGCACATCATGTGTGCAGCTATTACACAACCAGTGTACCACTCCTGCACTCTAAAAGTGATACAGCAACACCTTTGAGTGCTTCAGTCATACTCATTTAACACCCACCGCTGGTTAAATGTAATTTTGCTTTGTTCATTGTACTATAATTTTGTACGCAAAACTTGTATGAAAAATTTTTACACAAAAAAGTTTGTACATAAAATCGAACTAATCTAATAGAGCAGTCATTCACACAAATAATATGAAAATATTTTTACTGAAAATTTTTATTATAAAAAAATTGCACAAAAATAAAGCGAATTACTGTATGGTAAACGTGCAAGTAGACACTTCAAACAAATTGTGTTGCCATTACACCCATATTTTAACACTAGCTTTTACCAACATCATGTAAGGTCTTAAAACCAAGAAATATGGTAGTGTGTCATGTGGCCAAGACAGCCAGCAGTATATTTACAGGAAGAAACAAAACATGACTTTTATGCATTAATGTGGATCCGTGCTCCCTTCTCAATTTTATACTGCAAACATCTTCAACCTTCAGCACCCCACATGTCAAATTTGAAATATTGCTTAATGGAATTGTGATATACAAGCTCTCAAAGTTAAGTTTAACTTCTTCATATAGGAGAATTGGATGGGCTTAGAATATTCCTTTCGCACACTTTACAAAAACTATTATAAAATGCAAAATTGCAAATGCGTACCTTGATATTCTTTAACTTTGGTTTACTTTAAAAATGCATTGTGGCAAAGTTTAGTACTAACCAAGTTTGGTGCAAATCTGATAAAATGGTCATAAAGTTATGAATGATTATTTGCACTGAAAAAGACTGACTTGTTGTCATACCTACAGGATAAACAGCTTACAGGAATATAACCTAAAAATTAATATGTGCATAAGTTAACCATCATAGCTCAAACCCTTTGTGGTTTAAAGGAAGAAACTGGCCCAAGAATCCGGCGTGCAACACCCGTGAGTATATTAACAGGAAGAACGAAACGCAATTTTCGCACCACCGTAGCTCTGTGCTGCCTTGATAAAACAAGAAGATTTTTGCTATGTATACGCCCACCAACTTCAGCACTCCACATACCAAATTTGAGCGAAATCGCTTCAAGCGTTCTCGAGATATGCGACTTCAAAAATTGGCTTAGTTTCTTCGTTTTATTCTTCTTATTTTTCTTCCTTTTTTCGCACACTTACAAAAACTGCTATAAAATGCGAACGCCATATTCGAGTGCCTTGCAATTTTGCACACAGAAGGGGGATACAAAGGCGCATCTTGGTACCAACTTTAGCTGGAATATGATAAGCAGACAAAGGGTTATGAGCAATTATTCACGAAAAATAACACCAATATGTTGTCACGCCTACAGGGTAATCCGCGTATGGGAAGAAGCTGACAATCGGTGGGTGAATAGGTTAACCATTGAACCTCAAACCTTCTGTGGTTTGAAAGAAATCGAGTTAAAAACCAGGAAGATACAACGAAAAAACCAACAGTGTGTAACAATTGTGCAATCAAGATTACCTAATAAAAAACGACTGCTTGCCACGCCTACCAGATAAACCGCTTGGGGTAATGCTTTGAAATTTGCTGGAGTAATCATCTTAGAAATGCTCTTCAATGGTGTAGAAGAATCAGACATAAAGCCACGGAGTTATAACACAAAATCCAAGGTGGGGTCTATTCTACGGAACGGAACGGAACGGAACGGAATGATGGACTAAACTGCGGAACGGAATGCTTTCTCAGATTGAAGCTTGCAGCTTACCATTGCTGTACAAGTTATCAGTGGCACTTCCAGCAGGTAACCAAACGTACCCCAAGAAAGATAAACAAATTTAAGGATCGATTGTGGGTTCTTGTTGGTTGTCATTAGTAACGAAGTACTAATTGTGGGAATAGCTGACTCAGTGTGTTCATCTTCGGATATATCAAGTAGGGAACTTAATGCATGACTTGTTTTTACTAGTATGTGAGTTATTTTTACTTACTTGACTTTAGAATGTACAGTCTGATGCCCAGCCTTTCTAATCGGCATAAATCAGTATGTGTATAGCTACACTACAAAGGAAACAAGCATGGTGACAAGCTGAATCAACTCAGTCTAAGCAGAATCTAAAGGAATTTTGTGCAGTGTGTGAGGAGCAAACATTCAGATACCTCAAGGAGGCTATATTGTGTGAACATCAATGATTCATTAACAGAGTAGTGGACTATTGTCAGTATCTCAGCCTGAGTACTGAGTTGAATTCTGGATAGGGTCTATTTTACAGAATGGAATGCTTTCTGAATCAACTTGCAGCTTGGCTAGCTGCAATCATTGCTGAAATTGCATTTTATCAGTGGAACCTCCAGGAAAATAGAATAGGATAATTATAAAACATTAATTAAGTGATTGTTTAGGTAATCATGACTTTATTCAGTCTAATAAACAGAATATGTGACTGGATTTTGGAAAAACGATCCAAATCGCACATTAGAAGTTCCGAGATAAACGGTTTTAAAGAATTGA
Organism: Dysidea avara; assembly: GCF_963678975.1. NCBI lineage: Eukaryota > Metazoa > Porifera > Demospongiae > Dictyoceratida > Dysideidae > Dysidea > Dysidea avara. The sequence continues at coordinate 16,256,756 of NC_089275.1, read as the reverse complement.
AGCCAGCATAACTCTCCAAGGATAGCAAGCACGCGTATGAAATTTACACAAAAGATGCATCAATCTGTTACCTTTCAAGCCACTTCCAGTACTTGTAGCTGCTTGTACAGTTTCCCGCCAAATAAGATAGAAAATCTGAGCAGTTGGACGAGCGAAGTAGTATCACGAGTGCTCACAAAGGGGTGGAGGTTGGGGGGTGGCGGGGAGGGCAAAAGTTAGACCTCAAAATGGAGGCAGACCACGATTGGAGTCCAGACACGAGATTACAGGGCTGTGCTAGCTCCTTAGTGGCTGATATGTAGCAAAATCAACAGAGAACACGTCTGGCCAACATTATAAGGCTGTCCACCAGTAAACCACTGACTCTTGCCAAGCCAGGTCCTTCACAAGGCCTGAAACCGCCATTTGAGCACTCCACATCACCCAGAAAAGACGTGTGTAAAAACCAGCCTCGTGTAGTTTGAGTAGTGCTGAGGGTCAAAACTTGTAGTACGATAGTGTAGCTATCCACTAGTGGTGTTAGTTTGATTTTGCCTGATGTGCGATTTGGATCGGTTCTGTAAAATCTGGTCACATATATGGTTGATTGAGTGAGGTATCACTTTCAGAATGTTCAGACGACCAGTGATGAGATGCATGGATTCATCGAATTTTTGTTGTGGTTGGAGACATTAAATATCCAAAAGCAAACTGACTGTATAATATTAATTTACTTTCTTTATATTTTCTCAATTTTGAGCCTGTATACAAATAATTGAATTTTCCTTGTCAATAGAAATCCTAGAATAAGATGGGAGAGAAACTTATCTTTGTTTACCTATACTGTACAACCAAGAGTTCGTAATACTGATTTGTATGGGGGAGAGTGTCTAACTCGCAGTATGGCCTGTACAAACACCCTGCGTAAAGTTCACCTTTCATCAAATCAACACCTTTACTGGGGGATAGAAAACTGTTGATTAGTGTTGCTGAAGAAGGTAAAGCCTTTGCTCTGAAATAAAGCCGAGGTGTTACTTTAAGCAGGGTGTTTGGTGAATGCGTTCAAGTTAGACACTCTCCACCTTATTATGAACTATTGGTACAACTTCAAAGGAAAATGAAGAAAACATACAGATGAATCAATAAAATCACTACAGTAAGGTGAATTACAGACTAGTGAGATCTTGGTTAATTAATGACAGTGGTTGGAGATTAAGTGTGGTAGCTTCTTGTTCTTGAATATGTTGCAAAGTGGAAGTACAAATCAAAATGGGATATCAATTTCATTATGAAAAATTTGTATACATAAATAATCTAGCATTACTATTTCATTTGTCCTCCACTTAAACATGCTACAACAGTACTAGTGTCAGTACATTGGCAGTGAGTCTACCTTGAAATCTCAACTCTAGAGTAGATCCAACACAGGACAGCCCGCACTGTAACAAATACATGTGATCCCATTGTAATTTCATGGACCAGCTGGACTGGGAATCACTTGAAAATCGACGAACAAATTTAACCTGTTTTGTTTGAAGTGAAGCATGTGAAATGTTACACTTAAGAAATCCTAGGATTCTTAGGTGGTATGTAATTAATGTGAGTGTTCCATTTCAGGTCTGACTAGATACATTGAAATTACACACACATCTTGGTCCAAATCACGTTTGCCTGGTGGCTACGGGCATGGTTTCACATGCGGCTTATAATAGAGATTTGGCTGATCTTGGAGTTTTGGCATTTAGCCTGATTCAAGGCTAGCAGTCAGACACATCCTTGAATTGTGCAACAGATAAATTCAGCTCACTATTGAATACGGCATTAGTCCATTGCACCAGCTGTTAATATATAAATAACTCCATGCATACACTTCAGTGATGTTTGCAGAATATATCCTCCTTGCGGTCTGCCAAAATATTTGCTCCTCACACACTGCACAAAATTCTTCAAGTTTTAATTCAGCTGGCTCTTTCCTGTTACCAGTATCTTCCTGCTTGCTTTATTTATACACTGACTTATGACTTGAAAGACCGGCCCAGACTGTTTTCTAAAGTCTAAATAAGAAAAACAGCTCGCATAAAGTTCCCTCCCGTATGGATGAACATCACTGATACAGCTCATCCCACAATAATACTTCGTTACTAATGACAACCAACAAAAACCCACAATCGATCCGTTAATTCTTTTTATCTTATGTTTAATCAAACCCACTGGAGATGCCACTGCTAACTTATAAGGGAAGTTCAGCAATGGTAAGTTGCAAGCTTTAATTTGAGAAAGCGTTCCGTTCCGTGGTTTAGTCTATCATTCCGTTCCGTTCCGTTCCGTAGAATAGTCCCCACCAAAATCCAACTTGGTGTAGCAAGTGCGAGATCGAGATACTCTAATAGAGCAGTCATTCTGAAGAGAATTTAAGAGATCAACTAGAAACAAGTAACCTGTATAGAGATCAGCTACAAACAAGTCACCCTGTAGAGAGATCAGCTACAAACAATTCACCCTGTAGAGAGATCAGCTAGAAGAAGTTACCTTGTAGGGAGTTCATGTAACTATGGAAAGAGATAGTTCAGGTAGAAGAAATCACCTTGTAGAGTTCAGCTACAAACAAACCACCATGTAGAGAGTTAAAACTACAAACAAATCGCCCTGTAGAGAGATCAGTCAGAAGAAGTTACCTTGCAGAGAGTTCAGCTACAAAGAAACCATCGTGTACAGAGTTCAACTATAAGCAAATTGCCCTGTAGAGAGATCAGCTAGAAGAAGTCACCTTGTAGAGAGTTCAGCTACAAAGAAACCATCATGTAGAGTGTTCAGCTGCAAACAAACCACCTGTAGAGAGTTCAGCTACAAACAAATCTCCCTGTAGAAAGATCAGCTAGAAGAAGTTTCCTTTTAGGGAGTTCAGCTACAAACAAATCACTCTGTAGAAAGATCAGCTAGAAGAAGTCACCTTGTAGAGAGTTAAGTTACAAAGAAACCACCACGTAGAGAGTTCAGCCACAAACTAGTAACCTTGTAGAGACATCAGCTAGAAGAAGTTGCCTTGCAGAGTTCAGCTACAAACCATTCTATAAAGAGTTCAGCTGCAAACAAATCACCTGTACAGAATTCAGCTACAAACAAATCACCCTGTAGAGAGATCAGTTAGAAGATGTTACCTTGTAGATAGTTCAGCTACAAACAAATCACCCTGTAGAAACATCAGCTAGAAGAAGTCACCTTGTAGAGAGTTCAGCTACAAGCAAACCACCATGTAGAGAGTTCAGCTAGAAGAAGTTACCTTGTAGAGACTTCCGCTACAAAGTAACCATTCTGTAAAGAACTCAGCTGCAAACAAATCACCTGTACAGAATTCAGCTACAAACAAATCACCGTGTAGATAGATCAGATAGAAGAAGTCACCTTGTAGAGAGTTCAGCTACAAGCAAACCACCATGTAGAGAGTTCAGCTAGAAGAAATTACCTTGTAGAGAGTTCAGCTACAAAGAAGCCATTCTGTAAAGATCTCAGCTGCAAACAAATCACCTATACAGAATTCAGCTACAAACAAATCAACCTGTAGAGAGATCAGCTAGAAGAAGTTACCTTGTAGATAGTTCAGCTACAGAGAAATCACCCTGTATAGAGATTAGCGAGAAGAAGTTACCTTGTAGATCGTTCAGCTACAAACAATTCACCCTGTAGAGAGAGCAGCAAGAAGAAGTCACCTTGCAGAGTGTTCAGTTACAAAGAAACCACCATGGAGAGTTCTGTAATAAATATATGTATTATATATATAATTTGTACATTTACTGATAAAATCAGAAATATTTAAAGTACATCTGCTTGATCTTTTCTTCTTCCTGTGGTAAAGAAAAAAGATAGGTTAAAGGAGTCCCAAAGCCGGCCTATTTGGAGTATACAAATACAAGAAATCTAATCCAAAAACAACCAAGCTGTAAAAAATGAGTGTGGCCCTGAGAAAGGCCATGGTGAAAAAAGATGTAAAATCCAAGGTGGCGGCCAAGAAATGGCTGTGATAGTAAGTTAATGGTAAAAATTTTAATAACAACAATTCAGGTGAATTTTGTGCCAAGACCAAGCGGCACCAAATTCATCTGAATTGTCGTTATTAAAATTTTTACCATTAACCTACCATCACAGCCATTTCTTGGCCGCCACATTGGATTTCACATCTTTTTTCACCATAGCCTTTTTGAGGGCTGCACTCTTTTTTTTATAGCCTGGCTGATTGCATTGACAGCTACAGGTATAGAGTTTCAAAGTAAAAACCAAACAACTGTAAAATGCAGGGTAAAAATATTCTAACAGAATAGTCACTGCAGGTGAAATAAGTGTTGAAAAACTTACCAACATTCAAACCAGGGTCCTCCATACAGAGCACCTGAATTCTTAACCACTTAGCTGCTGCTATCTTGGCTGTTCATCTCACCTAATTTCTACTTTATAAATAAAATTTCTCTACTGTACTTCATCAGGGCTGCCTAGAGACTTTAGGGGGCCCGGGGCAAACTAAGAATATGGGGCCCTATAACTGATATAGATTTAAACTAGGGGGTCTGCATGCAAAGCATGCTAAACTAGGGGGTCTGTGGGCATGCTCCCCCAGGAAATTTTTGAAAATTAGATCCTCTGAGAATGAGTATGAGAGTGATTTGAGTAGTTTATCACAGCATAATATGACTGTTATTGCTCTATCAGCAGGGTATATGAAGCTTAAATTAAAGCTTTTTCTGGCTATCATGCAATGCCACCTAGGAATTTTCTAAATACTGCACCCATGAATTTGAATGTGAGATTGATTTTTAATGTATTGTTGTTTAGGGCAGGATTCTCAAAGGAAGTTTCCAACAGAGAACAGAAGTTTGTAATACTAGTGGCAGGGGTCTGGGGACACAGCCCCCAGCCGCTGAAAAATCTTGAATATTTTAATGGTCCAAAACTCAACAGATTGCTATAATATAACTTATGGATGAATTATTGTGATACTTTGTATAATTCACAGCCGGGACACAGTTATCTACTGGCAGATGGTCTACACATGTACAGGAGAACCATATAGTTTTGCAGTGACAAATTAGAGTTATTGCTATACAATTTAATAAGTATATTGAGGATATTTGTACACCGAAGTGCATAATATCAAGAGTACATAATATATATATTTAGGAGAGTATCCAACGCTGTATTGCCCCTTCAAAATGCACTGCAGAATAATGTTACATAATAGTCATCATCACCAAAGGTGTCAACTTGCTTCAAGAACTATAAGGGCCTTGAAGTGCTTGCAGGTCTTCCCTTTGGTATATCAATGCCTATCAACAAGTCTTTCATGGCAAAGCCATGTGTTGGAGTTTACTGAAATTATACTAAAATATTCTGATATGTTACACAATGTTGCACAATTATTACGCAGTGTGTTTTGAAGGGGCAATACAGATGTTGGATACTCTCCTATATATATATATATATATATATTATGAACTCTTGATAATATAAACCATACAAAACTAAAAATACAACTGCAGACCATATAATAATAATAAGCTCATATTCAGTCTTGCATCACTCATGGTATTTGTAATGCTACAATGTCTGCTTTAGAAATTCAATGTTCTTTCCAACAGTAAAGTTTTTTGTCACATTAATTCATTAGTACTTGTATTTGGACATTTAGAGTGGACTTGATTGCTCTATTAGAGTATATAGGTGGCTGTTCTATTAGAGTATATCGATCTTGATCTAAGTCACAGTGCTCTTTAAGCACCTATATCATTATATTATTACGAGCAGTGGAATGTAATGATTTGCTGACCCTGGAACTATGCTGGATATGAAATTACTAGCTAATTGATACAGTGCTGTTACTGAGACCTGAGACTTCCTATGTCTTCAAGTCTACAGGTAAGATTTACACTGTTGTATGTTCTTATATCGTATGTATTAACAATGTATAGCTATGGGGCCCACCTTTGGGGGCCCTTGGGGCACCAAATGAAGTGGGGTCCAGGGAAATTTGCCCCAGTTTCCCCCCCCCCCTGTCGACGGCCCTGTACTTCATAGATCTACCACTGGAAAATCTAGAACATTCTAGTTTTGCTCTATTAGAATACTCAAAGTATGTGTACTCTATTAGAGTATTACAAGTAAGCAAATAAGCCTTGAATACAATACTATTGTTGAATTGGAGCCAGTATTGTAGTACTGATTTGGCTGGGGGTAGTACACCACGAATAAAATCCACTTGTGCCAATTGTCATCATCATAATAAGTACATAATATCTAAACCAAAACAGCCAAGCTGTAAAAAAAGAGTGCGGCCCCCAAAAAGGCCAGGATGAAAAAATATGTGAAATCCAAGGTGGCAGTCAAGAAATGGCTGTGATGGTAGGTTAATGGCAAAAAATTTAATTACGACAATTCAGGTGAATTTGTGTTGCCTCCTCCACTAGGATTCGGCTCCAAATTCACCTGAATTGTCGTAATTAAAATTTTTGCCATTAACCTACCATCACAGCCATTTCTTGGCCACCACCTTGGATTTCACATCTTTTTTCATCCTGGCCTTTTTGGGGGCCACACTCTTTTTTTACAGCTTGGCTGTTTTGGTTTAGATATCACTTCTTTTTGGATTGCAAGCCACAAAGCCAGCCATTAACTGGCTTTGGTGCTTCCTTCTAACTTGTTTTTTTTCTTTTCTGCAGGAATATTGGAACAAAGGAAGAAATGTTGTGTACAGTGTTTTGTCTGTTTAAAAAATATTTGTATATTTAACAATGAAAGATGATTTTGTTTCCAACACATATTATTACAGGTTGATTTGTTTGTAGCTGATCCCTATAAGGTTACATGTATTCAGCTGATATCTCTACAGGATGACTTGTTTGTAGCTGATCTCTCTACGGGGTGATTTGTTTGTAGCTGAATTCTCTACATGATGGTTTCTTTGTAGCTGAACTCTCTACAAGGTAACTTCTTCTAGCTGATCTTTCTACAGGGTGACTTGTTTGAAGCTGAACTCTCTACATGATGGTTTCTTTGTAGCTGAACTCTCTGCAAGGTAACTTTTTTATTAATGCTTTACAGCACAAGTGCTGAAGGTCTGTAGGACACCTGGTCCTACAGCCTGCTCAAAGACTTTAGCTACATAAGGTGTGTTTGAAAAGTCGGAGAAAGGAGAAAAAAATCCATGACTGAACCTAGGTAGCCTCGAACCTGCAGCCATCCGATTTACGCTCAAACGCTTACAGGAGTCTACCAGGTGGTAAGGATGTTTTCTCCTTGTTATTTTCATGTAATTATATCCATAGGAATTCTAGAGAGTAACTCATTATCTCTAAGTACCCCAAGTAGAACCAAATGGACACTAGTTTATTTATTAATGCTTTACAGCACAAGTGCTGAAGGTCTAACTTCTTCTAGCTGATCTTCCTACAGGGCGATTTATTTGTATCTGAATTCTCTACAGGTTGGTTTGTTTGTAGCTGAGCTCTCTACATGGTGGTTTCTTTGTAGCTGAACTCTCTGCAAGGTGACTTCTTATAGCTGAACTATCTACACAGTGATCTTTTCATAACTGAACTCTCTTCACGGTGATTTGTTTCTAGCTGATTTCTCTATAGGGTAAATTGCTTGTAGCTGAACTCTCTACAGGATGGTTTCTTTGTAGCTGATCTCTACAAGGTGACTTCTTCTAGCTGATCTCTCTACAGGGCAATTTGTTTGTAGCTGAATTCTCTACAGGATGATTTGTTTGCAACTGAATTCTCTACATGATGGCTTCTTTGTAGCTAAAACTCTATGCAGGGTGATGTGGTTGTAGCTGAACTCTCTACTGGATGGCTTCTTTGTAGCTGAACACTCTGCAAAGTTATTACTTCTAGCTGATCTCTCTACAATGTAACTTCTTGTAGCTGATCTCTCTACTGGGTGACTTTTGTCTAGTTGTATACTTTACAAGGTGATTTGTTTGTAGCTGAATACTCTACAGGGTGATTTTTTGTAGCCAAACTCTCTGTAGGGTGATTTGTTTGTAGCTGAACTCTCTATAGGATGGTTTCTTTGTAGCTGATGTTGCTATGGGTGACTTTTTTCTAGCTGATCTCTCTACAGGATGGTTTCTTTGTAGCTGAACACTCTACAGGGTGATCACTTCACAGCTGAACCCTCTACAAGGTGGCTTCTTCTATCTGATCTCTCTACAGTGTGATTTGTTTGTGGCTGAACTCTCTACAAGGTGACGTTTTCTAGCTGAGTTCTCTCTTATTTCTAGCCGATCTCTCTACAGAGTAACTTGTTAGTAAAACTGAAGTCTTTACATGGTGGATTTTGGTTGTTAAACTCTCTGCATGAAGACTTGTTTGCAGCAGAACTTCTGAAGAGTGAATTGTTTGAAACTGAACTCTCTACAGGGTGCATGACTTGTTTATAGTTGAACTCTCTTCAGTGTGACTTGCAATGTTTGAATCACTACAGTAATATATTTGTAGCTGAACTCTCTATAGGGTGACTTGCTTGTTGCTGAACTGTTTATAAGATTAATTGTTTGCAGCTGAACTCCCTACAGAATAACTTGTAATGTAATAGAGTTCTATAATGGAGTAAATAAATTAGCTGAATGCTCTATTAGGATGACTGTTCTATTAGAGTATCTCGATCTTGCATTTGCTATAAATTATGGAGTTGGCTTTCGAATGATAACTCCGTGGTTTGTAATTCGATTGTTTCTGTATTACTGCAAGGACTTTCTATGAAGATTATTCCAGCTATACACCGATTTTCAGCTCATTGCTCTTAGCGGTTTGCCTAGTAGGCGTAAAAACTAATACTTTTTTATTCATAAAAATCGATCGCGTGATTGTGACACAGGTTGGGTTTTGTCTCATATCTCCTTGGTCTTTATCTCGATTCCTTTCAAACCACCAAAAGGCACTTTTACGATGGTTACTCCATCTACATAGCAATTTTCAACTTATTCCATGAAGCGGTTTACCCTGTAGGCGTGACAACATATCGATCTTGTTTTACGCGAATAATCGGTTATAACTCCCGTACTATTCATCGGTTTTGATCAAGTTTGATGCTAGAATTCGCCTTTGGACTCCCTTTCTGTGTGCCAAATTTCAAGGCGATCGGAGTACGCGTTTGCGTTTTATAGCAATTTTTGCAAGTGTGCGAAAACATGAAGAAGAATAAGAAAAAAACGAAGAATAAAAACCGAAACTTTGGCAGCTCGTATCTCGGAAATGGCTGGAGCGATTTCCTTCAAATGTGGTATGTAGACTCCCCTGACTGGCGGACAACTCTGTAGCAAATTTGGTTCCAATCGGATAATGGATCCCCGAGATACAATGGATACAAATGTTAGGCGCAATCTGTGAATTTGCGCAGTTTATAAATTACGCTGCGCATTTTGTGAATTCATAAAATGCGCAACAATTTATAAATTGCGCAGCTCGAATGAGGACACGGTTCGGTGCGATCGAGTGTGCAATTTACGACCTACTATCGTTTCACACCTGGTAGTTCACGCGATTTAAGACCTAATTTCGTTTCACACCTGGTGGTTCACGAGACCTCCTTGTGGTTCTTATAGTGCTTGCGAGGTGTGAGCTTCAACGAGTTAGCTAGCTAGTCAGTATGTCGAAAGAAGGCCACAGAGAGCTGTTCGAAAAGTTCTGCAGAACGAAGTATTTTGATCACACCACTACAAGCAAGACAGTATCAGAGGAGAAGGCTAAGAAAATCATAGACGTTTTGAATGGAATTGAAAGACTGAGCGATGTTTCAAACTCCTTCAAATTCTGGGTTATTAAAACGAAGAAGTTTGCTTTATTAAACTATTTAGAGTTGAAGTTAGAAAATGTCCTATGTCTGCCAGCCAAGCAAAGCATATCAGAACAATTCAATATATTTTAATGTCATTCAGCTATAGTATGAAAATGTACTGTTTGTTCAATTAGAATTTTTTTTAAAAACTGATTCTACAGAAACCTGTTAATTTTAGCAACTTTTAATATGCTCACCTGTATAGCACATATATCATATAGGGGGTGGGTGGGTGGGAGGGTGCGGAGGGGAGGGGTGCCCACGCACAAGAAGTGGTTGACAGTGAAAAAACAGTCTATAAGTATCATGCAACAGTTTAAATATATACGTTCTTTGATATTGTATATGCTTTAGTTTGCCAGTGATAGTTATAAACAGCGAACAGAATGTAATGAATTGCCCGCCCACGCACAATTTGCGCCTTCGTTAAAATGGCCTTGCTCAGACGATTAAATGTCTAGTACGTAGTTTTCTGTATAAATACTTTGGTTTGTTTATCATGCTGTAATATTGATCTGCTGTGTTATGCTATAATAATATTAATGCTTATATTATTATTTTAATGATGTTTCTATTACTTTAGTGCACGGTGGGAGGTGGAAGCGTCCATGATGACGATTGGGCACTGTGCAAATAAGGTGAGTGTATGCTTTGTACAAAGAAACCCACGTAGCTGTGCAGGGCTCATCTTCTGTATAGTCTTTGTTTTTGTTTTTTTCGAGGGGTAGTCAACGCCCATGAAAAACACCGAAATGGTGTACCAGAGGGGTTGCCAACTCCCACGCAAAGCACCCAAATGGTGTGTACGAGAGTCCCAATCTTTATGTATTTTAAAAGCATTTAGTGAGATTGCTAACTAGTAACTACCTGTACAGTTGTTGATCTACATCTTGTTTTAGCTATTCGTGATCGATCGTTGTCTACTGTGTTAAACTCACTTTCTCCATTATTTTTACGTGATTTTGGATTTAGGATTTGGTTTCTAAAATATTTGTGTATTTCTGATTGGATTTCTCACATAGTGTACAAGAGTCCCAAGGCATTGGCTACCCCTCGCTTTTTACCAAAAGTCAGTTCATCTCTAGTTGACAAAGGTAGTCTGACCATCTAATTATGATATTAGAATCTAAATTAAATTCTTGATCGCAGATACACATTTCCCTTGTTGCTATATGTGGTGGACCACAAAATTAACTAATGTAAACAACCCTTACCATACCTTGTAGTGTTTTATTTTTATGTGAATATGTAGTGTAGTGTAGTGTAGTGTGTGTATGTGTGTGTATGTGTGTGTGTGTGTGTGTGTGTGTGAGTGTGTGTGAGTGTGTGTGTGTGTGTGTGTGTGTGTGTGTGTGTGTGTGTGTGTGTGTGTGTGTGTGTGTGTGTGTGTGTGTGTGTGTGTGTGTGTGTGTGTGTGTGTGTGTGTGAGTGTGTGTGTGAGTGTGTGTGTGTGTGCGTGCGTGCGTGATAAAGATTTTTTTAAATTCACCAATTAAAATGTGACCATTATTTCCACAGGTTTACATTCTGGAGATCTGCAAACAGCTAACTTGAAAGTTTTATATTGACCATTTTTTTAAAAATTAATATTTATTTGATTACATTTACAAAGTTGGATCATGTGATCAAAATAGTTTAACGTGTTATTAGCATGATGTACAATGGCTATTGACCATTGAAAAGTTGATGAATTAAACATTCACGAAAGGAATGCTTCTCCATTGCAACTCGCCCACGCAATATAGCGCGTGCTTCACTAATAATTAGAGCTCAGCCGGGGTATGCGACTATTGGATTGAGATGGTGATTTTTATAAAATTATTTGTATCATGTATAACGTTCGTAACGAACGGTATAACTAGCTGAAGTATTCAAGCAAGGAGTGATCTAGCCTTGTATCACCGGGATTCGTTAAAAAGTTCGCGCCTGGATTGTTGGGGTGAGCCAATATTTTCATTGCCAATGGTTTTATGTGTAATGTTAAACCCCCTACTTTGTACCATGAAAAAGGCCGTATTAAGCTGTTGCGTTTTACGTGAAAGTAGATGTCATCTTGGCCATTCCTGCTAGAACGGGGGAAAGGTTTAAAAGTTATCTGACGCTCCATGACAGAGCCTTGAAAACCTGCTTCCAGTGTAGACGCATGTATCTTGTAAACGAAAAAAAAATTTTTTAAGTCGCTTAATTGTTTGATATGGAGTAAGAAATGATGGTTTTTTGTGCCTCTCTTCACAAAACTATATTACAGAATGATAATGACAAAACTGTCTTTGGTCATCATCGCATAGTGGCAACAGCTGAGAAGTTTTATGATATATTAGAGCGTGTGCACTCAACGGAAAATGGGCATGTAGGCTACAAGAAAACGCTTGCAGAGGTATGGGAATCGTGTATGCTGTCATATTATTAAAGTGTCACCAAGTTTTATGGTCACTGAGACTGCATAATATAGTGAAGATGGGGTGGTCCTATGTTTATATTAAAGCCACGCTTAATTTAATTTTGTAACTAAACATGTGAGCCCATTCCTTGGAGTACTGAGTTGGAAATAATACTGAGATAATAAAAGAAATCATTACGTGCGTGCAATGCAGGCTTTTGCTGAGATGATCAACTAATGTTTTAGTCTATTGTGGAAGTAGTTTTGGGAATATAGTGCTACACAGTAGAAAATTGAGCAAAGAAATCAATTTGAACAGTGAATATACTGACTACAAGTGCTTATATTCACAGCCATAACTTTAGAAGAGTTTGAAAATTTGGTTTGGATGTTGACCATAATATATTGGCATATATCTATCAGGGATATAACGAATTGGTTAAAATAGTAAAATAGTAATGGTTAATTCCAGATGAGTTAGCTAGCTGCATGGTGCTTGGTTTTTAGAAGTAGCACAACATCAACTTGTTTCTGATTGCACTAGTGTGATAAACAATCAGAACACATACATGCCACACTTCAGAGCCAGACAATTATGTCCTTTAATTGCAGTCAGCTGCTGGTGAAAACAAAACAATGGGAACTGCACTCCTATACCTTTAAGTATTGAAATCAAGACACTCTAATAAAGCAGTCATAGCCAAATGTGTATAACATAGCTATGCCATAACAAGAACAGTGTGGTCCAGTCATGTCATTGTATCATTGAAGCTACATGTATTGTATCTGTCAGTAGTTTAAATGTCAAATAGTTGTTTGACTTGTTCTTCTAAGGAAAGTGTCTATACAGAAATTTAACACCTTATTATTATGGTTTCCTTGCATGAAGGAGATGATCATGTAATATAACAGAAAACAGACACTTGTCAGAACCAGAATGGTTTATCCGTGAGTTTGTTATTGTGGTGGCCATGTACTGCTTGCTTTGGTTTGGCCTCTGACGTTGTGACAAGTCAGACAGACAGTCAGGCAGACAAAAAATGAGTTTTGATGATTTTTAAAAATACAGGATTGATGTTTGATACACTAAGACTATTCAAAACTCATTTTCATCTCATATTTGTATGGTTTTCAACTACAACATTTTGAGAGGCGCCATTTATTTTCTTTAGTATTTGATAACAGTACCTATTTCACACTGCCCACTTTTGTTTGTATGTCTAATTATATTTCCCGGCATTCTTAAGTATGTGTATTTAACAAACTTGCCCACAATTATCATAATTTCTAATTGTGTTACTATTGTAGGTCCAAAGAATGTATGAAGGTTTGCCAAGGGAGGCAGCTCAATATTTTTGTAGCACATGCCATATTTGCCAGCTGAAGCAACCACAGAATTGTACTGCTCCTTTGAAGCCAATCATTTCATCAGGATTTTTAACACGTTGTCAGGTTTGTTGTGGGAGAGAGTATAATTTACATAGAGGACTATTCACTCTTGCTTATTTTAGATTGATTTGATAGATATGAGGCACATGCCAGATGATTCTTGATGCTACATTGCACATTACATGGACCACTGGTCAAAGTTTCACATGCTATGGCCACTGATAAACAAGAGCGCCATTGAAGTAGCTAGTGGGCTTGTGCACAAGGTTTTCCCATATTTTGGGCCCCCCAAAATATTGCAGTCAGATAATGGAAGGGAATTAATTTTGTTAATGAAGTTATTAGAGAGATATTGAAGTCATGGTCAGGAGAAGTGACAATAATCAATGGTAGACCTCGCCATTCACAGTCACAAGGTTTAATTGAAAAGGGCAACCATCTTGTAGAAATGCAGTTGCAAGCATTTAAATGTGAGCACAAGGATTCCAACTGTGTATCTTGGACTGACTGGCTGCCATGTATTCAATGTAAGTACTAGTATGAGCCCAACTAATATGTAATATGCCCTTGCAGATAATTTAAATGTTCAAGTGTGTCGCACTTTAAAACAAAGCTGATATGAAGTGGTGTTTGGCCAGCCACCAAGGTTAGCCCCATTTGCTGAACTTCCCGAAGGAGTTGACCATTGTATAATGGAAGAGGATTTAACTGATCTTATCAAAGATGGTTAGTGGTTCAATAGTGATGTAAAAAAATCATGTGGCGCTTTCAACTAGATGATATGTCACTGCTATTTGATGAATTACCACCAACTGTGTTTCCACCAACATCTAGTTCAAGGATGTCACCACAACAACTGAGTAGAAGTACATCACCACCATCTAGCTTAATGATGTCACCACGGCGACCAAGTAGAAGTGCATCACCACTGTCTAGCTCAAGGATGTCACCACAGCAAGCATGTCAAAGTGTGCCACCACTGTTACCTGACAAACCATTGTCAAATCAAATTGTATCTCCTATAGCATCTCCTACAGATGATACGTCATCACCACCTGATCACATGGAGTCGGAGTCTCAGAGGTACAAATCATTACCAATTTTGTGTAGACTGCTATAGCTTTTTTGACCAGTGAAACTTCCTAGTTATAACTACACAAGCCATGTATAAATACATTCTGTGGGATCAAGTATCAAGAAGTGAAAATGTTTAGTTTCAGTGAAAATCTTTGTCGTTATTGTGTGAGGCCTATATTTCTTTTATCAAGTTGTTTAAGCATGGAGGTTTTGTTATAACTGTAGTGTTTGGTGTTCTGTCTATGTGATTTCAGCAATGCCCTTATGTTTATAGCAATATGTTATTATTCTGTTAGCAAAAACACAGTGAAAAATCATATGATTACCTCACTACTCGTGATCGCCATAAAGCAATTTGGGAGGCAGCAGACTTAGAGTACTGAAAGAATGCTGAAAGAATGAAATTGCAGTATGCAAAAGTTAAACATTGTTAAGTTAAACATTGTAGACAAAACTTATGTGCATGCATTGATTTGACATCCAGGTCAATAGTATGGTGTTCACATGCATTTATACGTAGTATAGTGCATCAATAGAAGTCAATGCCTTGTGATAAATATAATCCTGTGGAGAAATTATATATATATTTTTGTTTATTTAGAACCATTGAATGACTATTGCCATTCCTGTGGAATGATTGGTTTGGTGGATGATGATACAACTCCCTTGGTAAGCTCTAGTTACATTAACGAATTTTGTATTTATGTGTGTGAACTCTGTAGGTCAGGTGCAATAGCTGCTCATGGGGGTACCACAGACAGTGCTTAAGAAGGCATGAAGTGACAATCTCACAGGACAAAAACAGTTTTAACTTTGTAGGGCCATGC
Organism: Dysidea avara; assembly: GCF_963678975.1. NCBI lineage: Eukaryota > Metazoa > Porifera > Demospongiae > Dictyoceratida > Dysideidae > Dysidea > Dysidea avara. Next base: position 16,241,276 of record NC_089275.1, on the reverse strand, counting down.
TGTTCAAAGAATGGGCCTGTGTTTGTGTATAGCTAACTGCTGTATTGGAGCTAATTCCAAGTTAAAATTGTAACTTTGTCACAAGCTGAATTTGAATATTAAAAAATCAATTAGATCTATACTGAATTTAAATATTGTGTTCTAGCTAGTACATCAGGGGCGTGGTGTTGGATGTGTGCTCCATGCAGGAACTTGATCAGACAGAATGCACCTTATCCAATCCAACTGCAGAGTACGCAACGGAACCTTGGAGGGAGAGATAGTCAATGCAGAGAAAGCGGAACCGTCTTGACCAATGTTCCTTCATCGTTGTAGTAAACATATAGCTATCAAGGGGCTTATTAAAGTTATATAAAAGAAAATGAAAAAATAGGATCACATTAGACCATTAGAATCATTAATAATCAGGCGTAAACACGATAATTATTGGTAGCATCATTTGCAATCCATGCCATCTACCAATCTGTGGGCAGAGCAGTAAACTTCCCAATCTGTGGGGGCTTATTACACCTCTCTGAAAACAGCCATGATACGCACTTGATCAGCCAAGAACGTAACGGCGGTACACTGAATGGACCAGAATCCAAAGAGTTCATAAAATGCGCAGCTCTTACAATAGTTCACAAATTGCGCAACAATTTATAAATTGTTGCGCATTTTATGAATTCACAAAATGCGCAGCGCAATTTATAAACTGCGCAAATTCACAGATTGCGCCTAACACAAAAGTGTGAAAATGACGTTTTCTTTCTTCCTGTCAATATACCCACGGTGTGGCGCGCCAGCTTCTTGGGTCGCACGACACACTATCGTGTGGCTTGACCCACGGTGTGGCGCGCCGGTTTCTTGGGCCGCACGATACACTATCGTGTGTCTTGATGCTAGCAAAACTTTTGACAACATCATAGGTAGGGTCCGCAATCCGAAAAATCAACTTTTACAAATCGATCCCCCTACCATTGTGGGATAACTCTTTTTTTTTTTTAAATTTATTTATTAATTTTTTTTTTTACAGTTACAATACAAATTACTCTACAACTAAACTACAAACACAATTAATTACAACAGGGGTTTGGGGAAAGGAAAATCAGAGTCCTCACACTGCAAAGGCCAGTACCGTAAAATCATACGGGCATTGTTCGTCCATAAAGAAACTGAAAGTTGTTGTAACAAATGTTTATGAGCCTGTTTGGTTGATGCACCACTTTTGGCTGTGGTGCGTTCAGCAATGGTATGAAGGGAATGAAGCGCAAATGGTGACCAAAAAACAAAAGTTTCTACAACAAGTGGGACAAAGTCACACCCCGCCTCCTCTACAGCATCTTGATGTCTCTGGTCCTTGGCTAACTCACCAGCTGCAGCAGCTACCCCAGCACAAGAAGAAGAAAAAGAAATGTGAGAAGGCTGGGTAGTGCTACGAACAGACACATCAAAATAAACTGGACGACCATGCTGAAAATCAGGGTGGTACACATCACCTGGGCGAGAATTATCTTCATAAGAAACACGTTGTTCCTTCAAAACTCCTGAGTGACTCTGGGACAAAGCATGACAAACAATGTCAACTAGAGCATCATGGTGACGAATTCTTATAGGACCATGAGAAAATTCTAGAAGATGGTCACCAAATTGGTCGATGGAAGTACAACACACACATAATGGGGAAAGTGGAAATAGAGGGATTCCGAACCACAAACGAAGGCCAACAACAAACTCAGGACCAGGAATAGCCAGAGTAAGGGAGACTTGAGGAATAGCTTTGAGCCATCCACTGCTAGTACCAGATGAGTGAGAGAGAGCAGTAAGTCGAGCACGGTTTCGGATGTTGAAAGAAGCAAATAGTTGGTCATACTGATTTTGATCTAACAGAGCCTGTAAGTCCTGCTGGGTAGCAGAGGGAATAAAGATATCAGATGTAAACTTTTCAAAGGTAGCAACAGCATGTTCTTCATTTGGAAACACTAGATCATGAAAGTCCTGGGATAGAAGATGAGAAGCCAGGAGACGAACACTATTACATGAACCCAAAAAGGCCGCAGCAGCGGAAGAAAAGGATGAGCGCAAGCCCAGACCCCCCAAGTGAAAAGGTAAATTGGCTTGGCACCACTTAAGAATCATTAGGAAGACTACATTGTATTATGCGACTTAGGCAAGATTTAAGATTAGAATCAAACTGTGGGATGGGATGTTCATTGGGATGGGATGTCCATTGTCGTATCCCATTGCTATATCCACCATGAAACCGGAGGCACGATTGTTGTCTACACAGAACTATCAATTTTAGTATTTCGTGAGATGCAAAAATTATTTTTTAAATTTCGTGCTCCGCACAATGAACAGGATAGAACTTGCTGCTTATCTAGATACTATCTAGAGTTAATGTAGTTAAAAGTACGCACAGTAATAAGCAAATGATTCACTGGGTTCCCGGCACAGGGTTGCTTTCTCTCAAAAAGCAGAACACGAAACACACATTTTCGAATTCAAACTGCCCCACCAGCCAAGACAAGTAAAGCCAATTCTTCCTCATAGTGTTGTGATAAGGTTGGATGCATAGTCTGTCTATGCTGTTAGTCTGGAAAGGATCTGAGACTTCTCACCATCTGGGTGAAGAACGTCAAAATTTTCGTGCGTCATTTCAAGGGATTCTCTCAATGGTACCAAAGTGCTTTCCAGTACTACTGATGCTACACTGGTCACTTAATTTTGTTTAGAATGATGATAAATGATGGATCAAAACGTTTGGTAGTATATAGTAGTAGTTGGTGTTTCTGTGATTTCATAACCCCGGGAAAAAAAATAAATAAATAAATAAGATGCAGTATACCAGCAGCTCACCAGGAGCTCCTCCCAGCTCGAATCAAAAATGAAAGATTTTGCATTTTTTCGTTTTTTTTGGATGTTTTGCAGCATAATGGTGATGTAGGGTGATCTAGTGAAGATTTGAAGCTGCTGTGGAGTGTGAGAGGTGAAGTCAAATTTGGACAATTTTACTGCCTCCCTTGATGCATAGCTTAGAGCGAGGCGTGGAAGCCATGGATGAAATAATAATTGACAACCACTGCTACCAAACGTTCAGGGACATCTTTTGCCATAGTTTTAGTTTATAATTGATTATTTTGTGGCTGGAGAAGCGCTGGAAATGGCTAGAAAGCGCGACACATTTCTGTGATGCTGCAGAAAATTTTGACGCTCGTCATCCAGATGGTGAGAAGTCTCAGATCTTTTCCAAACTAACAGCATAGACAGACTATGCACCCAACCGTCTCGAAACACTATGAGGAAGAGTTGGCTTATCTTGCCCTGGGTGGTAGGGCAGTTTGAATTCGAAACTTCGTATCTCTTTGTCTGTTTTTTCAAAGAAAGCAACTGTGTGCCGGGCACCCAGCAAATCATTTACTTATTTCTGTGCGTACTTTTCAACTACAACAACTCTGGATACGATTTGGCTAAGTAGCAAGTTTCATCCGGTCTTTTGTGTGGAGCACGAAAGTTTAAAAATAAATTTTGCATCTTGCGAGATACTGAAAACAATATTTCTGTGAAGACAACAATCGTGCCTCCGGTTTCATGGTGGATCAAGCAATGGGATACTACAATGAACATCCCACGATGGTAGAGGGATTGATTTGTAAAAGTTGATTTTTCGGATTGCGGACCCTATCATAGGGCATATCTAGGAGACACTGCTGGGGGAGGCACTAAGAGAAGAATGGAACTCTAGTACACAAGTTATATTCCTATATATACATATAACTTTGTTTGGTATATATAGCTGGGTGAATGAATAGCATACACTTTCTGAGACTTTAGTTGGTTATCTTCTGAGAGAAAAAAACATAAAATTACACCTCTTAGGTTTGAATTTCTGAGCATTTTAGCTAACAAAATTCATGCTTTGAAAACATAGAAAATTGGTTTGACAAACCTGTTTGATGGTAAAGTATACTAAACATTGTCATAATATACAAAACTGTCAGCTAATAACATAAGAATTGTGACTGTTCTATTAGAGTAGTGACTGCTCTATTAGATTATCTAGATTTTAGCACAAAAATTCAATCTTACTCTCTTCACAGTGTACAGTTTATAACTGTTAAGTACATTTACAACTGTTGTCTTCTACTTGCCTGTTGACTTCTAAACACAGTGTGAATACATGATTCTTGTTTCTGGTGCCAATACAGTCCTGTAAGTTCAAGGGGAAGTGGGGGCAAAGCCCCCTAAGAGGAAAACATTGCATTATAGCATAAAAGGTGCTTTGTTTGTAAAGCAACTGTAACTTACAACATTTTGCATGAAAAATTGAAATACTCTAATAGAACAGTCATTGCAAAATAAAAATCCTAATAGACAAATAGTACAATTTTGCATACTTAACTTGTTACAAAACATCATTACAAATAAATACAGGTGCACTATAATGCTACATAGCCATAGCCATGAACAAGTAAGCACAATACTATAGGGCAAGTATCAGTATTGGTTATTCTTTGACTTTACTACTTTAGTGTCGATACTGCAGGTAATTTTCTGCATTGGTAGAGCACTAATTTGTATATGTGACCCACTTAGTGAAAATCAGCTGTTTTAGCAAAATTCTATTTGCCATAAAATCACATTGAAATAGCTACACTGGGTAAAATACACGCTCAACATAAAAGATTTATGCACGCTTTAATCACGTTTGTATGCACTGAAATTAAGCCCAAATCAACTGACAAAACTTATTATAGCTCCGCAACTGGATTTTCCTGTTTATGGAAAGTAAGAAAATCTTCATATCACATTTGCACAACAGCAAAGGACACTTGAGTTATGGCCATTTATTTACGATGTAGTACAATGTTTAAGGTCGTCACTTCTTAGTTGAAATGGCCTTCTTCTTTCTCAACACAGAGTACAGGGAAAGCACTATACCTTAATTACTTTGCCAGTTCATGGTACACAGATTGAGCCAAGCCCCATTGTCATAGCTTGTTTCAATCGTGAGTTATGATCAATTATCTAAGCGCCTGTAATTTATTTCCAATATTGACTGTTGTTGCTGTACAAATCGAGTTTATCACTGTTCCAACTGTCAAATGCTATAACTCCAAGACCATTCATCACAAAAGGCTGAAACTTTGGCTGTCCACTCTTACTATAGATTAAAGAAATGCAATTCAAGGAATGTGCAGAAATGGCTGGTTTTTGCTCAGCCAGTTATGATCATTGTAGTATATCTGTGGATAAGAAGAAACAATGATTCAATTAAACTTCAATGCCATACCCAGATAGATTGATAGCCAGGAAATGTTTTCTTGATCTAACTTTATAATTGTACATACATTTGGACCCACGAAAAGTCTGTGGTTTCTCACTTTATCAATGGTCCAGGGAATAGAAGAGTTACACTGTATACAGTAGATGCATTACTTGTACCAAGAGTTTTTTATATTATGAACACTTACTTGTACCTCGATGTGTGATTTATAGTACTGTAGTTAATAAATGGATTTTCAAAGTACTTTGCTGCATTCACGCTTTGAAGATCAGTACAGGCAAATGCACATGAAAACATGGTCAACATGTTTACATCCTATGTGAGTATGTGCATGAATTTATGATTTCATCTTCAAAGTGGTCATGAGTGTAAAGTAATTTAGTAATTAGTTTCACACATTGAGGTGCAAGTAATGCTTGTATACAGTAATACTCCTCCATTCCTAGGACCATTATACAGTGCTCATATTACAGAAACCACTTAAGCATCTTGCATGGTCCAAATGTATGTGTACCATTAGCAGGAACAGATCCAGGGTTTGGCAAGCTATGACCAGCATAGTAGGTAGCTATATAAAGCAGAAGAACAGAACCCTGGAAGCTACAGGTATCTTATGATGTAGGGTAGTTTTAAGCACAAATGTCTAATAAACCATGCTTTCTAAGTAGTCTGCATTGATCAAGAGCTGTAGAGATCAAGCAGCTTTCTAAGTAATCTGCATTGATCAAGAGCTGTAGAGATCAAGCAGCTTTCTAAGTAGTCTGCATTGATCAAGAGCTGTAGAGATCAAGCAGCTTTCTAAGTAGTCTGTATTGATCAAGAGCTGTAGAGATCAAGCAGTGATATGCAGTCACGAGTTCACTTTCAAGCCCAAAGTAACGTGTTGTATAGAATGACATGCAAAAGACCAAATACGTTTAAATTCCTAGCAGGTTATATAGCTAAGTGTACATATGTCCATGGATTAGTGCTACAGATGCAAGTTGCAATTACCATGGAGGTTAGAGTATTTGACTGACTGCTCTTTTGGAGTATCTCAATCTTTTGTATGATTTTGTTTGGAGAAGAAGAGGGGCACATGCCCCCTGTTCCCCCCCATCTGGATCCACCACTGACTAGAGTGGGAATATAAACAGGCATCCTGCTTATGAATGTGTCCAGGTATCCCTTTGAAGAGTTTTGTTATGTGTACCTATGCAACCATATAAATAGGACTAAGTCCAGTGCAGTAGGAGTCAACTTAATAAAGAAGGTACAGTGTATTTTGAAGAAACATTCACATTATATGTTTATGGACACATGGTTGCCTGCAATTTAAAGTCAACTTGTCTAATAAGGACCATTTTTAGATTTGCTAAAAAGGGTTGATGCTTTGGTGCTATACATTAATATCCACTTAAAGCAACTGCAGCACATAGGTGGTCTTTCATTACAGGTGGTCTCTAATACAGGTTGCACTGTACCTAGACACCTTCACTCTGTAAGACAAACTTGGCATGGCCTGGTTGCGAGTGGTTATTGTAGATGCACACTCCCATATAGCAATAATAGACTACAACATTTCACTTCATACCACAACATAATTCATTATATATCTTGAGCCCATTGTGGTACCACTACAAAACTTTTATCAAACATAGACCATGATCACAAAAATATTACTCACAAAAATTATATCTCTTGAGCCCATTACTCACAAAAAAATAAAGAATTTCAAACAACATTTTTCAAAATAAGTTTTCAATACAGTACTTTTGAACCATAATTAAGTAGATATTTCATAATTTAGGGATTACTGGAAGGTCAATCAACAGTCTTCCTTTAGTGAAATTATGTTTAAAAATATTTACACAGTGCAAAGTTACGGTCAATTTTGTAACTAGAGATGGAGCAAATTTTCATGAAAATTAATATTCAAAATATTTGTGGTCATAAATCAGAAACTATGGGGTGTGTGGATCTAAATCTTTGCATGAGTGATAAGCACCACAGGTACTAAAAACACACCAAGTTTTGTCAAAATCTGATAGGTGACCCTAAATTCCTGGTTGATTTGACATGGAATTACCCACACAAAATTTGACCCATTTTAATATATAATTTTTTTATTATTGCCTGAATTTTCCATGACTGCAACTGACTGCATTTTGATATTAAGAGCTAGTACTAGTAAGAGAAAGTTGATCAGTACAGGGAGTAGAGTATTACATCATTTTGTTTGCTGGCATGTAAAATGTGTGGTAAAGGTACCTTTTCACACGTATAACTATGCATATCAATTTGCAAACAAACAAGCACTTATATAGTGTACGTACCTTCAATAACCTTATCAGTTTTACCACACTAATAATATAAAGTTTTGAAATGATTATTGCAAAAACTAAAACAAAGACATCCAGAATGGTGCCTCTTCTTAGAGTACTTTTACAGTATCTCTCCAGCTTAGGATCTATTTTTAGATCAACTTCAAGATGACCACGCTGAAGTTTGTTTTTCATAGTAATATCAACATGATACACAGCATTTATTGCATTGTCGCGTTCAACGATGCCTTTTTGATAAAAGGTAGTAAGAGTGAAACTAAATTTCATCTGTTGTAACCTAAAATGATGATACATAAAATATCATCAATAGAAATGTATTCCATCACCTATTGTACAATGTACATGTAGTGCTGATCGAAATACATACACATTAAAAATTGAACACATTACTTAATTAATAGACTTGAAATTATAAACTTATGCATTTTTGTTTCTTTGGTTGTGGCTTACTGTCCCAATAGGGACCTGCAAGAATTTATGAGTATATGCGTATATAGAATTTACTGTTGTATAAGTCCACTTGGATTTTCAGTAGGCTTGAGCCAATAATGCTTTGAAAATTACCTATTATGCTTTGAGCAGTGATCAAAAATTCAGCCTATTATGTTCAAGATTATGCTTGAGAGCTGAATGTTTATTAGAGTATAGCTGCATTTATGACTGCTGTATTAGAGTAAGTGACTGTTCTATTAGAGTATCTTGATCTTATTTCCATAAAGCGTGAATAGTCAGTCAAGAAATAGTAAAAATAATAATACTGCAAGGTTATTGATATGAAATTCAGTTATGATGTGCAGTGTGTTCATGTTGTGCAGTATTTTTGTTGCATGCTTTGCACGTTTTAATTAAAATTCTTGAAAATCATCCCATTATGCTAGCATAATGCTTGATGCTTTTGCTAGCTTATTATGTTTGAAATTATGCCGGCGTAATTGACACAAGCCTAATTTTCAGGGTAAGTAAAAATGGCAGATCCAGGGACCAAGGACCCCGGACCTAGGGGACCCACCGGGGTCCAATTCGTCTTGGAATTTTATACCCTTTATGTACAATATTATTCTATACTTGACTAGGTGCTTCTGCAAGTGACCAATCCACTTTTTCCCCATCATGGTGTCTCACACAATGCTTAGAATTTATAAACACCTCTGAAAAATGCATTTATATGCCACTCTCCTGCTGCACAATAAGTATACTAGCCTATTATGTCGCCTATAGCTACTAAAGTTTAGAAATATTGTGCAAATGCATCATGATGTATGAAGTCTGGTTGTTGAGCTGCTGGACTGAAACTTGCTTAGCTAGTAATCACTATTTCCCTGAATATTTGTTTGCACAATGTTTCCAAACTTTAGTACCTAGGCAACATAATAAAATTATGCTCATTGTGCAGCAGGCGAGTTGCGAGTGTCCTATAAATGCAGTCAGCTTCACACACTTTTTAAGAGGAGCTTATAATTTCTAATCGGTTTACCGTATGCAAGGAAATTTTGAAATCACAAAAATTTGACGAACTTGATGAATCGGTTTAATTTGTCAAATTTAAATTCATCAAATGTGACCGGATTTGCGAAAAGGTACCTTTTTCACACACACAATTTGACCCATTTTTTGAAGTTTAATGTTTCATAACTTTTTGACCATGGCATATAATTGCTTGAAATTTTCAATAAATGTAGGTACAGTATCTGGCTACATTTTGAGACTAAGCGCAAGATAATCAGTATAAGGAGTCAAGTGTTACATCATTTTGTTTGCTGGCATGTTAAATGTGTGGAAAAGGTACCTTTTCACAAATCCGGTCACAAATGTTTATAAGCACCCTTAAAAGTACAGGTTTTGCCTACAATTTCTTGATTTTTGTCAACATTTTATTCGTCAAATCTGCTGAAGTCTGAATTCGTCAAATTTTTCTTACGTCAAAATTTCCTTGCATACGGTAAACATAATGTGAGACACCATGATCGGAGAAAAGTGGATTGGCCATGCGAGACTATTTGCAGAGGTACCTAGTACAAGTACAGAATATTTTGAAGTGCATAAATCCAAGAAGAGTTGGATCCTCACGGGTCCCTGGTCCTTGGTCCCCAGGTCCACTGTTTTTACCTATGCGGATTTCCAGTCTACAATATGAAGTTTAACATTCCACACAAAAACAATTGTTCAGAATAGTGTAATTATAAGCTATGCAGTGAAGGATGTACTGTACTTCTGCTACTTTACATGAATGTTAGACAAAGAATCCATGATTCTCTAATGTATTCATGTGTGTATGTATGTATGTATTGCTATGTATTATTATGGTAAGCATTATTAATGGCACGCATGCGTGTAACTTGTTGAGTAGTCATTAACTAGAATCTGAGCACAAGGCTGACAAATGTAATGTTTATTGCATTTTCGGCAATGTAGATAGCTCATGGGCACATTAAAAAATTTAATTCAGCTAAAGAAACAATAGAAGATTTCTATGAGCATTTCGAATTCTACTGCACGGCCAATAGCTAACATCAAGTCTGAAGATGAAACCCAGCAAGCCCACAAAAATACCCTTTTTATAACTATGTTGGGGCAAACTGCTTCATCAAACTATGTGATTTGGCAAGTCCTAATGATATTACGATTTTAACAATGGACCAAGTGGTAGCACTACTGACAGCGCACTACCGAGAAAGCAGAACACTATAAGTTCTTCAAGCGTATGCAGGAAGATCAAGAAAGAACCACTGATTTTATTCCAGCTTTAAGGTGGCTAGCAAAGACATACAGTTTCGGTCAGTATTTGGACACCGCCCTTCACGATCAGTTTGTCTGTGGTTAAATGATTGTAATGCCAACATGAACTCCTCAGCATACAGGACCTGACACTACAAACGGCCATTCAGAAGGCCACTGCAGTTGAGACAGCCACAAGGGAAAGCTGGGGAATACATGGTGCTCCAGCTGAGTGATTGGCAAGCAAGGAGTTGCACAAGATGTCTGCCAAACCTCTATGTTATCGCTGTGGCAGGTCTGGTCACCAACTAATGCAATGCAAATACAAAACTTTTAAATGGCACAATTGCCAGAAGGTTGGACATTTGGCTTCAGTGTGTAGTTCCAAGCAGCCTGCTGACCAACAAGACAAGGACACTGCCAGGGGTAAACGTATTAGATCCGTGCAAGAGACTGTTGAAAGTGATGATGACAATGGTAGTGACAGTTCAGGATACTTCCATAACATTTTACAGTTAGGCACACGAGCAAACAAGTTTCTGCTCACAGTAGACATCAACTCAAGACCAATTGAGATGGAAGTCAAGTCAGGGGCAGAACGCTCTACTATTCCTTTGTCAATCTTTGAGCAGTTCTTGACAGATGTGTGCATGTTAAGCCATCTCAAGTTTCTTTATACCAATATGATAAATCCCACTGGTTGTCACTGGGGAATCATTAAAATCAATGGTACGATTACTCTGGCTAGTTTTAACAACTGAGACCCAGTCTGGTCTTATCGCTTATTTGAAAGTATTGAGAAATGGCGGTTTTAAGTATTTGGTGTGTTGTAGTTTGCCAATGGTTGAAGCTACATGTGTATCAAATTTTCACATGTTTTATGCCAATTCCTTACCTAACAGAGCATTCACTGTACAAGTAGCCAACAGCTAAGTTTCCACCATTTTAGATAGTTTTTCAATGTATCAGGCAAGCTCCCAAAGGGGAAGGTGGCGGAGGCCAGGAAGGAGGGTAAGAGGCTGTTTAACAATTTGATAGGAAGGTGTAGGGTTGAGTTACGCCATGTTATGGGCCATTCAGGTCTCATAATTGGCTTAAATGAAAGGAAATCCACAGCACAGGTCTTTATTCAATACCACAGAGCTGTACAGCCACATACAGCCATCCCCAGGCTGACCAGAGCTCCATTAATGTCCCACACTGCATATGCAGATTTCCGCTAGGGTTGGGAAAAGTAGCCAGCAAAAGCAGACCACTCAAATCTAACTGATTTTGATTGTGAAATTGGATAGTTTATTCATATAGCCTTCTGTTCTTGGTGAAAAATTGAATCTGCTGACATGGGAAATAAGACCAGTTTTCCAGATCCAGTCACTATTTACGATGTCACACATGTGATCAATCATGCTGTCTGAGTGTGTGTAATAACCGTTCTGTATAACTGTACTGTATTTACCCAAGTGTACTGTATTGCCCAAATGTCTGCTAACTGTACTGTATGACTCATACAGTGCAATTATGCAGCTGTGTTTGGAAAATAAAATACGTAGTGGAACTTTGATTCTCCCATGCAGAGTACTATATGTATGCACATAATGTGCATGTGTGCACACATCAATGCTCACCTGAAACTGTTATCTCTGTTAATGAAATATTCGACCTGACTTCTCACAGTACAATCACATGTTTCGATGGAGCAACATTCAGTCTCGTTAGTACAATAAGTACAATGTCTATCATCTAATCCTGATTCTTCAGCAGTGACCATGAAGAGGTCTCGATGATAAATAGTATGATTAGCTGCAAGTAATGTAGCAACAGTTACGTGTTCACATAAAAATTCTCCTATAACCATTCAAGTGCAAATAACTACAGGTATATTGGAAGAGGAAATCTTTGGTAAACAATTATTACCATAATAGGTTTTGGTGTGAAAATTTAAACATTTTTGTTATTAGCTGAATAATATTAGTATAATTATTTACATTGCACAAAATCAATGAAATGATGCTCATTTAATCAAATTAGTCAAATATTGATCCCATCTAAAGCTCACTGTTGAAAGGGTTTCCCTTAAACATTGATTACTACACTTCTAATCATTGATACATTTACAAGCATGCCATCACCATAACTTACATGTGTTAGGAAAGAAATCAGACATATTATTTTTACCGCAATCCTCGTATTTCACATACTCAATCATCATTGTTAGGTTATGAGCATATCTTGTGGAACCGCCTCCATGAAAATAGTAAAATGGATTGACAGATTCTTCTGAGATCGTATAAAACTGCAGTTGTGAACATATGTACATTGATCAACCACATTGATCAACCACTGTACACAGAATTATGTATGGAGTGTGTACAGTAGATGAATACATACAGTACATGTTTAAAAGCTGCATAATTACACAGCAATCAGAAAGACAGGATTACTTCTCTAGTTGAGAATTAATACTCTTGGTGATTCATGTTGTAATATACTTCAGTTTGATGGCATCGAATTGAATTTTATTTTATCCTGGAAAAAGCCTTTCTTCTATAGCAAAGCAAGTTAAAACACATAAACATTTCACAGTAACTTTCAAATACACAAAGACCAAACCTACTTACAAACCAACAATATATGTGACCGGGCCTGCGAAAACAGGGCATGTGGGCACAAACTACACCCCGTCATTCTACAGGTCATATCTCAGTACTGGAATAGTATTTCTGCATTCTGTAACTTGCATCATGATGCCACTGAAATGCTTACTAAGAGCTGAAAATTGCAAAATCATAGCATAATGGTACAAAACGTTATGAATGATGAAAGTATGAAAACGTAGGTAAAAATCATGTGCCCACATGCCCTATTATTGCAGGCCCGGTCACATATATATATATATATATATCCTGTATACACAATAATAAAACTACTGAGGAGATAGTGATGAAGTGATAATGACAAAGGACAACATAGGCCTGAAGCATGTAAGTAAATTCTACAACAAAGAATTACTATGGTGAAAGAATTTCTGGGTTGAGGTAAGTGCACATCTTTGAAGGTTGGCAAAGTAGAGAGGTTAAAGATTAAAAATACATACATACATACATGACCAGGCTTGAGAAAATAGGACATATGGACACAAACTACACCCAGTTATACAATAGGCCATAAGTCCTAGAATGGAATATTTGCATTATTCCATAACTTGTATTGTATAGCTAATTAAATGCTTAATAATGGCTGGAAAATGCAGGATGGCGACACAACAAGTGCAAATTTGAAAAGCATGCAAATTGTATAGCTATGCCCACATGCCATGTTTTTGTACAATTATTATTATGTCTATAAACTGTACATCCAGTTTAGCAGGGAAGTAAATACAAATCTAATCCAAAACAGCCAAGCTGTAAAAAAAGAGTGCGGCCCCCAAAAATGCTATGGTGAAAAAAGATGTGAAATCCAAGGTGGCGGCCAAGAAAGGGCTGTGATGGTAGGTTAATGGTAAAAATTTTAATGACAATTCAGGTGAATTTGGTGCCACTTGGTCTTGGCACAAAATTCACCTGAATTGTCATTATTAAAATTTTTACCATTAACCTACCATCACAGCCATTTCTTAGCCGCCACCTTCGATTTCACATCTTTTTTCACCATAGCATTTTGGGGGCCACACTCTTTTTTTACAGTTTGGCTGTTTTTGATTAGATATCACTTCTTTTTGCAATTGTATACCCCAAATGGGGCTCTTTCAACCTATCTTTTTTTCTTTACCTCAGGAAGAAGAAAAAGATTTAACCATTATCATAATCAAGATTTAAAGCAGATTTTCATTTTTTTTAAACTTTAACTATTTTTGATTTTATCAGTAATTATACAAATCATATATAAATATTTATTACATGCCAATTATTTCTCATAGGATAACTTGTTTGCAGCTGATCTCTCTGCTGGGTGACTTGAAATGTAGCTGAACTCTCTACAGGGTGATTTGTGTGTAGCTGAACTCTCTACAGGATTCTCTCTACAGGGTAATTTGTTTCTAGCTGAACACTCTATAGGGCTATCTGTTTATAGTTGAACTCTCTCCAGGGTGATTTGTTTGTAACTGAACTCTCTACAAGATGATTTGTTTCTAGCTGATCTCTGTATAGGGTAACTTGTTGTAGCTGAACTCTGTACGGGATAGTTTCTTTGTAGCTGATCTCTCTACAGGATGACTTGTTTCTAGCTGATCTCTCTACATGGTGACTTGTTACTAGCTAAACTCTCTTCAGGTGATTTGTTAGCAGCTGAACTCTGATTTTTTTGTAGCTGAACTCTGCACAAGGTGACTTCTTCCAGCTGATCTCTCTACAGAGTGATTTGTTTGCAGCTGAACTCTCTACAGGGTGTTTTTTTTGTAGCTGAACTCTCTACATACAAAGCGACTTCTTGTAGCTGGTCTCTCTACAGGATGACTTGTTTCTAGCTGATCTCTCGGCAGGGTGACTTGTTTCTAGCTGAACTCTCTACAGGGTGGTCTGTTCATAGCTGAACTCTCTACAGGTTGATTTCTTTGTAACTGAACTCTCTACAAGGTGACTTCTTCCAGCTGAGTCAGATATCTCTACAGGTTGACTTTTTCTAACTGATCTCTCTACAGGGTGAATTGTTTCTACCTGAACTCTGTACAGGGTGATCTGTTCATAGCTGAACTCTTTACAGGTGATTTGTTTGTAGCTAACCTCTCTACATGGTGATTTCTTTGTAACTGAACTCTCTACAAGGTGACTTCTTCTAGCTGATCTCTCTGCAGGGTGATTTGTTTGTAGCTGAACTATCTGCAGGGTGATTTGTTTGTGCCTGAACTCTCTACAAGGTGATGTCTTCTACGTAGCTGATCTCTCAACTGCATGACTTGTTTCTATAGTTGATCTCTCTAGCTAAATACTCTACAGTGCGATCTGTTAAGTTTGTAGCTGAGATCTCTCTTGTTTCTAGCTGATCTCTCTATAGTGTTTGTATAGCTGAACTCTTTACAGGGTGGTTTTTTTGATTGGTTGCTGAACTCTCTATGCGGTGACTTGTTTGTACTACAGAGTGACTTGTTTGTAGCTGAACTCTCTACAGAGTGACTTACTTGCAGCTGAACATTGTATAAAGTAACTTGTTTGTAGCTGATCTTTATAGGATAGCTAACTTATTTATACAGATGAACTCTCTCCTGGGTAGTTTCTTTGTAGCTGAACTCTCTACACAATGACTTGTTTGTAACTGAATTGACTATAAGATAAACTGTTAGTAGTTGAACTCCTTACAGAATAACTTGCAATCAAATATAATTCTATAATGGAGTAAATGATAAACGTAGCTGAATGTTCTATTAGGGTAAATGTTCTATTAGAGTATCTCGATCTGGCATTTGCTACACGTAGTTGGCTTTCGAATCATAATAGTCCGGTAGATGTAACTGAAATAAGGGGTGAACCCAGAAAAAATTCGAAGAAAGCTGATTTTGATATCATTAGAAAGCAAATTTTTCATAGAATAACATATCCAAAATCCTCTAAAATACACCTTGGGGAAATTTTTTTATGGCCAATTTAGTATTGCGTAGTATGTGCCTGGATTCAGGAAAGTAGATCTTCCACGCATATCCAATTATACCAACTTTGACAACTCATAACTTCAGATTGGAAAATGGTATTGACTTAACATTTGATCAGTAGTGAGCACTAGCATCATTTATTAGGTGGCAAAAAGTTCAGATTGATATTCAACTTGATCACTAAGTTGTGGTTTCTCAAACGGATGCATTTGCAAACCCATTTTTGCAAATCTGGTCATTTGTGACCAGCAAAAATGTGTTATCCTTAAATTATTTTTTCATAAGAAACAGTTTCCCTAGCACTTCTGCAACTCTCTCTCCTCCACATTTTGCAACACACTAATAATCCATGTTTGCAACAAGAGCATAATATTGTTACCACATGGATTTGCAGTGGAAAGCTGGAATTTATATTGTACAAAATTAATTATACAACCTATGGGACTGATCCCATGTCTATCATCATCGGTTGCAGCCTTAATCCTTCTAGTTTCCAGCCCCATATTAAGTTCCCTCCAATGAATAACTTCTTGCATCAGCTAAAACCATTGATCCTGAAAACTCCATCCAGCCAACTGCAAGGGTTAGCACACTTACACAGCTCGCATGTGTAATAACTTTCTGATGCCACCATTTCCATGTACTTTGTTTGTATACCTGAGACTCCTCAATGAATCAGACTGATTCCCATCAAACTCCAACTTTTTTAAACATGTGCAATTGTTGCATTATACAATCAAGAGTTCGTAATATGAACTCTTGATACAATCCATCATTAACTTTTCAATCGTTTGCACATCATTTGATTGCTGATTAGGCCGACTTTACCTATTCAAATGTTGCGGACATTGTATCACAGCCACCCCAGGCATGTGAAAAGAGGACCTATATATATATGTCCAATAACGTCAGCATTTTTCCAAATCTTCAAAATTAATGTTTTACAACCTCTAAATGAAAAGAGATACGTTCTTGTCATGTTCTGCTACAGCATGCACCAGTAGCACAAGAATTTCATTATTGTTATCAGCCACAACAGTCACTCTACTTCCTTCAATATCAAAATTGAAGTGCACATTGGACCTTCAGTATGTCAGAATCTCTATGTGTGCAATCAGTGTGTAGGGCTGTCAGCATCCCCAGGTATGTTATGGTATGTGCAGGTGCAGATATTCAGTCAAGTGAATCTATGGAAGCATACAAAAGTCAGGAAGTTTTCTTGTAAATGAAAAGAGCAAACATCATTTGCATTGATTGTCCGATATCTGAGAGATGATGGCCAGATTGTGCATCAGAGTAATTTGGATACTGACACACTGATTGTTCAATGTAATTGAAGGAAGTAAAGTGTGTTGTAGCTGATGACACTGATGTTCTTGTCCTCATGCATGGTGCACCAGAACATAGCAAGTATATATTTTCTTTCAGAGGTTGGGAAACATTTGAGCATTGGAAAATTGATGACATTATTGGGCACATACAGTAGGTCCTACTGTAATGTCATAATTAAATCTTCTCTTTTCACATGCTTGCATGGAGTGGCTGTGATACAACATCTGCAACATTTGAACAGGATAAAGTTGGTTTAATCAAGAAGAAAATGATGTGCAAATGATTGCAAGAGCAACACACTTTCACAACTTGTATGTGCATCTACAAGTCATTCATTAGAAGGAAGTTAATGACTAACTTGATCCATTACCATAATGGAGCTGGAAACTAGAAGGATCGAGGCTGTATGCAACTGATGATAACAGACATGGGACCAGAACCAGACGTCTTAACTAAAATTTGTACAATATAAATGCAAGCTTTCTACTACAAATCCACGTGGTAGCAACATTACACTCTCAGTGTAATCATGGATTAAAGTATGTTGCAGCATGTGGTAGTTGCAGGGGAGATAGTTACAGAAGTGCTGACGAAACTGTTTACAATAATCGTGACAAATATATCTGTTCAAACTTACATGATAGGCACCTTTTTATTTCTATAACCAGTCTTACTCTTATTTCATACAGCTAATATTGATTGCAATGAATTTCTTATGAGAAAATATTTTAAGGATAATATGCATTTTTGTTAGCCACAAATGACCAGATTTACAAAAATTGGTCTACCAAATGCATTTAATAAAGAAACCACAACTTAGTGTACAAGGTGAATATCAATCTGAAATTTTCTGCAACTAATAAGTGATGCTGGTGCTCACTACTGATCAAATTTCAAGTAAATACTATTACGTTATGAGTTGTCAAAGTTGGTAAATTGGATATGTGTGGAAGATCCACTTTACTGAATCCAGTCACATATGCCTCAATACTAAATTGGCCATAAAATTTTTTCCCCAAGGTGGATTTCAGAGGATTTTGGGTATGTTATTCTATGAAAAATTTGCTTTCTAATGATACCAAAACCAGCTTTCTTTGAATTTTTTCTGGGTCCAACCTTAAATCTACTAGACTATAACTCGGTGATTTGTATTCCAATACTTCTGTACTACTGCAAGGACTTTCTAAGATAATTATTCCAGCTACACACCGATTTTCAGTGAGGTTTGCCTGGTAGGCGTGAAAAACTAATAGTTTTTTATTCATAAAAATTGATTGACACAGGCTGGGTTTTGTGTCATATCTCGATGGCCTTTAGCTTGATTCTTTTCAAACCACAAAGAGACACTCCTACGATGGTTACTCCATCTACATAGCGATTTTCAGATCATTCCTTCAAAGGCTTTACACTGTGGGTGTGACAAACCTTCAACTTTTTTACGTGAATAATTGGTCATACCTCAGCGAATGTTCATCAGATTCCTACCAATGTTGGTACTGAGATCCGCCTTAATGAGCCCTTTAAGTGTGCCAATTTCAGCCTGATTGGGGTATGCATTCGTTTTTTTATGGTGGTTTTTGTAAAGTGTGCGAAAAGTAGAAGTAGAAGAAGAAAAAACTCTAACTTTGGTTGCTCGTATTTTGGAAATGGCTGGAGTGAATTTCTTCCAATTTGGTTTGTGGACTTCCACACCTAGCCAGCACTTCTGTTGCCAATTTGGTTTCAATCAGATGAGAGATCACGGAGCTACAAAGGTGTGAAAATCATGTTTTCTTTCTTCGTATTAATACTGTATACTCACAGTGTGACACGCCAGCTTCTTGGGCTGTACGACACACTACCGTGTGTCTTGATGTTATCACACAATTGGAAGTTAAAGTATAGCTTCACTGTTAAAATTGAGGTATTACCACAACACCTACAGGGTGTTATTACAGCACCCTTAACACCTTAAGAGGTGTCATAGTCACACCGGTGCATCTGTGACATCCATGTGAATGAAATCTCACAATTGAAACTTTTCTGGTAGTTAGTACATTTTTCAACTTCCATAAAATGTAGCAAGACAAGAAAGTAGGTGTATCAAGATACACAATAGTGTGTCGTGCGGCCCAAGAAGCCGGCGCGCCACACCGTGAGTATATTGACAGGAAGAAAGAAAACGTCATTTTCACACATTTGTATCTCGGTGATACCTCATCCGATTAGAACCAAATTTGCTGCAGAGTTGCCCGCCAGCTAGGGGAGTCTACATTCCAAATTTTAAGGAAATCACTCAAGCCATTTCCGAGATACAAGTGGCCAAAGTTTCGTTTTTTTTTTCTTTATTTTTTTTCTTCTTCGTCTTTTCGCACACTTGCAAAAATTGCTATAACAAGCAAACGCGTACTCCGATCGCCTTGAAATTTGGCACACAGAAGGGGAGTACAAAGGCAAATCTTAGCATCAAATTTGGTGCAAATCCGGTGAATGATTCAGGAGTTATGACCGATTATTTGCGTAAAACAAGATTGATTTGTTGTCACGCCTACAGGGTAAACCGCTTCATGGAATGAGTTGAAAATTGCTATGTAGATGGAGTAACCATCGTAGGAGTGCCTTTTGGTAGTTTGAAAGGAATCGAGATAAAGACCACGGAGATATGACACAAAACCCAACCTGTGTCACAATTACGCGATCAATTTTTAGGAATAAAAAGTATTAGTTTTCACGCCTACTAGGCAAACCGCTTAGAGCAATGAGCTGAAAATTGGTGTATAGCTGGAATAATCTTCATTGAAAGTCCTTGCAGTAGTATAGAAGAATTGGATTACAAACCACTGAGTTATGATTTGAAAGCCAACTCCGTGTAGCAAATGCGAGATAGAGATACTCTAATAGAACAGTCACCCTAATACAGCATTCAACTAATTTATTTACTCCATTATAGAATTCTATTACCATATTCTGTAGGGAGTTCAGCTGCAAACAGTTAATCTTATAGACAGTTCAGCAAGAAGCAAGCCACCCTATAGAGAGTTCAGCTACAAATATATCGCTGTAGTGATTCATAACATTGCAAGTCACACTGAAGAGAGTTCAGCTATAAACAAGTAATGCACCCTGTAGAGAGTTCGGCTACACTCTCTAGAGAATTCAGCTACAAACAAGTCACTGTGGAGAGAGTTCAGCTACAAAGAAACTATCCTGTAAAGTATTCATCTATACAAACAAGTTACTCTATAGAGATCACCTGCAAACAAGTAACCCTGAAGAGAGTTCAGCTACAGACAAGTCACTTTATAGTTTATACAGTGTTCAGCTACAAGTAAGTCACTCTGTAGAGAATTCGGCTACAAATAAGTCACTCTGTAGAGAATTCAGCTACCACCAAGTCACTCTGTAAAGAATTTTGCTACAAACAAGTCACCGTGTAGAGAGTTCAGCAACCAAAATACTACTCTGTAAAGAGTTCAGCTATACAAACAAGTTACTCTGTAGAGAGATCAGCTAGAAACAAGAGAGAGTTCAGCTAGAAGAAGTCACCCTGTAGAGAACTCAGCTGCAAAGAAACCCTGTAGAGAGATCAACTACAAACAAATCACCCTGCAGAGCATTCAGCTATAAACAAATCACCCTGTAGGAAGTTCAGGTACAAACAAACCACCCTATATACAGTTCAGCTACAAAAAAAATCACTCTGTAGAGAGTTAAGCTACAAAGAAGTTATGCTACAGTGAGATCAGTTTGAAACAAGAGGTTTCAGCTACAAACAAATTAACCTGTAGAGAGTTCAACTATGAACAGATCATCCTGTAGATAGTTCAGCTAGATACAAGTCACCCTATAGAGAGATCAGCTAGAGGAAGTCACCTTGTAGAGAGATCAGCTAGAAAAAGTTGCCTTGTAGAAAGTTCAGTAACAAAAGAAACCATCCTGTAGAGGGTTCAGCTACAAACAAATCACCCTGTAGAGAGTTCAGCTGCAAACAAATCACCCTGTAGAGAGTTCAGCTACAAACAAAACAACCTGTAGAGAGATCAGCTCGAGGAAGTCACCTTGTAGAGGGATCAGCTAGCACCTTGTAGAGAGTTCAGGTACAAAGAAACCACCATGTAGACAGTTCAGCTGCAAACATATCACCTGTAGAGAGTTCACACAGCAAGAAACAAATCACCCTGTAGAGAGATCAGCTAGAAGAGGTCACCTTGTAGAGAGTTCAGCTACAAAGAAACCATCATGTAGAGAGTTCAGCTGCAAACAAATCACACTGTAGAGAGTTCAGCTACAAAAAGATCACCCTGTAGAGAGTTCAGCTAGAAGAAGTCACCTTGTAGAGAGTTCAGCTACAAAGAAACCATCATGTAGACTCTGAGAGTTAAGCTGCAAACAAATTACTCTGTAGAGAGTTCAGCTAGAAGAAGTCACCTTGTAGAGAGTTCAGCTACAAAGAAACCATCGTGTAGAGAGTTCAGCTACAACGAAATCACCATGTAGAGAGTTTAGCTGCAAACAAATAACCTGTAGAGAGTTCAGCTAGAAACAAATCACCCTGTAGAGAGATCAGCTAGAAGAGGTCACCTTGTAGAGAGTTCAGCAACAAAGAAACCGCCATGTAGAGAGTTCAGCTTCAAACAAATCACCGTGTAGAGAATTCAACTACAAACAAATTGCCCTGTAGAGGGATCAGCTAGAAGAAGTTACCTTGTAGAGAGTTCAGCTACAAAGAAACCGCCATGTAGAGAGTTCAGCCTCAAACAAATCACCATGTAGAGAATTCAACTACAAACAAATCGCCCTGTAGAAGGATCAGCTAGAAGAGGTCACCTTGTAGAGAGTGCAGCTACAAAGAAACCATCATGTAGAGAGTTCAGCTACAAAGAAATCACCTTGTAGAGAGTTCAGCTAGAAGAAGTCACCTTGTAAAGAGTTCAGCTACAAAGAAACCACTATGTAGAGAGTTTAACTGCAACAAATCACCAGTAGAGAGTTCAGCTAGAAACACATCACCCTGGAGAGAGATCAGCTAGAAGAGGTCATCTTATAGTGAGTTCAGCTACAAAGAAACCACCACATAAAGAGGTCAGCTGCAAATAAATCACTTGTTGAGAGTTCAGCTACAAACAAATCCCCCTGTAGAGGGATCAGCTAGAAGAAGTCACCTTGTAGAGAGTTCAGCTACAAAGAAACCATCGTGTAGAGAGTTCAGCTACAACGAAATCACCATGTAGAGAGTTTAGCTGCAAACAAATAACCTGTAGAGAGTTCAGCTAGAAACAAATCACCCTGTAGAGAGATCAGCTAGAAGAGGTCACCTTGTAGAGAGTTCAGCTACAAAGAAACCGCCATGTAGAGAGTTCAGCTTCAAACAAATCACCGTGTAGAGAATTCAACTACAAACAAATTGCCCTGTAGAGGGATCAGCTAGAAGAAGTTACCTTGTAGAGAGTTCAGCTACAAAGAAACCGCCATGTAGAGAGTTCAGCCTCAAACAAATCACCATGTAGAGAATTCAACTACAAACAAATCGCCCTGTAGAAGGATCAGCTAGAAGAGGTCACCTTGTAGAGAGTTCAGCTACAAAGAAACCATCATGTAGAGAGTTCAGCTACAAAGAAATCACCTTGTAGAGAGTTCAGCTAGAAGAAGTCACCTTGTAAAGAGTTCAGCTACAAAGAAACCACTATGTAGAGAGTTTAACTGCAACAAATCACCAGTAGAGAGTTCAGCTAGAAACACATCACCCTGGAGAGAGATCAGCTAGAAGAGGTCATCTTATAGTGAGTTCAGCTACAAAGAAACCACCACATAAAGAGGTCAGCTGCAAATAAATCACTTGTTGAGAGTTCAGCTACAAACAAATCCCCCTGTAGAGGGATCAGCTAGAAGAAGTCACCTTGTAGAGAGTTCAGCTACAAAGAAACCATCATATAGAGTTCAGCTACAAAGAAATCACCCTGTAGAAAGTTCAGCTAAAAGAAGTCACCTTGTAGAGAGTTCAGCTACAAAAAAAACCATCATGTAAAGAGTTCAGCTGCAAACAAATCACCCTGTAGATAGTTCAGCTACAAAAAGATCACCCTGTAGAGAGTTCAGCTAGAAGAAGTCACCTTGTAGAGAGTTCAGCTACAAAGAAACCATCATATAGAGAGTTCAGCTACAAAGAAAGCACCCTGTAGAAAGATCAGCTAGAAGAAGTCACCTTGTAGAGTGTTCAGTTACAAAGAAACCATCATGTAGAGAGTTCAGCTGCAAACAAATCACCCTGTAGAGAGTTCAGCTACAAAAAGATCACCCTGTAGAGAGTTCAGCTAGAAGAAGTCACCTTGTAGAGAGTTCAGCTACAAAGAAACCATCGTGTAGAGAGTTCAGCTACAAAGAAACCACCATGTAGAGAGTTTAGCTGCAAACAAATCACCTGTAGAGAGTTCATCTAGAAACAAATCACCCTGTAGAGAGATCAGCTAGAAGAGGTCACCTTATAGATAGTTCAGCTACATTTCAAGTCACCCAGTAGAGAGATCAGCTGCAAAATAATATCCTGTTGGGAATAATGGGCATGTAATAAATATATGTATATAATTTGTATAATTACTAATAAAATCAAAAATAATTGAAGTATTAAAAATCTTCTATAAGTTCTTTTCTTCTTCTTGTGGTAAAGAAAAAACACATGGGTTAAAAAAAACCCAAAGCCAGCCATTGGCCGGCTTTGCAGTATACAAACACAAAAAGAAGTGATATCTAATCAAAAACAGCCAAGCTGTAAAAAAAAGGTGTAGCCCCCAAAAGGCCATGGTGAAAAAAGATGTGAAATCCAAGGTGGCGGCCAAGAAATGGCTGTGATGGTAGGTTAATGGTAAAAATTTTAATAACGACAATTCAGGTGAATTTTGTGCCACTTGGTCTTGGCACCAAATTCACCTGAATCGTCGTTATTAAAATTTTTACCATTAACCTACCATCACAGCCATTTCTTGGCCGCCACCTTGGATTTCACATCTTTTTTCACCATGGCCTTTTTGGGGGCCGCACCTTTTTTTACAGCTTGGCTGTTTTTGATTAGATAGTTATAATCCTGTTGAATTACTGTATTTCACAGGTCAATAATTATTGTGTTTCCTAAATAACTATCCATGTATCAAAGTCCATCAAAGTTTTGGAAAATTAAAATAAATGTCTAGTGTGTCACTATAACACCTCACTATAGCTATCAACCACCTCTTGTAACACTTTAGCGCTCCCCTGTAACACCTTGTGAGTGTCATCATAGCACCTTTACAGCTACTTCTAGGGTGTTGAATTTGAACTTTAACATGGACACCTGTAAAGTGTTATGATTACTCCTAAATTTTAACAGTGCTGTTGTAGCATTACATGTGGATGACATACATACAAACTTTACTTATAGAATAACTTACAGATTCAACAACACGCGTTATCTGATTGTATACATCAGAGAATTTGTGTAGGTCTTTAACTGGTTGGTCATTGGAGTCTAATATGATGAAATGCTCCCTAAATATTTCAAGATTTTCAGCCACAAAACTTGTCACTTCAAACTTTTCATTTGCATAGATGGACACCTGTGTATACAGTACAAAATAGATAACGAACCTATATGCACTCAGTTCACTATTCAAGTAAGCATTTGGGTTGATGATTAGGCAGTTAATACTAGGGCTGAAACGATCATGGTTATTTAGTATTCGAGTACTCGCTCGAGTTAATGATTGAGTACTCATGAATACTAGCTTTGTTAAATTGTAGTCATACCCAATTGACATGTTTAATACTGACTTACAGCACTAAGTACTGATGTTAGTGTCCGACAAAAAGTTATACCAATCAAACTCAACAGCCTTCATTGTGTCACTCCCAGATGACAAATACATCATGTGAGTTGCGTCATGTGATCTTAACTAGTACTCAAGTACCAACTTTACTATCCGAGTACCAAAATCTGCAATGAGTACTCACTGAGTATTAGTATCTGTTTCAGCCCTAGTTAATACTATGGATTATAATAAAGGCAATACGCAAAATTTTTATTTGGATGTGGGTTTAAAATTAATTTGCCTTGTTTAGAGATGACCACTGTACCAATTTATGCTGCTATTTCAAAATGCACACAATATGTTATGAATGTGTAAAATAATTATGATGCCATTCATGTGTGAAAACATTTTGAAAAATCACTAACTTGCACAAATTGGTTTATGTATTATGTACATTTCCATTGATATCTATGAAATACAAAGTTACTGCTTTATATATAAATCATTTTGGTGTTTATTTTGGAATGTGTACTAATTGCTGTACAGAATGTTTGTATGTCACTAGGTCTTGGATTGGATATATACTTCGACCTGTCTGAACACTAAAAGGCCCACACACATATCTGTATAAACTGGTGGTAGACAAACATGTTCAAAATCTACACAAATAATGGTACATCACTAACACATTCATTGTATACAGTTTTAACATTATCAAACTGATTGGCGTTACAGCCATTTCTTGACTGCCGACTCTACTTTCTAACTCTTGCCTTTTTTTGAAAGATACATCCATGAATCTGCTTGGCTATTGTACATAAATAGTCATTCTTTATTGTGTTTGCAATTGTAATAGGCTGGCTTTAGGGTTTATTGCTATGAGGTTTTCGAAAATGTGGGTATGAAAACTTGTATAGACCTTATTTTAATTAATGCTCACCAAAGTATTTGTATTACACAACACATATACTGCATTTATAATGTTAGTCTTGTTTAGCCGGTCACATATTTAATACATCACTGCATTTGCCTCTTCATGGAGTTATTATAAGAATATCTTCGTTCAATTTGTATGATCAAAGTAAGCATGAATTATTTGCATTTGTTTATTTCAATTTGTAGTAAAACATGACTTTATCATCATTGTTTCAGCTTGCTTGCATGCTTGATAGCATGGGTTGATATAACTGGGCCAAAAACTGTACCTTGATAAATTCCCCAGTTCATGGTGAACATACATATAATGACACAAGCCTCAACTCTTTAACCTGTTGTACTCGTGAATTAAATATGGTTGATTAAACTTCCTGTAACAGCACATTGGTTTATTGCTCTAAACTACAGAAAAGTCATAAAATAAAGTTCAAGATAATTGACAACTTGTCGAGTTTTCACTCAGTGGGCCATATTCATCAAATGCAATTCATTTATATAACTGCAATGACTTCCAGTTTGAAGCATTCCATATTAATTTGATCCCAATGTTAAATCACAGCAATAAACTACGAATGAACGACACAGCACTAGTGATAATTGTCAAACACTGTGTTGGTACAGTATGCACACACCGCAAAACAGCAATCTTCATCGACTAATTATTGAACACTTTGTGTACCCTATACCACTCTTATAGTATTTAAATATTTCCGTGTCATATCAAACCACTGGATAACTATATTCTACATACTGTACACATGTTACAGAAGCTTGAATTATAGGATGGCAATCATTTAAGACTATATAGTCAATACTGTTTTTTCAGCAGAGAATGAATCTTTCCATACATACGGTATTAGAACCCCTATAGATCCATTGCAGGTGAACTGCTGCTATAGCAACATGTACCATCTTGGAGTACAACCCATTGTGCAACCCTGATAGCATTAGAGAGATCCTGGGTCTATGCCAAAGAAGCAGATCTACTTTCTGGGTTTTGCTTTACTCTTGTAGAAAGCAATGCTATCAGGGTTGCAAAAATGGATTGTGCTCTAAGATAGTGGATGTTACTATGGCAGCAGCTCACTTGCAAAGGGTCTATTTAGAAAACATCACACTTAGCCTAAGAAATTACTGAAGGGATCATTGTTAACAATATGTTTTGCTTGCTAGCATGATCCACTATTAGCTGGCCACTGCTTGTTGCATAGCCTGTTCAGGAATCTATTAACTGGACACCCAGTTTTGTAGAAGCAGCTATATACAAACAAATTTAAGATTATGTAGCTACTGTATGGTCACCATATACCCAACATCACACCCATAAATTGGAAGCCATTCAAAAATGTGCTGCATGTTTTGTGATATCAGACTACCGCCAATCAAGCAGTGTGTCAGCCATGATGAATTCACTTACAGTAACTGGCAGTCCATCAGCAGACAGCATGAGGAATTACGTTTAACTATGTTTTTCAAGATTGTTAACAAGATTGTCGAATTACTTGTCCAGATTACATCACACTGGCACCTAGAGTCACTTGTGGAAACAGTATAAAATTTGTAATGCTTTCAATCTCTGTGAACCCCTACAAGTTTAGTTTCTTCCCCAGATCAATCAGCAAATGGAACAAATTACCCCCTTGTGATTGCTCAGTAGATAATTTCAAGATCATGCTAAAATCAGTGACTGAAATTATTTAATATATTGTAATGTAACACTTTCACACCTCAGATCAAAGGAATTCTTTACGCTACAAATGTGATGTGGCACACTTAGCAGTGCAACATCTAGATGTCGCACTGCAAAGTACTCATTACTGCATTCCACAAACTGTACAGCTTTAATGCTTCTTACTATTGAATACTGTAGTAAAATGTACATGAAACCTATATAACCAACATCCACTTTACATTGTGGGCTTCAGTGATCTCCTGTGGCCTACAATTGAGCCTCCTGTGGCTCTCAATTGAGACCAACCGAATCCCACAATCAAAACTGTCTCGTGGTGATAAGGTTTCTTATACATTTTGAAAACCTTACATAGTAAGTACTAGTGTTATAGTAAGAGCTAATATGAAGCTTTGATATAGTAACAATAATGATATATTCAACCACCACAGAGGATCCTGGACAAATGCCAGACCACATTAAAGGCACCCTCAACCACATAAAAGGCATTTAACTTAAAAGTGAATTTAGGAGCTTAAAACTACTGTAAAAGTAACTTGAAAGGGTTAGAACTGCTTTAAAAAGCTACTTTGAAGTGTAACATATTAGTTGCAACACTGTAAGTCGTGCATTACCTGATATGTACGCACTCGCCCTCTAAGTCGTGCATTACCTGATATGTACGCACTCGCCCTCGGGCGCTGCGCGCTCGAGGGCATCGCGCGTACATATCAGGCAATGCACTCCTTACAGTGTTACAACTATTACTTATACTCATTTACGAGGTTTACAATTAATAATATATATATATGTAATAGTTATACCACAGGAAAGAATGCTTTACCTGATATATACACACAAGCATGAGGGCCACAGGCCCAAGTACGAGTGTGTATATACAAGCAAAGCACGGGCGCCCGTGGTATAACTAATATATTCTACTTTAGCATGTAGACCCACCTATTGGCAAAATTTTTAGTTGCTATACCCTTCTCTTATATAGAGAACCAAATAAGCTGTGATTATGGGTTAGAATTTTTCCAAATAAACTGTGGTGGTGGGATTCAATTTTAATACATCAAACAGTAGTTTGATTTTATTTTTGCTATTATAGCAATTTTAAGAGACTATAGTGTTAATTATGTTACTTTAATTGCTACATTTACAAAAGTAAAAAATAAACTACTGTTGATGTATTAAAATTGAATCCTACAATCACAAGGTATTTGGCAGAATTCAATTCCACAATCACAGCTTGCTTGATTCCCTATATAAGAACAGAGGATAACAGTATAACATCAAAGATTTCTGGATATTAGACTTCATTTTAGATAACTGTCAATATCCGCACAATTTTCAAAATGCATTTTATTTATTCTCTGTTTTCTACAGGGACAGAGGAATGGACTAGCTAAGTTTCAGCTTCTTAAGTTAAGTAGCATTGGAAATACAGCACTAGACAGCTGGACGAGCAAATAAATTGATATGTTCAGAAGCCATCGAGTAAAGAATCTACAGGCGCTTACGTAAACCATCATAACTTACTGATACAATGGCGTATGGAATTGAATCTTGGCTCATTGTGTGCGCCATGAATCTGCGCATCCACCAAGGTATAATGTTTTCCCCAGGCATGCTTCTGTGTTCGAGAAGGAAGGAAAATTCACTGAAAAACGGTCGTCGGTAAATCTTTCGTCACCGCAACGTAAACAAACGTCTGTAACTTTGAAACCCTTTCATGTATGGAGATGAAACAAAGATTTTTGTACTCCCTATGAACAGGCAAACACGATGTTGCCCAGAATTTATCCATTGGAGGCGAGATTGGAGGCTTAAATCACTCACCAGTGAGGCGATAAAAACTTGCATAATTTTTTTTCTGGAGCTTGCATTTTTTACCCATAGTTTTTAAATGTGTTTTAATACAAAAGTGCAGTAGCTAGCTACTATTCGGTCTATTGTGCGTATATCGACGGTTTTCCAAAATTTGGTCACATATGGTGTGCACACTTATTAGGTATGCAATGTCCCAAGTTAATGAGATGTACGCACTGGTGGCAGTGTGTATATCTTGTTAAGGCAGAGATATACGCACTGCCTTAACGAGATATACACACTGCCTTAACGAGATATACGCACTGCTTTAACGAGATTTACGCATTGGTAGCAGTGCATATATCTCATTAAAATTTTGAGTCAGTGCAATATTTGATATATATGCACTGGCTTTACTTTGATCTGAGGTGTGAAAGTGGTACATATATTATAGTCTATATACAGTACAGTTCATTTATAACTTCACACACACGTGGTGTTTTTGACGTGGCGCCACACGATTTTTCCAGTGGCAAAAGGTATGCGTGGGATTGATCACTACTATGCCATGGCACAAGGCATTATCACGCGTGGAAAAAGAGATTACTATACCATGAGAGTGCCACGTGTGACTAATATCAGCCAATATCAAAATACAACACCGGAGGAGCACCACAGCAACAACTTCACTGTCAGAACTGATTTATTAAAGTGAGAATAAATTCTGTACAAGCACAATTTATAGGTACAGAAAGATTGTTCTAGAAATTCCTGGATCTGATATACAACGTTATAACTATGTTTATTAATTAATTACATAATTGAAATAATACAATTACATAATTGTTCATTACAACAGCCAATGCCATGTGGTGGTCATGAAGTGTAAAGCCAAACTACAGTATATGTATACTTACTGTACTTCACTGTGCATTGCACTATTAAAATTCAATTATTAACTAACACTTCATATTTTACCGGTCACGCCAGGTCTCTTTTACACACCAACACAGGATCTTGCACGAGATGAACTGGATTAACCCATTTTGCTAACGTGCAACTTTTCTTTAAGTGTTGAATTCTACTTGTACCTGCAAATATATTTCTCTATTAACTAGTAATATAGCAATGGCGATACATATACTAGTATTTTAAAATGCAAGTGTAGAGTATCCATAGAATCTGTAGCTGAGGTGAACTGAAGTCTCCTTCCAGTCCTCCACGGAACACTTTAATAGTGAGTGAAGGCCATCCTGTGTAAGACACAGTGAAATTAATACAATAACAATGCACAATATTTTTCCTATTTTCTTTTTTTTAATGAGCCTTGTCTTGCTAAAAATCTTACATTCGAAATCACCTTTAGCAAGCATCGTCGATTGACTTGTTTGTCAGAAGAAACTTGCTTGGATAATTGCTCTCCAATGTCTTTACACTGTGATGGCAATGTTACTATTGCTTCAACGGCACTCTTATGGCAGTCTGATCCTTCATGTTTACAATAACATCTTTCCAGTTACAGTATCCTTAGATACAAAGGCAGCTTCTCCCTTAATCCACTTAACTGTCCTTTTCACTAATGCTGTAACACAAAAGTGGCAAAATACCACGTCATCATCCTCATCATAATGCAGCCATTCCCAATTAGAAAACCAATGCAACTGGCAAGAATGCTTGACAACTTGGTTTTTCCCAAATTCACGTTGTGGAAAATTAAATGATGAAAGTGGGTGATTTGGTGTATCTGGCAGTGTAGGATAGTTTTGAGAAACAGAAGGTCCAACGTCGTACCTAACAAGCTTTGACACCATAATTAGCACGAGCCATAGTTTAGCACAACCCATAATTTAGTTACCACTTGTAAAGTGTGTGCGTGAATCATGACCCGTAAATACACGTATACTAATAGAAATCACGAGGTGAAGAAAAGTAAACATGGCGCCAGTGTAGCAGTATGATCGAGTATGGTATGGAAAAACTTTCAGAGACAAGTTAGTAGTTGAAGTCAGGATACCGCATTGTGAAATTCCCTGAAATGGAGCCTACAGTAGCTACACTCAGCTGTAGACTGAAAGCCTGCCAGAATGATCACTGATGATGAAGCTCATACGTCAAGTCACGGTTCGTTTCAAGTTGATCCGGACAGTCAAAAGTTGATAAGTTCATGGATAGTAGTATGGGTCTATTGTTCCCAGCTGTGGAATACGGTGCCTAGTCTGACTGTGGCCTTCCCTCCATAACGGTGCTGTGCCGCAGGTGTGTGATCTATTATCTAATGAGAACAAAGAATTATTTGTGTGATGCCTTTGAAGAGACGTGCACTAAGGGATACTTGCATGAATAATATTAGAATCTCACACAGTCAGCACACGTGATGATTAGCTAGATCTCACAATCGATTACTGTAATTAGGGATGTCAAACAGATTTAAAAGTTTGACAAATGCATGTTTTAGCCACGGCATCTTGTAGAGCTCGAAAAATGCTGCAAATTGATGTATTGGTTTCCCACATTTGCTTTTGTGGTAGCCAGTAATTGTTAAATAAACAAATAAGTGGTTCTCCAGACTTCTCTATTGAGCACCATTGGTAGCCATGACACAAAACAAAAACAAGCGACGTATGAGTGATTACATCACTTTGTATTATCAATTGCGTAGAATTTCCAGGAAACTAATACAGGCATTCAAGTTGAATCTTGCACTGACTGAAAACTAACCTATCGATTAACTGGAACGCTGTTGTACATGGCGATCGACAAAATTAGCCTTTTGTCATCTTCCATACATTTTCTAGGTAGGGAACTAACATTGGGGCTAACACACGCACCTAGCTACTCCAATCACGAGGAAACTCACCAGAAGAGCACTACCTTGACCAGTTCATCACTATGAAATGAAAAATTCTAGTGCCTAAACTGTCTAAGGGATGCGCAATTCATTGTGCCACTTTTTAATGAACTTTATTGGAGAAGAAATTCCGTAAATTTGCAGGGTTTTGACATCCCTACTATAATAATATGTTGTTCGCTGCTTACAGGAGTGTGATGCTACAGTAAGTGCAGCACCTTTGTACTTTGGTTAGGTTGAATAAACAGTTAGTTGCGCCATACCTCTGATATAACATCAGTAAAATTAATATGCATGTGTGTAAGGTCGTCCACTGATTGCATGCGTGAATGGAAGCTGGGATTTAAGTAAATGGTTGAAATAGCTTTAGCTTGATTGAACACCAAAATTATTGGTCCAGCTCAACCGGACCAGCTCCTCCGGCCCTGGAATGGCAGATACATTGCATCACCCCTATTTTCAAAGCTGGCAACAAAAATTGTGTTACCAAATAAAATATAGACCTATATCCCTACTCTGCATTGTGTCCAAATTACTTGAACATATTTCTAGTCGTATCTCTACCTCACAATTTGGATTCATGAAAGGGTGCTCAACTTTGCAACAACTTCTTATCTTCCTCAAAGATATTTATGAGCACAAAACCCAAATAGACGTAATCTATTTAGACTTTTCTAAAGCTTTTGACCGTGTTCCTCACAATGAGCTACTTTTAAAATTGTGGCAAATTGGCATTACTGGAAACCTGTGGTGGTGGTTCAAATCATATCTCTATAACAGATACCAATGTGCATGACTCAATGTTCCTACTCAACTCTACTTCCAATTTTATCAGGTGTGTCTCAGGGGAGCGTCCTTGGCCCACTTTTGTTCTTAGTTTACATTAATGATTTTGTATCTATCCATTCATCACTCCAATGCTTTATCTTTTGCAGATGTCACTAAATGCTACAAACTCATTTTTGAACTACTGGATTCTATCAAACTCCAGGATGACCTCAACTCCTTATGTGACTGGTCTTGAGACTCAAACTTATTTTTTAACACTAAGAATTTTATTCACCTCTCCTTCAATACAAAGTTCCCTACTTCTTACAACATTGATGATTCCTTGATAATATCTAGCAACAACCATCGTGACCAACGTTGAAACCGGGTCACTACTGCTGACCCGGATGACCCACTGACCCGGATGACCCACTGACCCGGATTTGACCCGGATGTGACCCGATTAATTAAAGCTGAGACGTGTTTCGGCTAGTCTCGAGCGAGTGAACAAGTCTACATTTTGAGTGTTCGATTCGTGTTGAGTAAATATTGCAACTTCAGCCTAGCTGTAGGTTGAAGACCAAAAAAAAAAAAAAAAAAGGTCTTCACCTACTGAAAATAGCTAACCTCGTGTATGTTGGTAATGCGATAAGTGGGCGTGGCTCATGAAAGAGCTACGCGATAGCGTTTATAAGTTTCCACATCGTCAAACGAACAATTTCGTTTCTCACGTGATCCAATCCGGGTCAGACCCGGATAAATTGTAAACCGGGTCAGACCCGGATGACCCGGAGAAAATGTGACCCGGATGACCCGACCCGGTTTCAATGCTGATCGTGACCTTGGTATCATTCTATCCACCGACCTGTCCTGGAGAACCACATTTCATCCAAAGCTTATTGAACCCTAGGATTGCTTAGACGTACATTCAACCATTCTATTAACACTACAACTAAACAAACTCTGTACATAGTACTAGTAAAGTCACAGCTGCTGTATTGTTCCCATTGTGGCATCCCTACCTTATCCAAGATATCACTGCTCTTGAAAGAATACAGTGCTGAGCTACCAAACACATCCTCAATGATTATGTTTCTGATTATAAAACTTGCCTTATCAAACTCAACCTACTACCATTAACGTATATTTATGACTAGTGTGACATTTTGTTCTTCATAAAATCAATTCAAATTCATCCAATCATTTCAACATCCGGACCTTCATCAAATTCTGTCATCATTCTACTAGGTCTTCTTCCAGTAACAAACTTAAACATGTTTTTAAGTCATCTAATCAACAAAGAAACTTCTACCTCAACAGACTTCCTCGAACTTTCAACAGCTTACCAGTAATTGACTTAACTCAACCCTTTGCTACCATTAACTTTCAACTAACTAAGATCCTATGGCAGCATTTTATGAGAAACTTCAATCCAGACAACCAGCATAGTTTCCATTTTTGTAGCATCTGCTCCAAACATCCCAAGCCACCCAACTTTGATACACTTAACAGCTAATTGTAATTATATAAGTAATGATAAGTACTTAATTTAAGCTATGGGGTTTGGTATTACCAGATTACCTTTAGTGCAACTGTAGACAAACTCACTTTTATTGTTGTGCAACCATGTACACCTGTAACATTGCACTATAAAGCTAATAAATGAATAGAGAAAAAAAAATTAAAAAGGTACAGCGATGGATTTATAATCACTAGAGCAGATTTAGCTCAGTCTCAGCAATGATGAGTGAATTATCTTGAACATCTCTTGAGATTTGTTGCAAGATATCCAGACTGTAAATTTTACACGGGGTACTGAATCATCAGCTTGCTATCTCCTTCCCGTCATATTACTTTCCATCAATGAGAACAACCAGGTCATACCACCCACTACATTTCATCATACCAACGTCGTCCACAAGATCTCATCAAAACAGTTATTTTTCAAGGACTATAAAAGAATGGAACAGCTTACCACCCACTATCATCGAAACAACTGACTCTGAATTATTTACATCACTTTTGCAACAACATTACTCAACTTGTAATTAGGCAATTGTTTTGTGTAATTAGTGTACTTTTTGTTTTCCTGAGCACACCAGCAGGGCTGACTGCTCAGTAAAATAAAAAATAATAAGGACACGTAACTACATGTACTGTAGAGTTTGTTGTTTATACAACTGTACATGCATGGTTGACAGCTTGCATTACAGCGAGTAAGGGCCATGCGTAGCACACCACACGCGTGTGCCATGGTGCAAACTTGGCGTGGGCACAACAAACCTAGCGCGGGCCACACAACAATGTTCCGTGGCAAGCGCCGTGGTGCTGTGTGGTGCTACGCCAAAATGTCACGCATGTGTGAAGCTATAAATGGACCATACTGTACAAAGAATTTCTAAATGTATAACACAGGATATATAGTCATTTTAACCATAACAACCAATGGATAGAATGATTGCATGGGTAATCATGCATCACTATTCTTAGTAGAATGAATATATAATTATGATACACTTCCTTAACATAATTCCTTCTTGGAATACATGATCATATCCTTGATATCTGTACAACAACAGTTGTTATTAGACCTCCTCCTAAAAAGCCATGTAGCTGACACCTTAAACAAATACACAGAAAAATTAGGAATTTTCAACTAGAGCAAGGACCATAGCACATCAATAAAAAGTACTGAAATAAGCTGGAGTAATGCACGATATTAAATCACAGTAAACAATAAGAAGTACAGTGTTATATCCCTACTATGCATTTCCATTATGGTATCTTGAACACATTAGGGATAAACACTTCTTATTGTTTTACTGTGATTCATTATCGTGCACTATACCAGCTTGTTTTAGTAGTTTTTTATCGATGTGCTATGGTCCCTCTTCTATTTGAAAATTCCAAATGTTTCTGTGTACTTGTTTGTAAACTTTTTTGTAAATAATTATTATGACTGGTGAATCCACACACACATATATATACCACATCTGCAATGGCGCCAAACACCCCAATTATCGTCTGAATACAGGGAGTCAGAAACATGTTAAAACGTGAAAAAAATCTGGACTCATAGCCAGTCAATTCACCCCAAGATTTCTCAACATACGTACTAATTTGGGATCAATGATAAAACACTATCATGTCAGATTAGGTTATAAGACTTAAAGTTAACTTAGTAGTAGGGTAACATGATCGTGTTTTATCAATGCTAGTTCGTTCACCTGTGCGGTAACTATTACAAGAAGTAACACATGAAGTATTAACTTCCAAGGAAATCTCCTCCTGTTCTCATCTGTCCACTTCTCTATCACACTCTTACAATGATAACTAATCCGCTTCTTCATCTCCATATCCGCTCGACCAGCTCTTCTTTTCCACTCCTCCTCCTCCCGATCGCCGCGCATATTATCTTTGACATTTAGCTTCACTGTAAGTGCCTTCAGCTGTATGTCCTCTTCGGGGTTGTTGGTGCCACCACTGTGGCAAAACGAGTAATTACACGAACCAATTGTATACGTGCGTAAACCAGTCAAGATCCTGGCAAGGTAGCTCGGCTTATCATCAGATAATTTATAGTCACTTTCCATTGTTGCAGCGTTATTGGGCGTTTGAGTCCACGAAATCAGTAGCGTAGACGATTTTATAGCAGAAAAACGTCAGTTAGTATCGGCCCACACAATGAAGGTAATTTCCCATACATTATGTCATTTTTCATTTCGTAAGCTCAATAGCTAGAAGCTTTTCCCTCTTACACTTTATAGAATAAGCCAGATGGAAATAATTGATTTGGAAGCAACGGATGAATGGGTGCATATCAAGGTGCATATTACTAATTCAGAGATTGAGGCTAAGTTTGAAGTTTTGTTGCGATTTTAGGTACGTAGCTACAGTAGCTATGACTAGGTGTTTTGGTGATTCAAGAGTTTTGGGTGTGAGGCTTTGCAAGAGTTCCACAAAACTTCTTTCCATTATTGACATCCCATTCTGGATGTAGTGAGCATCCCATTCTGGATACAGTGTAGCTACTGTGTAGTGTTGACGACTCAGTATACACATAACCTTATTAGCTAAATAACCCTACTAACCAAGAATTGACGTGTACGTTGATGCAAATATACAGGGGCGGATCCAGGCAGGCTACTATTATTATTTATTATTAGCACTTTACAGTGACCAGCACTGAAGGTCTGACAGCAACATGTGCTGTAGCCTTAGGATTACCTAACCTAATTTCAAGGACTTAGACCTAGTGACTTGACTTACTGACTGATAAGGTGTAACAGAAAAGGGGCCAAAGTAAGGAAAAATCCCAGGATTTGAACTGCAGGTTACCCAATGTCTAGTCGGGGCCACACTCAGTCTTCCTTCAGGAGGGGTGGATTTTCTTCCTTAAACCTAAAGTATTAATTTTATTATTAGCACTTCACAGTAACCAGCACTGAAGGTCTGACAACATCATGTGCTGTAGCCTTAGGATTGCCTAACCTAATTTCAAGGGCTAAGTTTTAAGTAGTTGGGGAGAGTCAGATTCTCTTTGTTAATTGCTGCATTTTGAAGCAGCAACCTCTTCTTATTGTTTCACTGCTGATTTAACCATTGTGGTCTTGCAGATGGTTGCGATTTTTAGATTTGAGGGTCCTCCGTGGCCCTCAAATCTCTCCAAATTGACTGAGAATACTATTGGCGATCCCTCTGTGAAGTCCCAGTTCACCACACACCTTATCACAAAACCATGGCCATTTAATGGCGCCAATCACTACCAGATACAGTACATAAAAGTGCCATGAAAATAACCATGAAATATCCATGAAATTACCTATGGTTTATCCCATGAATTTTACATGAATTTTACATTTCATCGATACTGCACTCATTAAATCTCTGCAATGCCATGAATTTACCATGATAATCTGATCTGGAGACGCATTTCATGGCCCATGAAACAAACCATGAATTGACTTTCATGGTACATTCATAGGGGCGATTTAACATTTCATGGAAAAAACATAGACGTTTCGTGGCATACTTCTCTGGTAGTGAATCTCCCACTCGTGACTTTGACAGGGTCGGAAGAAAGCTGCTACAGAAACCAGATTTGCCAGTCCTGAAGGAAGTATGGTGTGGAATATGATAGTGTGTTAGACCAGCAATCCATTTCTGGTAAAAACGTAAGTTTGATTTTGTGTGTATGGAAGCCTTGTTATATGAAATCCGGTCACATGTATATTTATCTCAACACAAATTACACAAATATGCTGGTATACGTATGTATATAATACATGCCTAGTTCTAAATAACTCAGGACAAAACTACAGCTACAATGAAAACAGTCAAATGTTCATATAACGTTTTAAAATAGACTAAACAGTAGCTACAGTTCTTTGGAAATCTAGAAGTAATGAGGATGGTAGAGTCAACATTCCCAAATATGATGACAAATCAATAGGTACCGATCCCAAAGCACCTATAATGATTGGTATGACAGACACTTTCTTTGGTCTCTACATTCTTGAAATTTCAATCTTTAATTCAGCATACTTGGTTAGTTTTTCTACAGCCTTAGAAGAAAGTCTAGAGTCTCCCGGTATAGCCACATCAATGAGGTACAATAAATCAGATCTTTTGTCTACAAATGTGATGTCTGGACGATTGTGGTGGATACATGCATCAGTGATAATTGTAAAGTCCCAAAACAGCTTACAGTTCTTGCTATCCGAAACACTACAAGGTGAATGCTTCCACCAAAATTCCTGAACAGGAAATCCATTCCTTTGCCAACT
The DNA here is from genome assembly GCF_963678975.1 of Dysidea avara. Classification (NCBI taxonomy): domain Eukaryota; kingdom Metazoa; phylum Porifera; class Demospongiae; order Dictyoceratida; family Dysideidae; genus Dysidea; species Dysidea avara. Next base: position 16,202,476 of record NC_089275.1, on the reverse strand, counting down.
TCCAGTGAACAAGTGAGGAAACTGCATCATGCCTACCCTTGTACTCCCTCTGAATTAAATAAGAGCAGCTACTCACCAGATGATCTACAGTCTCATCAGCACATCCACACAGTCTGCACTTTGGAGAGCATGGCATCCTAAAGATATTTACCTTGATGGCATTGGTGGATAAAGCCTGATTGTTCTTATGCAGCAAACACAGTAGCTTCCATCTCTTTTTTAACATTTCCATTTAGCAGCCATGACCTTTGTGATTTAGTACAGACTTGAATGGATGTTTCTCTTAAAAATTGACCATGTAGACGTTTATCTCTCCAAGAATTCAAATTACCAACCATATGCATCTGTTTGTAAGCTCTCCCATCCTCTTGGAACTTAACATAATCTCTAGTAACCAACTTTATATAAGGATCATCTGAGTTGTGGACATAAGAGGATAGATTTAAAATGGTCACAGTCAGATTTAAAAGCTTTGGATATCGAGACTAGAAAATTGCTCACTACGCATGGTAGTTTTGCGATGAAAAGTGATGTAGATCGTCTTTATGTTCCACAGAGGCTTGGTGGCAGGGGTCTTATTTCTGCCACTTTTGCTGTTGAACATGAAAGACGAAATCTATCCTCTTATGTCCACAACTCAGATGATCCTTATATAAAGTTGGTTGCTAGAAATTATGTTAAGTTCCAAGACGATGGGAGAGCTTACAAACAGATGCATATGATTGGTAATTTGAACTCTTGGAGAGATAAACCTCTACATGGTCAATTAGGAAACTACTTCGCACTGACTTATATAGGAGAAACCTGATTTTAGCAATTAATACCTTTGCTATTTCTTTGATGACGTATTCAGGTGGTACTATTAAATGGCATTTAATAATACCACCTGAATACATTCCCAAGTCATGATAACCTTTACATAACATTAAAGATTGTGAGCAGCATTATATTACATGTGAATCTCAACAGAAATGTAACGTGTTGCTCAGTACACGTAAATGGGTTTGAAATTTTGCACTTGTGCAGTGTAGAGAATCTAGTAGAAACTACTTCCATGGTTTCATTATTATCCCGTAATAAACTTGGAGAAATTCTATGGAGTATTAAACAACACTCAAGTTTACATCAAAATGATTATGTACAATGCTACAATATATGTACAGTAAACAGTCTGTAAGTAGCCAAAACCTAGTTACATTACATAAGTATTTCATGAGTTTTTCAACGAGTACAGCAATGCTGAATGTGTTTGCTAGAAATTTTTCAAGACTAAGGAAAGTTGTTCTAATCTCCAGAACTGCCATCACAAAAATGACATGCTAATTGTCGAAGTAGTGGCTGGCTGGCATCTCTCAAAGAGCAGGCATATCCCTTTTCCTTCCTTGCAACCAATCGCCGAATAGCAGAATATTCTACAGGGTTGGGTTGTATCTGTTGTAGACATAGATGAAGAGTAAGTTGAGAGCATTATTTTACTGGTGTATATATAACAAATCATTCATCATGATGTTTTTACACATACACCTTACCAAGCCCAAATCAATTCCATCAAACTCAGGACAGTGGTCTCTGTTGCCAGGAGAACCTGGTAAACCTGCTGGACCTATTGGTCCTTGTATACCTGGTTGACCAGTATGTCCCCTGCAACCCTGATGACCAGGTAATCCTCTTCTTTCCTACTGTCCATCACTACCAGGTATTCCATGACTACCTTGTATTCCTTTAGGACCAACTGCTCCAGGATATCCACGAGGTCCCTTCACTCCTTTGACACCTTTCTCTCCAGGAGGACATTTTAATAGTGAAGCTGCATAACAAGTACACAGAAAAATTTGGAATTTTCAACTAGAGCAGGGACCATAGCACATTGATAAAAAGTACTGAAACAGGCTGGAGTAGTGCACAATATTAAATCACAGTAAACAATAAGAAGTGTTATATCCCTACTGTGCTCAGTAATTGGGGTGTGGTGCCATTTCAGATGTGCTATGTGTGGGTTCACCAGTCATAATAAGTATTTACAAAAAAAAGTTAACAAACAAGTACAAAGAAAAATTTGGAATTTTCAACTAGAGTAGGGGCCATAGCACATCGATAAAAAGTACTGAAACAAGCTGGAGTAGTACACGTTATTAAATCACAGTTAAACAATAAGAAGTGCTATATTCCGTGGCATTATTCTCCGGAACGGAACGCCTAAAGTGCCTAGATATATCCTCTAGATCACTTCAAACACAATACTATGTTACTTTGTGACAAACAAAACGAGCCTGCTGTTTCTTGTAGCCGATAACTAGCCTTTCGGCTATAATTATGCTAATGTGGGATTTTATCACGTGACCTGCAGCTGTCATCAGGTGACAACACGAGGGAACACAAGATGAATGGTGACGAATGCAAAGAAGTCCTTTTGTGGTGAATTCAGTCTTTGCTGTAGTTATAGAAACCTGCAAGATCCCGTAGGACTTTATGAAGTTGGTTTATTGAATGAAGAAAGGCACAGGTCACTATAGTTCATGCGCCGTGTGGCCTAGTGAAGGACACAATGCTTTTCTTGCTCTAAAACTCAGGAACCATCTTTAAATATGTATCCACTACTACACATAGCCATACAATTGAGTGAAAATCCCAAAGCACATTTAAATGACTCTAAATCATTGACTTGTTGTACCACATTTTTATGACCGCGGCATTTTTAAAATTTTAATCTTTACTGACTGTCAGAGTCACCAACACGCACGCACACACACACACATTGTATTGTATTTTGTATTGTATTAATGCTTTACAGTGACCAGCACTGAAGGTCTGCAGCAACATGTGCTGCAGCCTTAGGATTACCTAACCTAATTTCAAGGACTTAGACTTAGTGACTTATAGCTGAACAGGTGTAACAGAAAAGGGGCCAAAGTAAGGAAAAAAATCCCTCCAACCCCAGGAATCGAACATGTACTGGTGTACACACATACACACACACACAGATGAGAATGACTGCCTAGCTAACTGACTGACTGATGCCATGCCTTCAGCTAAGTATATCTAGTACAGACTCTGATTTCTAACTTTCCTGGTACCATCATTGTGTTTGATATGGTATGTAGAAGAGATAAATAGCAACACAATAAGGACATTATTATTTATCAGAAACCATAGTAGATCACGGTAACGAAATTAAGTTTGCTGATATTGGTCATCACAGTGCTGTGACTAAAGTAATTACATGTGTACTACTATGGCTTCAGACACAAATAAAAACCCTTACATATCAGTGTCCCTTTACGTTGCTGTAAACCTACCAACATGTAAAATTTGTTGGTACTACAGTAGCTTATTTAGCTGTGTGATATATGTTTTACAAAAGTATTACCGTACAGAGGGAAACTTTGACGAGGAAAAAATTTGACGAATTGTCTCCCAGATTGTCTTTGGCGGAATAAAATTTGACGAATTGCTTGCATTGCGCGCGCCCTTCATAAAATGATTAACAATGCGTGGACTGAAGGGCGCTATACAAGAGTAGCGCGTTACTGTACACGAAAATGGCATACGTTTTTCGCGTAGTTTCTAAGGTTAGAGGCTACCACGTCTATCAGTCTCTATGGCCTAATCCATTTATTGGAGAGGAAGTTTCTTGTGAACGAGAGACGGGTAATGGACATGATCCGCAGGCAGTGGCGATGATGAAGATGATTGATGACAATGAACACGTGGTCGGACACGTTCCTAGAACAATATCCTCTGTTTGTTCTATATTTATAAGAAGAGGAGGAAATATTGTGTGTAGGATAACTGGAAATCGAGAATACTCGGCTGATTTGGAGCAAGGTGGAGTTCAGCTTCCATGTACGTTGACGTTCAGTACACCAAAATCCGAGGAATCCCAAAAGACAAGAAAATCATTAAAGATTTTGTCTATTGACACTTGTGAAACTGAGGAGACTATGGAGACAGACGCAGATACAAAACCTTGTTTGAACACTAAGGTCAAAGACAGTGAACCAGCCTTGGCCGAGCCCTTGGCAGACAAAGATTTGGTTCAGTGCAACACTACTACACTAGATGAAGAAAAGAATTTTGAATTTGTCGACCTAACACATTTTACAGATGGAAATGTGCTTGCTCCTGCAATGAAAAAGTCCAAGGTTTTTGATTCTGAAGGAATCATAATGGGAAATGAATTGTCGGATGATGAGATAAATTTAGTGCAACACCTACTAAAAGAACAATTTAGTAAGCTAAATGGCCTCCGTTCAACTTTGTTTCAAAGTAAGCAGCTGGGTTTGACAGAGAAGGAGACAAGGAATAAACTACAGATAATCCACTGTAATTCCCGTCACCACCGGATAGTTGCCAGCACTGTGGGCTGTACCCTTAATCAAGTCAAGGTATATGATTCGTTGTTTACCTATTGTGATAAAGAGACAGAGTTTATACTTTTCAGTTTATTTCAGTGGAATAAATCTAGTAAGCTTGTGATAACTGTTTCTCGTAGCCAAAAGCAAAAGGGCACTGTTGATTGTGGATTGTTTGCTATTGCCAATGCCACTGCCATAGCTCATGGTAAAAACCCTAGCAAGTTGCGATATAAGCAAGAAGTCATGAGGGCACATTTAATCAACTGTTTTAATAATAAAAATATGTCTTTATTTCCTTGTAAATAGTGTAATTATCTCATTCTTGCTTGTCAATTAATTTTCAATTGTATCATTGCTGATTAATAATTTTCAATTACATAATTACAGATAAATGAATTACTAATATAATCCTACAGTAAAATAAAAACAACGGTGTCAGCATAATGAACCACCTATATGACTTCAAGGATACCTGCAGCTTTGAACCCATTCTTGACAATGGATGGATTGTCCAGTGCATACTGGTAAAGTGATTCAATCCACTTTGCACATAATGGCTTGAGAATACTTAACCGAAGATCAACAGGTATGTTTTGTGCAGCATCCAGTTGTACACACACTTGCTTTGCATACCATTCTCTAAACTCTCTACGTAAAAAAATCTTTAGCAGCTTTATTTATGCTTAGATCTAACGGCTGTAGTCTGTCCGTACAATTTGGAGGTATCAAAACCACATTGATATTGTGTTGGTCAAGAAGGTGTAATATGGAAGGTGTACACTGTGCCTTGAAGTTGTCAAATATAAGTAAAGCTGGCTGATCATTGCTTAGCTTCAATGAACTCCTCTTTTCCTCAACATATGGGAAAATGATTCGTTCAAAGTATTCTCTCATCGTATGCTCATTAGACCAATGTTTTTCAGTTTTTGTTATATGCCACGATGAAGGAAATTCATAGTGCGGAAGGCATCAGTCGGTTTTACCCTCATAAATCAATTGTGGTGGTAAAAAGTAACCAGAAGATGAACCAGCAAAAACTGCAGTGATCTGCCTCTTATCATCTCTGGCTACTACTTCAACTCTTTTAGACCCTTCCTTATCCATAGTCCAATGAGACACTGGAACATAGTTCACTGCGGTTTGATCAAAGTTAATTATCAATTCTGGTGGTATTTCATCCATAGTAACAATCACCTTAATTTCAAGTAAAAATTCGTCCTTCAGCTGGTCATATCTTTCAACATTAACTTTAGCCTTGCTGCAGGCTTTTCGCTTAACATAACCCATTCTTTTGAGCAATGACTTGGCCCAATCATCGGTTAGTTTGACCTCAATACCACCATCACCATTCTTTGACATCAAGCTTGCATTCTTATTCATTAGAATCCCTTCAGCGGCTGCTATCACTACAGCTGTATTAACAGGCAAACCTCGTTTGCGGAGATCCTTTATATACTCTTGGACTTGATGGTCCAATTCGTCTGGAAGAAGAAGTGGTCGCCCCTGTTTCTTCCTTGGCAATTCCTTAATCGGCTCTGGTTTCGGCTTGGGCTTAGCATCCTCATCACCATCTCCATCAGTTTCACCCGCTTCGTCACTAGTCGTAATGGTAGCTCCTTGTTGGTCTGGATCGCCTGACAAATCTTTGTACAAGTTCTTGAATCTCCGCACACTTGGTTCTTTCAATTTTAACTTGGGGTACTTGCCGGCGAAGTAACGTATAGAATTCGTAACGCCGTGTTCCGCTGCTCTCTTGCCAATTTCGTATCTCTGGGCGGGTGTCAGCATTAGATACGACCCACCCCTGCCACTGGTATCTCCTCTTCCATCAGGCGCCTTGCCTTCGTCCCGAGTTTCGATCTTCAAGCCAAGTCGCACTTTCTTAACTTGAGCATTAGCTAGTTCAATAGCTTTCGCTGGCACAGATTTGCTCAATGGACCACTGGGTTCAGGTAGTCCTTCATTATCGCGTTTAACTGGCTCAGAAGGCACACGCTTAAAATACTTCCAAATCGACATTTTCACGCTCGCTAACCACGCGGTAGCTTAATTATAAAAAAAATATCACGTGCAAAAACTTCACGTAAACTTGGCTGGGAAAAAATTTGGCGAATTTTCGCATTCGTCAAATTTAAACCAGCGCCAAATTTTCCCTCGGTACGGTAATTCAGATTATTTATTACATAAGTAACAGTTTTCCCTGTCAGACATTCACACATTTATCTTACATTAATGCTGGGTCTAAGTATTACGTATAAAAAATTATTCTTCCCTGCAAGCCTTTGGGATTCATGCGGTATTAGACAATGGCATTCGGAAAATGCTTTGATACAGTATTTGCAAAGTATGCAGGTTTTCTTCTGGTATTGAAGATACCTGTACACACTACACGGTAACACACCTACAGTATAGCCACAAACGTTGACAAACAAGTTGCATATTTTTCAGTAATACATGCAGTGCTAAGATCCTTCAGTGGATGTACAACACCAATGGAATGATGGAATAATCACTGAGACAGAACTTAGCTATATTTACTGTATAATAATTGGTCATACATTTTGTAACTGTGTTATAAAATCATTAGTAGATGAAGAAGGGTTCTTCCATGGTATCATAGCAACACTATTGACAGTGTCAATTCAAGCCTGCAATAGCTATCACAACTAAAAGTCCCTTTTGAGAAACTTTGTATCTTTACAGTATTTCACTCATCAAGATTTATACACGTGCAGTTATAGCTATATATACACAGCTTGGATGACTCAATACTTACGTGTTGTAGCATAATCACCACTTTGCCCAACACCTTTCTGTATAAATCTATGTATTTATTAACACCACTGAAAGTGCATGTATACCGGCAGAAAATACAGCCACACAAGACAAAGCCGAGTGCTAAATTTGTGTGGAGTTTTGAGCCTACAATATACATATGTAGGTGGCACCTATCAGTACAATATGCTATTAATCTGAAACGACAAGTGTATAAATGATATTATGTGAATAAGCATGGATGTAATAGGTATTATATCTCATAACTTAAAAGTAATAATAATAAAACTGGATTTATGACACTGCTAAGTTAGTTTTTTACATACATTTAAGGTGCAGTATTATAGTCTTGTGTGGTATACCAGTCAAATATAATGCAGGGTCTTACGTGCATTTTTGTATCCTCCACTTTCACTATAATTATTTATGTGAACAACTGGATAAGCAGTACAATCACTAGAAAATTGAGATTTAGCTTGTTTTCTTTAGCTTTGTTACAGTATTAAACAACCATTTGCATACAAATTCACACAATATATTCAATTAAACAATCAAGGTTCAAGATATACACTAGAGTATGTACACAACACTGGTCTAGCTACAAAATACTTGTTCACTACTGCAGTTAGTCACACTGGTATACTTAAACAAATATTTTTAGGCACTTACCGTTATTCTTCCACATGTACAATCTATTATTTTTCCACTGGATGCTATCCTTGTGTGGCCTTTGAAATCCACATGTGAAAAACAATCCTCTTTTTAAACAATCTTGAATGGTAACTTAAGCAGCTTCTGTATTAGTTACGTGCAAACATTATTTAATTCCTTTAACAAGGTTGTGGTAAGGTGTAGCAGCTAGGGGTTGAGCACAGAAGCTTTAGATACCATTTGTTGATTCAGCAGATTTTAAAACACAGAAATGTACACACAGGTGTATAGAATAAGTATTTAAATGGCTGTATTGTACAAAACACAACATATAATTTAGGTGAATAACATGGTTATTGTGCATGGACAAAATTGGATCTAGAGAACGCTGTACTGTATATTTGTTCAACAGAAACAAAACTAATATACTTTTATTGGATTTGATATCCTCACTAGGACCTACTCAGAATCTAAAGGAGGCCTGCCAGTCAAAGTCTGTTCTTGCAGAAATAAGACAATAATACTAGATGCAGTGGTGACTCAATTCTCCTAGTTTAAGATTTTGCCAACAATAAACTATAAAATGGATTCTGGAAGAGTCCTTCTATGACTAAACCTCTGAGCATTTGTACTAATAAAAATTAGTAATGTAATTGTAGTGTAGTGAGTTACTTATTTAATGCTTTATAAACAGATTTGTATTTCATCACATTGTTACATACAGTAGCATGTCATTATGCATGATGCAATGCCCACAAGTATGCTGAAAGAAAATATATTTTAGGTGCAACAAGAAGCCAGATTGGTATTTCTCCAAATCTATACCTATGCTGGGGACGTTAATACCACAGTTCTGTTTGATTGCCTAGCAACAGTAATTACGGTGCAGTAGATACTAGGCAATATTATTGACATTGATAGCTGGTCCAGATGGTAATTTACCATATTGATTACCTATAAACATTTTGCAGTGCATGAGATGGTCAAGGTAAAACACGCTTCAAACCACAATAATCACTCCTTACCAACCATTTGCTAAGTAGCCATTCTATCCCACATCAAAGTAAACCACTGGGAGTACATGGTAGTTAAACCCCAGTACATGGTAGTTAAACCCCAGTACATGGTAGTTAAACCCCAGTGCATGGTAGTTAAACCCCAGTGCATGGTAGTTAAACCCCAGTGCATGGTAGTTAAACCCCAGTGCATGGTAGTTAAACCCCAGTGCATGGTAGTTAAACCCCAGTGCATGGTAGTTAAACCCCAGTGCATGGTAGTTAAACCCCAGTGCATGGTAGTTAAACCCCAGTGCATGGTAGTTAAACCCCAGTGCATGGTAGTTAAACCCCAGTGCATGGTAGTTAAACCCCAGTGCATGGTAGTTAAACCCCAGTGCATGGTAGTTAAACCCCAGTGCATGGTAGTTAAACCCCAGTGCATGGTAGTTAAACCCCAGTGCATGGTAGTTAAACCCCAGTGCATGGTAGTTAAACCCCAGTGCATGGTAGTTAAACCCCAGTGCATGGTAGTTAAACCCCAGTGCATGGTAGTTAAACCCCAGTGCATGGTACGTAGTTAAACCCCAGTGCATGGTAGTTAAACCCCAGTGCATGGTAGTTAAACCCCAGTGCATGGTAGTTAAACCCCAGTGCATGGTAGTTAAACCCCAGTGCATGGTAGTTAAACCCCAGTGCATGGTAGTTAAACCCCAGTGCATGGTAGTTAAACCCCAGTTCATGGTGGTTAAACCCCAGTTCATGGTGGTTAAACCCCAGTACATGGTGGTTAAACCCCAGTACATGGTGGTTAAACCCCAGTACATGGTGGTTAAACCCCAGTACATGGTGGTTAAACCCCAGTACATGGTAGTTAAACCCCAGTACATGTATGCAAATTACATATTAAGTTAAAAGAAGTGCAAATTGAAGCCAACCTCACCATAAAATCTACAAGTTAATTAAAATTTGAAGCCATACACACTATAAAACTACATGTTCAGCAAAAATTGAGGCCATACAGGTACCATTACAAGAACTACATATTGAGCAAACAATTAAGCCATACACAACTGACATGCTTATTAACAAGTTGTTTATGAACTTGACTACTTCAAAGTGTGGGATAGAAGCTAGTTAAACCCCACCTGCACTCATAGGATATCTAGTTATCAGCAATATCCTACTCATGGTGGGGTTTAACTATAACATATATAATACTTTCTGTTGCCCATAAACTGAGATTAATTTAGCTATAGACTATAATTGTATGCAGCAAAGCAGTAACAGTAGTATGGTCCTCAGTAATTTGAAATAATATGATCAGATTCTAAGTTTCTGTTTTAGGGAAAAGCACTACATTCAAACAACAAGCAACTGACAGAGTATATATAGCAACCAGATTTGTGAAAAGGATCTTCCACACACACAACTTTAATAATCCATAACTTCAGCTAGGAAAAAGCTACTAACTTGACACTTGGTCAGATGTGAGTGCAAACATAACTTGATGAATGGGGAAATGTCAGGGTTGTATGTTTCTTGCATAGTCTTCCAAGTTCATAGAATTGGATGTGTGTGTGCAAGACACTTTTTCACAAATCCAATCACATTAATTTATACTGTAATTGTAATGTACTGTCACATGTTATTTAACATTAGGTACATAAATTCATGGTGTGTAGTTTATTGTATATATGCAATCCATTCTACATTGAAATAGGAATCATATTTGGAAGTCAATCATGAATGCATAAGTTAGAAGGCTCATTAATTTGTGAAATAGAGCCCATTCATCAGACTCTGTTGGTGTCAGATCCTGGGTTATTATATCTATATAGCTAGTTAATAAGAAAAATAGTACTGTTCAGATAAACTTGTGGCTGTCATTTTTAATAAGATGGTCAATCAATTGGCTATTGCTGATGATGGCTGTTCTCACACAAAAAGAGAAGTTGGCAGTTCATATTTATGTCAACCAGCCTTTAGCTTGCTACTGTACTTCATAAACTTAATAATCAACTCTGCTCAGCCTCCATATCAGCAGTCTGTCAATGCAGCAGTAGTGGCAATAGCACAGCCCTTTGTTCTACTGATGACGAATCCCTCCAGAGAATCAAACACCATTTTACTATAAGAGTGACAGAAGTGTCAAACACAGGTGAATGTACCAAAACAATCATCAGTGTATATAAACTAATACCTTCCTACAGTCTCCATTTGGAAAAAGGATCAGTCTGCACATATGAAATTATGGAACTCCAAGTCATGCTTGCTTAGCCTAGTTTCAGTCAGTAGCATGTTCAAATGCTTCCTGTAAAATTTGATTGTCATACTAAAGCCCTGATAAAGTATTTATAAAAGAGCTGGGTGATTCGTCATATATTTTTGTACATTGCAGGTGCTCACATGTAAACTTTTAATGATTATTCCTTCTCTTATAAAGATTTGGTTTAATTAGTATATCCTTAACAGTAGTTACGGTGTTACCAACTGTTACACTAAGGTCTCAGCTGACACTTCAACACTCAACAGCTGTAAAGTTTTCAATTTCTTTGTCCCTTATGATCAGACCAAGGCTCCGAATTAAGCAAGAAGGTAGAAACATTTGATCAACTGTGACTCTCTTCAGTAGCTGGTAGGACAAATTTACCACTGCACAAAGCATAAACTCAGCACATAAACATACAGCTTTGCCTAAATAATATAATATTGCAGCCATTTGTGTAAAAAAAGTTTCAAGTTTTACTATTTGCACATGAAATTTTGTTATCTTAAAATTTCCATTATAAACTCAGTCTGGCTCTTAACAAGTAGGGGTGCCTTCTAACTCTTTGTATGGTATGTACTTGTCTGCTACGTTCCCAAATAATCAAAATTAATTTTGAAGCTACCCAACCTGACTAACAATCTTTTTCACCGGCTCCATAAAACTGACACTTTAAAAACTGCACAGACGCACACCTTATATAGATTGTTTATTTAAAATCTATAGGAGTACATACTGTACTATATTATTATTATATTATTGTAGGTTTATAAAACTTTTTATCAGTCTATTATTACATGTATAGTATACCATGTGATTCATTCAGTGACCTTGCATGTACAGAGAAATTTAATGGAGGCTGTTGTTGCTTTTATTCATGCACTCTTACATATCTGATTGTTTACTTCAATCTTTTAACTGTACACAACTAGCTACACACAAACTATTTTATGAAACAGTAAATATGTGTATCAACTGAGGATAAGTTTGGTCTATTTGCCAGAACTTTCATCACAAATATGAAATGCCAACTGATGAAGCAATGGCTGACTAGCATCTCTCAAAGAGCAAGCATACTCTGCATCCTTAGTGGCAACCAGTCTTCGAATTGCATCATACTCTGCTGGGTTAGGCTTCACCTATTGAAGCATAATGAAGAATCGTAAAATAAAATGGATATGTGTACCAGACATGCACATGGTCAAAACTGTACCATGTACATATTGTAAACATGTACACAAAATACATGCATTTACATACAGTATAGTATGTACATACCAGGCCTAAGTCAATTCCATCAAACTCAGGACAGTGGTCTCTGTTGCCAGGGGAACCTGGTAAACCTGCTGGACCTGTTGGTCCTTGTATACCTGGTGGACCAGTACGCCCCCTGCGACCCTGATGACCAGGTAATCCTCTTCTGCCCTTCTGCCCATCACTACCAAGTTTTCCATGACTACCTTGTATTCCTTTAGGACCAGCTGCTCCAGGATATCCACGAAGTCCTTTCACTCCTTTGACACCTTTTTCTCCAGGAGGGCATTCAAATGTTGATGCTACATGAAATCAAGTTGCTGTACAAGCACAACTGCAATCATGCAGGCCTGTAAATTGTCTAACTATATCCTGTCACATGCTGTAGCTATATATGTACGTATGTATATCAATTCTGTAACTTGTATTACAAAGCCAATTAATTACAAGTGCATAGAGTAGCTGCTGTAAGTGGTGAAAATTGTAAGGCCATAGTGTTAGAGGGCAAAATTATGGGTCGTGAAAGTTTAAATTAACTTTAACATGCGCACATGCATTAAAAGGTGACCGATTTGTAGTTTCTCTCAGCCAAGTCACACATTAATTTTGTCAATGAGTATGGTAGTGTAGGACAAACACGTAAACAAATTAATCTTCACAAGTCTATTTGTAAGCAACACTACCTATATACTGAGCTATAAACACTTAATTTATTAATTGTCTCATAGTGTCCATATGTGGCACAATAGTATAATTATTTACCAAGCAAAAACTAAATTATAAATAATAAAATAGTGTGTGACCTTCAAAAGCCTTGGCGAGAAGAGAAGTGAAATTAAGGTGATGGCAGAGAAATGGCTGCAATGATGTTAATGTCAATCAATTTTTAGTAATTCACATACAGTATTTGTTTTTAAAAAATGATAGAGCACAAGTACTGTATGTGCTCCGTTTACTTAAGTATTTTGTACACTTACTGGTTTTAGTATTTTTTCCGGTGCGTCTACAAATTTGACCAGGAGGTCCTGGTGATCCAGTTAGTCCAGGTGAACCATCATCTCCTACTGGTCCATTCTTTCCAGCATTTCCTGCAAACATGAACTCTATTATAATTATTATATCCTTTAGAGGTCAATTTTGCATGTATAGGTTTTCTTAGGCCCTTATATGTTTATTCTAACACTAGCAAAGGTAGTAGTCTGACAACATGTCACCACAGAAGAACTCTAATTCTAAAGGGAGTAAAGGGACTTCTTCCACTTTAATTGTAGGGAGGGGGCTTAATCCCCTGCTTGTTACAATTGTGGTAGTCTGATAATAATATATAATGCAGTCATCAACTCTAATAGAGTACTCATAAATCATCCAAATGCATTTTCAAAATAAAATTCAAATTGTTACTAAATTCGTATTTTTTTAAAATCTGGAGGCATGCAAATTCCCCTTAGGCTTGCTTAGCCAGACCACTTTTTTCTTTTGTGTGTGGGTGGGGAAAAAAGTGGTCCAGTTACATGAGACTAAATTCCCCTATGCTTGGCAAACAGTACAGTGTTTTATTAACACTGTACAATGTTGTAGTGAGTGTCCAATGCATACCTTTTGGACCAGTCAATCCTTTGATACCTTTTATACCCTTTACTCCTTCAAGACCTTGTTGTCCTTCACCTCCATCATCACCAGGTGCACCAGTGTTACCAGTGTGCCCTTTGGGACCTTTTGGTCCTCTGCTACCTGGTACTCCCAGGGGACCTTTAAAAGTATATCACAGATGCAGCATTATTAAACACTGTAACAGTGTAACACACTACAGTATGTTGAACATACTGAATTACATTATTATGTCAGCTAACCTGGGACACAGTATTTGTGTGGAGCAGTATTTGGTGTTAGATCAGTTGCATTGATCACTGTCTCGTGTACTATGCCTCCAGATGGTAAAATGATGTGATAAATGTCCAAAAGAAGTTTAAACAGTTTACAGGCACAACCAGGTGGGCCAGGAGGTCCAGGGGGACCAGGATCTCCTGCTAAACCTTTTGATCCTGCTAATCCTTGTGGTCCATTTCTGCCAACACATCCTATCCACAGATAGATGAAAACATTATACACACAGTATGTATGTATGTATGTATTACAATGGCTACAAAACAAAGATGCACAATCTCATACATACCTTTATCCCCTTTGCTTCCTCTGATACCATTGTATCCTCTTTTTCCACGTTCACCAGTAGGACCTCTTACACCACGATCACCACGATCACCGTCAGATCCTTTATCTCCTGGAGGTCCATAAACCAAACCTGGAGCACTCCATTTCTTTCCTTTGATACCATTACGGTTCTACAATTGTTAGGAGTGATTATAATAATATTTTATGGTATGACACACTTACCTGTCCTTCTATGCACTGTTTCCCTTTTTCACCTTTTTGGGCCTGACTCCCCAGATACACCAGGTGGACCATTGATCCCTTTTTGACCCAGAGGCCCCGGATCTCCTTTATTTCCATGTTCTCCAGGCACACCAAGTTGACCTGGGGTTAACAGATAGTGTTATTATCATTGATATTATGAACAGTTGAGCTTTTAGTGACAATGTACCTTTTGGTCCAGGGTTGCCAGCTAATCCTCTGTCACCTTTATCACCTGGAGGGCCATTTGGTCCTGGGGATCCTGGTAGTCCATCATGTCCTTTTGGGCAAAAAAATGATGTGGTAGGGAGGTCATTATTGCTTGATGCTCTGTACTGCTTTCTATGTTCTTCAGATCTCAATTCCATAAACCTGATATGTATACATGTCACGTAGTTTGTATAAAATAATTAATACTCACATTTCATACTCCTCCAATTTAGTAAGAATGTTTTCCTGGCTATTAGCCCATGCAATTAGCGATGTTCCTCTCCTGATTTGAAATTGACTTTTATCAAAACGTTTATCTGTTAAATTATAACTGTTGTTGGTGTTTAGCTGGAAATCGTCTGGCAAATAATGCCTTATAATAATTTCATAGGGCTTATGTGGCTGAAGGTGACCTCTCCATGCATTAAAGTAGCTCACATGCACAAGCACACTAGAATTGATTATTGTGCGCATGTTTCTAATATCTTCTTCAGTAATCCCTGGGCAGTAAGATATTCCTGGGCAACCTGGATTACCACGAGGACCAGGTTCTCCTTGAAGGCCTCGCCTCCCAGGATTTCCAAGATTACCAGATCTTCCACGATCTCCAGGGGGACCTGTAAACAATGTATATTAATACCACATTTGTGCAACACTTTCTTGGTACTGTACAAGCTACCTTACCTGGTAGACCATTTTTTCCACGTGCACCTGGCAAACTTGGAAACCCTGGTTTACCCCTTTCCCCTACATCACCTGGTGCTCCATGGTCTCCTTTTGCTACAAAATGTAAGGACTAATAATGATAATGCATTAATATCACACATAATGCTTAAATTTCCTACCAGAGTAGTAAAACCTAACTAATATGTACTGTTTTCAATTCCCCATTGTTACTCAATTCACTGACCAGCTTTACAGTATGACATTGGTGGTTCCTGAGAGCATGAGCAAGGTTTACCAGGTGAACCAAGGAGGCCTACAGTATATCATTAAGAAATTAATATCATTTTCTTAAGTTCATAGTTCATCAAAAAAGTTAGTTCTTGACCTTTCCTTCCTTTGATTCCTTTTAGTCCATTATGTCCAGGAATCCCTTCAAGTCCTTTAGGACCTTGACTTCCTTTATCACCCTGACTTCCATCACTACCTCTGTCTCCTATTTCACCTTGTTGACCCAGTGGTCCTTTATCTCCATCTGGGCCAGTTGGTCCTACTCCACCAGGAAGTCCTGGATGTCCTGGTAGTCCAGCTATTCCACTAACTGCCATGACCTGTAAATGAATACTCAGACATGCACTGTATCCCAGGTAAAAAAAAAGAAACTTGCATCAAATTCTTGCATAAATCTTGCTAATTCTTGCACTATCATTTCTTTACAAGATTCTTGCCAATCTTGCAAGATTACATGTACTTTGCAAGATTCTTGTCAATCTAGCAAGATTACATGTACCTTGCAAGATCTTGCATGGGCTTGTTAAATCTTCCAAGTTTTGTTTTACCTGGGATGTATCTAAGCTCTATATCAAAATTGCAATCATGATGCTTAAGAGATAATCACTAGACAGTGTTCTTTGTAGTTTCAATGAATGTATGGTAAAAATTATAAATATACTGGTATTTACCTGAGATTTTGCCTCATTTGTCACCCCAGGATTTAAATATAATCCATTTTTGGTTTCCTCGCCTGCTATCTGGTTTTCAATTATGAAAAAATCAGCTCCTTGTTGGACAACTGATCCATCTGATTTAAAAGTTAGTGTTATATTACTGAGAGTTTCTGCACCATTACTTAATTTGTTTTCAGTGCTGGTGCCACAAACAATTATTGAAGTTGTCTTGTCTTCCATGCTGTGCTTATGCTCCATACAGTCAATGCAATGTTTAGTTGTTACTGGGCCATCTACAGTTTTTATGTGATCTATGTCTATCTCCATCTCTATCTCTGGTATAGAATGATATACATAAGTATACACAAAACCAAATTGGCGGCCTGGTAGAGAGTACGTACAGTACTGGTTGTTGGGATATATTCCACTGCGATTGTAACGTGGTGTTTGAATATTGTATGCTATGAATGGTGAGTCTTCTGTAGAGCCAGATGAGACAATGGTGTCATATGTTTCATTTTGTAGTTCACAGTTCTTTCCACTGTATAGTGTGGTGTAACAAACCCTGAAACTGAATATAAATATCTGAATTTATATATACACACAGTGTATAACAGTTATTCATGCATATGTAAATGTTTGAAGGCATACTGTACACAGCACATTGCAGACATCAATCCTGCTGAATTCTAGATCTGCTCTTAACACAGAGTTTTCAAAGCTAATTGGGACCTAAAATACATATGGAACTATCATCAATTTTTATATAGTGTAAATATATACATGCACTTAAACAAACTTTACAAAAATTTTATATTCATGAATTATGTACTTTGGCCCATGCTCTTCACTATACTCTGCTTCTGACTGAACCATATTATCATCTTTTTGGCAATCACCAACTGTTCCACCAGAATGAGGATATCCTGATCCACTAGTAACCGTCAGGAGTACTATCACCATCACAACTAGTGATGACATGCTACCAATCATTTTTGTTGAGATATCATCAGCTACATAATAAATGGATGCATAAATACATTCATTATACAACAGGATTAGTAGACATTTATGGAAACATATAGCTACCGTACAATACTGGCTGATCATGTAATACTGGTACTGTCATTCCTAACTACTATTAAATAGTGTAGCTCTGAGATTGAAGCCATTAAGTTTACAGGAAATGAATCCCAGTATTTGAAGTTGCATGTTTATAATTATCACAATGCCTTGTACATAGTAAAATACCCTGTGCTACATAATAGTATACCCAATAGTTTCCTGTTGTTGAATTATGTATTGCTTACTGTACATGTAGAAACCACCAATGTATAGTCACTTAAACTTGTTTTTATGAATGATATGCTAAATATTGATGTATGTACATATACCTAGTTCATAGCTGTGGATCCTTAATACACAATACACACATCAGCCAAAAGAGCAACTAACTTTGATTTATGTAATATACAGTTACAGTTGTATATGTAGCCATAAAGCCAGTGTTACAGTATTATATATTATTAAATGAATATACAGTACTTGAACTTGTGCTATGCAACAGCTTTAAGCTAGCGATGTTTCAAATTCCCACCTTATTCACAAAAAGGTACAGCATGATATCAAGTCATGCTAATTAAAAGGATATAAGATCAGTGGCATAGCAAAGGTGGGTACCGGTAGGACACAGGTACAACCAGTTCCAGTGCCCTACCAACTCAGGTACTCACCGTACGTAGCTAGCTATAGCTAAATTATGTGATACGAGGTGCAATATGCAGCCTCCTATACAGCTAGGTAACTAATAATAATTATTATGCAAACAAAACGCTAGTGTCCTACTAGAGATGACATATTTTAACTGCAAAATGCCACCAAACTGAATCCCAGCATGTAATTTTCAAATTTTTTCCTGGAGGAGTATGCCCCCAGACACCCTAGCTGCAGCATGCGCATTACATGCTGGTTGCTGCAATTTGTGTGCATACAATGGTGCCCAACCAATCCTTCTGGGCTAGCTATGCCACTGGTATTGACTGCCAGTAATTACCAGGATATATATAAAATTCTTCTGCATTAGACAATTGAAAAGATGTACTCACTGTCTCACACTTTTAGACATGTACATGTAGACTGCCAGTCCAACCAGATCCCAATTTTCCATGAAGCCATGTACTCACCTAGCCAAGGGATGATGAGTTGCCACTGTAACTTGCCACTTTCAAATTGGGCCAGGGGAATGAACCCCAAGAGAATGGATAGGCTCTGGGAAATTAACTTACAATTCCAAATCACAGGGACCTCATACTGACTGGTCTCCACCAATCTCGTTTAAAGGCTTATTGTAACTCACACAATTGTTAGTGGTTCTAAAAAGCAATGATTACATGCAACATATACTTAACTAAGAAGCTCTCACCATTTCAAACAAGTGAAACATCTTCTGTTGCATCCATGCATTTGTGCATATGTTTGTGTGTGTGTGTGAGTGTGTACATATGCGTGTGTGTGGCAGTGGTTGTGTGTACGTATGCATGTGTGTGGGAGTGGTGTGGGTGTATGTGTGAGAGTGTGTGCGTGCGTGCGTGGGTTTTACTCTTTTCACCACCTTTCATAACCCTTACGTAATATTAAGCTCAAAAGCATCCAGACTTCCTACTGTAGTTGTTGCTCTCTCTCTTCGACTTTAGGGCACGCATCTAGCAGTTGCCGCGAGTAGTCAACTTTAGGGGATGCGTCCAGTAGTTGCCGCGAGTAGTAGACTTTAGGGGAAGCGTCCAGTAGTTGCCACGAGTAGTAGACTTTAGGGAAAGCGTCTAGTAGTGTTAGCATTAGGGTTAGGGTTAGAGTTCAGTTTTGGTTTCTTCTTCACCTTTAGGGTTAGGTTCTTCTTACTATATACAGCTTATTTCATTAGTCACATTTATAAGATACAAAAGAAGGGAATCAAGGGAGCTAGCAGCAGTAGCATAATTGGTAGCACACTGGACCATCACACTGGGATCCTGGGTTCGATCCCCCTTCAAGACTGCACTTTTTTTTCGCCTTTTTGGTTTCTTCTTCACCTTTAGGGTTAGGTTCTTCTTACTATATACAGCTTATTTCATTAGTCACATTTATAAAATACAAAAGAAGGGAATCAAGGGAGCTAGCAGCGGTAGCATAATCGGTAGCACACTGGACCATCACACTGGAATCGTGGGTTCAATCCCCCTCAAGTCAATATTGCACTTTTTTTTTTGCCTTTTTGGTTCACCGTTTTTTGTCTAAGTTCTGTAGGGTTATGAAATAGGGTGAAAAGAGTGATACCCTGGTGGCATGGAATCGAGTGAACTTAGTAAATCCCGTGTGATTCTCTGATTGCGTACTTTAATTTATACTGTTAGCACAGTAGCCAGAAATTGTGACACCTAAAATATGTGACTGGATTTGCAAAAAGGGGTCTTCCACACACATCCAATTTACCTAACTTTGACAATTTGTAATGTCAGATTGGAAAAGGCTATTGACTTGAAATTTGGTCAAAAGTGAGCACCCACATGGGTTAATAACTGGAGGAAATTTCAAATTTACATGTTACTTGAATGCCAAGTTATGGTCTTTCACGTTCATGGATTTGGATGTGTGTGGAAGACCCCTTTTCGCAAATCTGGTCACATATATTTATGCGTCCTTAAGGTTACGGAATAGTTTAAAATGCGTGGGCGGAACAAATTACAAAACCTGCTTTAAACCAAGCAGGGATAAATAATTTCAACAACTATGTTGTGTTAGCAATACAACTAATTGTGCTTGTTTGTTTTTACTACAGTACAACGACTGTTCTTGGGTATGTGGTCCACAATAGAGCCGGTGTCACAGTGATATATGTTTCCCCGGGTAACGTGTTTCCCGCACACATATCCCTAGGGATCCGTGTTTCCCCGCACACATATCACTAGGGATCCGTGTTTCCCACCAAAAGCTGTCAGTGATATGTGTTTCCCGTAGCGATTTTTTTAATATTTCACCGCACACACATATCCCTAGGGATTCGTGTTTCCCCGCACATATATCACCAGGGATCCGTGTTTCCCACTAAGATATAGCCATCGTGCAGTAACTCCAAGGTCCTATGGCTAGTTGCAAACAGTACGCGATCCAACCATTCAGTAGATATATTGCTACATCTAGCTAATAGACACCCATGCATATTGCATGTATATAGCTATAGTTAGCTAACTTGCTATATAGCTACTATATAAGCTAATACAATAATTATACTAGCTAGCTATACTAATAATCAGAACTATAGTCATTTAAAATAAACTTTGTTGCACTTCTCTGGACCTGCTCAATAAGTGTGATGTCCTTGACAGGGGCGGATCTAGGATTTATAAAGGGGGAGCTAACTCAAGGTACTTATCTCTTGGGTAGAGGTGTGCAAAGCACACTTCCCAGCAAAAGCATACTGGAACTAGAGGGGCCTGGGGGCATGTCCATGATGCACAACACATGATGAGAGGGGTGCACCAAGTACATGATGCACCCCTCTCACAATTGCACAACACTGAATAGGTGCATGTTAGAATAATAATGTTGAAAGTGGAAAATTTTGAAATTTGAACAATACAGGATAGAATCTGAGAGCATTTTCAATGGAAATTGTGTACCTGAATTAAGTATTGTCATACATATTAACTACACAAGTGGATGAATGAAGCCCTTTAAACAGACCAATACACTTCATTGTATGTATAGGTGTAGGCAGATTTGGAAAAAATTCATAACAGAACCAACTACATGTTTCCAGTGAATGTTCTATTAGAGTAGTTAGCTGACTGCTCTATTAGAGTATCTCGATCTTGTACACCTCCAATACTGATCCAGGTCCTTGTCAGGGGCGGATCCAGAGTCTGGAAAGAGGGGGGGGGAACTTTGCTGAAAAAGTTGAAGAGCAAAAAAAAAAAAAAAAAAGGTCACAACAATAATAGCTAGTTATCCTTTACCAAATTTATTTTATTACTTGTGCTGTATAAAGCATTAATAAATAAATAAAAAATAAATATAAATGAATAAATTTCATTATAATTCTCCGCATATTGATCAAGTAAAGCCTAAATATGAAGGGGGGCTTCAGCCCCCAAAGCCCCCCTCCTCCCCCTCCCTGGATCCACCCCTGCTTGATATGGTTAGGTTTCCAAATCACTGAACCGTATATAACTTGCGATCTCACTAAGAAAATATACAAAGTTCTCTTGGCTGTCACTGTTTGATGTTTGCTAAAGCTGCGATGGAGCAGTCCTAGCATTCTGTAGGTCTTAGGGATTATGTTTTTGTAGTGTTGATCCCAAGATAGGTCTGATGATATTATAATTCCGAGATTTTTATGTGAACTATTTGTTAAAACCTTTGTGTCAGCTATTTTGTAATTAGTGATGACTTTTGCATTAATATAAGTGGACACTCTTTTTTGGATTAAAGGACATATTATATCTCGTACTCCACAAAGTTGCTGAGTCTAAATCATTTTGAAACAGTGAAATATCTCCAGGACTACAAACAGTATTATAAATCTTGGTGTCGTCAATGAATAGTAAAGTTTTACTGATGGTAACACAAGATGGTAAATCATTCATGTAAATAATGAAGAGTAGGGGTCCCAAAATACTCCCTTGGGGAACCCCAGATAGAACCGGCAAGGGGGTAGATAATGACTGACTGCATGCCAAAGCTGTAGCTACATTGATTAGTTATACATAGCTGCAATCACATTATTTACTCTATATAGCTAGAGATAGTATTTTATTGTATATACATGTATATACTTGTAGCTACTGTTTTATTAAACTGATGCTATAGCTACATAACCAAATCAAAGTACAGTTTAGCAGTTATAGTTGAATGCCAGTGAATGGCTTGATTTCCTCCATCAACATGTATAATTATAGTATTAGTTGTATAGGTCAGTATGGCTAGCTATGATTATTAAAAGTGCATGCGCGCCTATATGCTATAACACTACGTACGTTGCACATGACTTTATAAAGGGGAAACATATTACCCGGGGAAACACATATCACTGTGACTTGTAGGTCGCTAGCGAGTTAGTGATATGTGTGCGGGGAAACACGGATCCCTAGGGATATGTGTGCGGGAAACACGTTACCCGGGGAAACATATATCACTGTGACACCGGGAATGTTTTATAAAAACGCGCCGCCAAAAACCAGACTAACAGATTACTGAATCCTTATAATTTCAACACAAGTGACTAAACAACTAAAATATCTAGGTCCTGTGGAAGCGATTTTTTAAGTTACTGGTTGTATAGACGTTTTATTGAACTTTAGTAGTTTTTTCGAGTAAAACAAGCTCTTTGAAGGCTTGTATCTGAGTCACTGGGAAGAAACACGCCAAAAACGCTTCCACAGGACCTAATAAATTTAATATACAGTATCACTATGCCCCAGAAATGCCAATAGAGCCTACAGCTTTTGCTGTATTTGGCGGCGGAAAAACATGGTAGTGACAGCTGGAGCTGAGCGATGTACGGGCTGGCTTACTTGTGTTGCTACAACAAATTGTACTGTTCCACCTGCCTCAAACTACACTGTAGCTATTTAAATATGAAGGGCTTCACCTTTATTTAAAACTGCTAGACTGATTTTATGGGCTTCTCAAAAAATATCGATAGGTATTCAAAATTTTGAATGATTGCCCGTGACTATACCGTAACCCACCTTTATACATACAAACCATCCATTCTTCTTTCTTCAGCATTGTGTGTTCTTTCATCAGCACTATAGTGTGCCTGATTTCCCACCAATATCAAATGACTGCGGTTGGTGTTGTAAGGTGTACAAGGGCTCCATCTGCTGGGAGTAACCTAATAGGCAACTTTCTTTTGATCATTAACCATACCAGCATGAAGCTTGATAGTTAACCTGTTTATGTAGGATAGCTAAAATTGTATAAGAGCAACTGCACAAAGATGCTTGGGTGCTATGCCGTCACAGAAAGGCATCTTTTTCCAGAAGTTGGCTTTCCGCCCAAGCAATACCATAACGCTTTCCTAGTATGTATTATTGTTATAAATATGTATTATGTAAAGTGAATAAGTTTGCCTTTCCAGTATTCTGGAGTGTATGAAAACTGGATGTAAGTTGTCCAATGCACTAGCACGTGCTCATCCCAGTGTCTGTTTACTAGAAAGAGTAGCATTAAGAGGTATACACTGATGACAAGGCAATACAACTTCCCATTGTCATGATGTATGAGTCTGAGAAGCCCACTTCCTTAACTGTATTGGATGCCTGCATGCATCAATTTAGCAACTATGAGTGTTAAAGTCGTCAACTGGAGCTGCCAAAGATAAAAATAACCTCCAGTTCTGAACCGAATACCTGCCTAATAAAGCTATATGAATCAAGCAATGGTTAGCTAGATATATTTGTCATCTTCAAGTCTAATGCCATTTCCTTCACCATGTAGATACTGTGTTCTGTTCTACCTAATAAAAACGTTTTTAGCTCCATGTTATATGGTTGGTTTTGAGTGTTTGGGAATTAACTCTAAGTCAACTACCCACCTCTGAAAGTGAGAGATGTACACTGAAATCTAAGACTAGTGAAATGAATCTACTCTTCCAAAGTTGGCTGTGTAAAAAGCTGCCCGTAACAATCAGTTATTGTGGTATAATGTAACCTCTTTGGGCAGCAGACACTTTATTTGTGACATCATAGAAATGGTAATAAACTTGCAGATGCCCTGGAATCAGTATAGGCCTGGTTTCCATTCATTGTAAAACTTGTTGTAGCCATGGTGTATGTGTTATCAAAAGATTTATGCCAACCCTTGAGCATTCCTATTGGTAAATTTTTATAGTTTGAAAGGAGTAGCTAATCCCTGTCTGTCAATTGTGTGACAAACAGAATTAAGGTGATCTTGGAAGTAGGAAGAAAGTTCATATTGAAATAGTGCTGCTCAAGCTTACTCGTATTCACAGCAATGTCTGTCAAGAACAGTACAAGAGATTGGGAAAATAAACAGATCCTAATATTGTTTATTGAATAATTAACACACTGTACACACTAAAAATTCTCAGTACTTAATCAAATGTTAACTCGTAGTCACATGCACACACGCACATATTATCCAGTTGGATAATACATTAGGCTTGTCTACTAGAAATAGTAATAGTGTCTCCTTAAGCAGCTTATGAAATTTTAGGTATATCCTGTTGTACTATAAATAGCCCTTTAAGCAAACTGTTTTAAGAATACATATCAGTATGAGCTTTTGCAGTTGAAGGTTGAGTAGTGCCAACATCGTGTTGAGGTGACAGATTATGATCACATGCTTATTTCACACATACATACACCCTAACTACAGCTGTTATTGTTTACCATAATCACCTGATCTATTTCGTTAATTAACTCGGTTTAAATTGTACTAATGTAAACCTCATATAATGTTATAATTATTATTGACTGGATTTTACAAAACCAAGCTTCCACACATGTTGACTTTAACTACTTGAACATTCTGTATTCTATTGAGCTACAATTTTCACACAACTCTTTCATTGCATTATGGAATATATAACAGATCAAAATTTGAAAGTGATAGCATGCTCCTACAAGTCATAAATCGGGATGTGTGTGTAAACCTGGTATTGTCAAATTTGGTGATAGTTCACAGCTTATTAACCTGTAGGATTGCTCTGGACCAGATCTCTTAAAACAATCTGTAGTACAAACAGGCTGATACAACCCAGTTATTTGCCACAGTGCACCAAGGCATGTACAGTTACTTGGGAAATTGTGATATAAAAATCTAAAAGTAACGGCACGTTGCCATGGAGGTTATTGATCTCCTGACATGTTGGTTGCAAAAAAAAACAAAGAAATTTATTCTAGCAAAGCAAATTGTAAGATTTATATGTTGTTTCATTTACATAGAAACTTCCCATTTGTAGGAAATTTCATAAAATACACATAACTCCTTCCACAGATAATTTGCCTATAAAAATTTCATTGATACTAGTGTGTGCAAAATACACTATATAAGTGAGACAAAATTTCCTTTGAAGCAGATTTTGTAATAGTATTTATTATCATGTGACCGAATTTTACATAGCCAGTCTTCCACACACATGACTTAAGAGATTATAACTCAATGTAGAAATATACCATCACCTTCAAAGTTTGAACTGTGACTTTGTAATGTTATGGAAGTACTGTGTGAAAATGTCAGGTCAATAATCATGCTGGCAAACCATGATACAGTTGGTCAAACCTAAAAAATTGATGTATGTACAAGTCTGGTTTTGTCAAATCATTTTGTAGTATGTAAAAGTTGAGCTGGATCCTGAAAAACATCTAAAAATGAAAAGTGGATTTTTCTTAATTAAATGAATTAACATTTCAGCCAACCAGATATAATTAGTGGTGACAGCAAAAGTGATGTGTGGTTTGGCTCCATTACAAGCTTGGAAAACAATTGTAATTGATATTGCACTTTAATAGCTTCCTCATAGGAAATGTATGGTGAAAACTTTGATTGACCATAAAATTAATAGCAAGAGTTCATAATATAGTAATGGGAGAGAGTGTCCAACTGTCAATATACCCTGTACAAGCACACTGTGTTAAGTTTCTCTTTAATTAAATCAATACCTGTACTGGTGATAGAGAACTGTTGATTAGCGTTAATTGGTGCTGATAAGGTCAAGTCTTTATTCTTTGAACAGAGTCAGGTGTAACTTAACACAGTGTGTTCCATGGAAGTATTTCAGTTAGACACTCTCCCCCACTACTATATTATGAACTCTTGTTAATAGTGTGTCAGGTATTTGAATGGCAAAATTTTGAAATGCTTTAAGCAAGTCAAGCAGTGTTACAATTGTGCAGATTGTGTGTAATTACATCCACGAGTTATTACAGTAAAATGTTTTTGAGGATCCAGTGCAATGTGTACATACCATTTTGAAAGGAAGCATAAGTGAAAATATGAAAATGTGGTGAAAATGAGCTAAATTCTGACATACTCCAGCGGTAAGTATAATTTTAAAGAAATTTTAAGCAATTGTAATTTATAGAATTTCAATCAACTTTTGGTAAGGCAACAATACCTGGAATTTTCCCGTTTTAACCAGGGATGGCAGAAGTTCATAACTGTAAACACCAGCAGTTCATGGTTTATGCATTGCCTTACTGCACTATACGGCTGCTAGCTACCTGTACATAAGTAGATTGCAGCATTGCACCCATTCAAAATGGCCACTGTAGCTAGTTTGCTGTGTGTCTCTACTTGTAGTGGTAATTGAATATACTGTAATCCATCAATTGAGGTGGAGAGCTATTTGTTAGTATACTACCTACAACATGTACACTACACCCTATCATAATCTTGTAAGTGGTAAGTTATTTGTGCATATGTATACAATACAAAAGCCATTTTTCTATACATGGTTGATACTTTACAAGAGAAGCACTTTCTAAGACCAAGAATTATGGGCTAACATTTTCACCTAGTAAAACTAGCTTACATAATGCTTATACTCACTTTGATGTGCTTGATTGACATTCCATAATATACATATATACAAGGGACGAAATTTTCACGGTGCTTGCATAATTTTCTGTGAAGATTTCATCCTATGTACTATGTATAACTAGGATTGGTTTTATACTAGTAATTGAGTGACCCTCACAACTTAAACTGTCAACATCTTGTGCTTTATTACATAGCATTACATGTTTTTAACACAATAGCCTCATGGCCGCAGCTGATAATAACATTACACTAATTGTAATCATAACAATTGCTAAATGTTGCTCTTACACATGCATACATCAAAATTGATATACTACAAATTTCCGGTATAAACACACACTAAAATGTTTTTACCAAATGATATGTACATTAGGAGTTAAAAACAGTTACACTTTCTCAAGCCACTTTCAAACATGTATAAAGCTACACAGACTGTGGTTGCCGTAGTACCCTTTATAGCAAGTTACTGTATGGCTGTAATATATATATTTAATGCTGAATTGAAATGTGATCCTAAAAAGCATAGCCACTTTTAGTAGCCACTTTTAACACTCTATATATAACAAACAATTGCAATTAAGATAATTCATGATTGCTTTGATCAGCCCACATAGCCTGGTAATTATCAATGCTTTGATTCTCTCTTAACAAAGAAAGTATATTCAAGATATTAGTGCGATTATAGATTTGTAAAGTATGTAATCCTCCACAGCACATACCACATCAGATCACAATACATACCACAAACACCATACTGTACATATCTCACTGCTGAATGATATACGATACTGTACATGCACATAATATTGTATACACCAGTATAAACAAAGATACGTGCAGCGGGATTGAATGTAGATGTTAACAAAGTGGGAGAGAATAATCAGCATTTACCATTTTTGGTAATGTTGTAGTATTATAGATGCAGTAATGTAGAAGGGAAAAATTTTGAATAACTGAAATTTGATTATATTAACACATCATGTTGTAACTGTACTGTTAATGATATTACATGTAGTACACAATATAACAAGGTTTGTAAGGATCTCCGGATACAGTCTACAAAGCATTAGGGTAGTCATTCTATAACTTTGAGTCAGCCACTCTTGAGAGGTTTTACCATTATAGATACTATTCCACATACATTTTACAGGTGTACTGTATAAGTAACAGTATACTCTTTGTATTAATTTAATGGGTACTTGTTAATTGTGAAACACATTGCTATTGTTTTGGCTGGGTGTCATGGAGCTGTTTCAAGTTCAGAATATTCAACATCTGGAATTGTAAAAAGTTCTGCTTCATGACATATCAGGAGCAATTGTGAGTATATATCAGGATCCGGAACCACTGATTGGAGTAAACTAACTATGTTGTATATACATTGTACTCTATTTGGATTCTTTACTTAAATTGCAGTCTTTATATTTGCACACATGTAGACAGTAGATTGCTACTTATAACTGACAAGTGCTCATACCATAGTGGTGGTACATCCACATACTGTATTATATACATGTATACGTACATTGATAAATTCATACACTTACATACATATGTAGGTAGATGTTTCCTGCATAATAAAATTTGCTGTGCATGCAATTTGTCATTAATTTTAGTGGGTACATGCATATGTCTTCTATCAACCACCAGCAGTCAAAAATAGATACATAGTGTATAACAGTAATTCACCTAGAAAACATGTGATGCCATTGCTAATCCTTAGCATGAAATGTCTGTTTCTTCTTTTTATAAGTTATCAAATGACTATATGCATGTATGCCTAATTAGGCCATCATTATTATAATTATGAGAGAGATAAACGTCATAATAATCGACAATTACATGAACAAATAATTACAAGAGGTCAGGAGTCCAGTCTCAGGGTTACCAAGTTATTACTAAAAAGTATGGAGCCCTGGCAAGACCAAAAAAAATATAATAAACTACATATGCTTGTTTCCCGTCACCCAATAGAACAAAAACTGATGCGGGCAGGAGGTGATTATTGATTTTTAATTATACACTTGACTCTTGTTATTTCAGTCTCTGACTTCTAAGAGTATCCCGATCTGGAAGGCCATCAGGTTTGTACACCTATGGCTATGCAGCCTGTGGAACAAGAGTGGAGGGACTTCCATCCTTCTACTATGTTTATATGCAAAGCTAATGCATTCACCTTAAAGCTCAGTCACTCTGTGCCATGAAATAGTCCTTAATAGTGCATTCACATGATCTATTATCAAATAATTAAAATTTGGTGGCTACCTAAAAATTGATGCGGGTGGTGACGGTAAACAAGGAATTTAATAATGATGGTCTAATATAGGCGAGAAAATCTCAGATCCCAGAGCTGTTGCGGCTCCTTTGGCACATACCTAGAGTGCATATTGCTGGGGATCAAGTCAACCTGATTTTTGAGAGTTCTTCCATGAGCATCTGGTAAAACTCAGATATCCCCTTGGTCCTGGTTAACACTTTTCCCCAATATCACCTGCTCCTCCATTGTCTTTTGTAAGTCATTGTCTGATAACAATGATGTATATTAATGAGTTTTGCGCATTGTTTAGATTTTACTAATCTGGTTCAGACTGGTTAAAGGAAAGTTTAAAGATTGTGTGCAATGTTAACTATACATTGTTAACTGAATTCACTGACCAGTTGTACAGTGTGACATTGGTGATCACTGAAAGAATGAGCAAGAAGGCTTGCCAAGTAATCCAGTGAGGCCTACAAAAGAGACATGATAATAACGTGTATAGGCTAGGTGTGCCATGTGGACACTTGCAAATGTGCATGATCGTTGGTTTTAAATAATGTACATTTGTAGCTGTGTATCTGGTGATTAGAAATGGTCTAAAATGTATCAGTTTCCTTGTCAATTTAAGAGGCCCCAATTCCAAAGTTATGCTGACACAATTGGAACAGGGTAATGCTCTGAAGCTCCTGCATGGATATTCTCTGACATGTTTTTCATTCCTTCTCCCACAGTATAATAAGCAAACTAAGACAGTCAAAATGTGTGTAGTATTTTAACTGCCTTATAACAACACTGGTGGCTACATACAGTGGAACCTCAGTTATCTGAATTTTCAGTTAACCAGATGCCAAAACTGATTGTTTTAGAGTGATAATTTTGCAAATGTATTGAATACATTACTTTAAAATAATTTTGCAGAGTTATGGACCTTCCGCTATCTGAACTGCAGGTTGTCCCCCAAATAGGTATACAAATAGGTTTGTATATTCCACTGTATGTGCAATGGTAGTATTCACTAGAGCATCCTCTTGTTACTCCAGACTGCACTGCAATATGACCTAATGCTCATTATGATCTCAGATAGGATCTTGATGACAAACTTGTATGGTCACCAGTTAGCTAGATCTAATAATATTATGTGTATTTGATTTATCACTATAATTTATCCACATAGTCAGTGTTGGGGGTAATGCGTTACATAATAATTATTACTTATGTGGTAACGAAGTAATATAACGAAATATGCTGTAAAAACAGGTAACTCAAATTACTTTACTTGTAAATGTAACACGTTACCTAAGTTATGAAGTTACTGTAACGAGACTAATATTATTCACTGTTGATATTTAGCCAGTCATTGCTATTTAGGCCGGTGACCGGCTAAATATAAGGTAGCTAAGTGTTCCTATTATGGGACACTTAAGGATGATTGAATATTACTGCATACAGAAAACTCATAGGGACTTAAATTTTGGACCAAAGACTCATCAATTAGTCTATTAATTTCAGTCAAAAAATTAGCCATATAGCATAATCCAATAATGAGAACTTGTAAGGTGTCTCAATGTTGTTGGTGTACATAACTATGAGACAGTGTACATATTATGGGACAGAAAACTGTGCAAACTATTTCAGTATCCTCTAACTTGGAGCAGAAATTATGTACAGCAATAAACTTTGGATCAGGTACACACCAATATGTTCTATATAGAATATTAAAATTTGATGTGTATTGCTTGCAAGAGAGCAGAATGTCTTTGTATGGCTTCTGACATGTAAATGTCCATAATTATAAGACAGCTGATCATATTATGAGACGGTTCTACTTTCAGACACTGACAGTTGCAAATAGCTGCTAATTTATGTGAAGGTACACTAAAACATTTACTAATACATTTTTAATAAAAACAAAGTATATCAACAGTCAGTGCAGTAAAATTCCAATGCAGAGGTAGATATAACCACTGTATGTGTTTCCTTCACCTCAGATGTTACTGAAACACACCGAAACTAACTCCTTAGCGAAGTGATTACTTTTTCTACCTTTTGAATAATAGATAATGTTTCAAACAACATGTTATGAAGATGAGATGCTACACATGATTGCATTTCATCATATTCACCAGCTTTTTACAGGGTCATCTTTAGACAGCAAAATTAAGCTTGATTTACATGGTTCTGACATCTTCAACAACTCTCATCATTTATACACTATTTAGCTAAAAATTTTTACACACTTGTGAGAACTGGCATGTCAAAGCACCTTTATAGCATGCTATGCACACTGAAGTAAGTGCCTAATATATAGTAATTATAGCGCAAATTATCAAAGTGTCCCATAATATGTACTGTCTCATATTAGGGACACTTACCTTACACTTCGAACATGAACAAATGGCAAATTTCAGTTTTGTCTGAAATACATGTACTGTTTCCTTTTCACTTGATACTTACTAGTGGGCCTATACTCATTGCAAAGAACCACCAGAGGGTTGCTGTGAGTTGAAGGATGTTTTTCAAGGTGGTTTTTAGGTGTGCGTTCTATTAGGATTTTTGCCAAAAACATGGGCGACCCCTATTATGAATCCACTATCGTAGTTCATGATACTTGCTCCAAAATTAATCATTCTGATCTGTTACGTAGATAGCTAATACAGTAGCTATGCATATTGATATCCACCTGACAATTACGTACTAAGATCTATTTAGTGGTTAAAGTGTATCTGTAGCGTATACGCAGTATGTAGCTGCTAAATATCAGCAGTTTGTGCATGCATAGCTAAAAAGCTAGTATACAATGATATGTATATTCAGTTACATTCCCTGTGTCTGCTACATAATAATTGTACAGCTAATGTGCTAGTCTATAATAAGCATGATCATGTATAAAGTTATGCTAACTGTTCAAGCGTGCTAATGATCTTAATGATGTCATTTTCACTAGTTATGTGTCTTGTCCAATAAGAGGCTCTTGAAATTCTTTGTAGTTAAAGTCAACATCTGGCACTGCATTTACAAGTTCAATTGCTCTTTGCTGATTATTTCTATTCGATTGTTTGCCATTGTGCAAATGGTTAGACAAGAAATTACTAATTTTTCCTGTAACTTTAGCCAAATCAAAACAAGTTAGTTTGTAAATATTGATTTTTATGTGATGTAGTACAATGCATACCAGTTGGAAAATAGCTATGGCTACTGAAATGTTCACTACAATGTAGTTTGATGTAGTGTATAGGGAAGTAACAAATACTACCAGTAGATTTAAAAGGTTTAAGAGGTCAAGCATATTTGCTCTGTTACTCTTAAATGGTAAGATCAGCTCACGTAGCCACATCATGACAACAAGAATTGATATGCACACCTTTAAATTAGTATTTTTGTCCAATGCAGACAGGCCAAAGAATATAGCTCTAATCAGAAGTTGAATACCAGTCCAGTAATAATATTTGTCCTTGTATGGACCTAGATAAGCATCAAGTAATGGCTTGAAATGGTTTACAGTTTTGAAGCATGACAACGTTCTAGTAAAAATCAGCAATATGTTAAATGGTATTAATATTAAGAAAAGAATAAGGCAAATTGTGAATAGGAAGGTGAATTTTACTCCAAACAAAGGTATATTAGCATCCACGTACCACAGCAGGGTAGTAGTATTACTAGGTAAATGAGTAATCGTTGTATAGAAAAATAAGACATTAGACACCGCAAGTAGCACTTTAGTATAAGATAATAAAAATAGTGTGGCTAACACAGGTAATACTCCACTTGCAGTGATTTTCTGTATTGCAATGGAGTAACGACTTGCTAAGGTGAGTGATAGAGCAATGAAGATGAGGTACACAGGAAATGCTAGTTGCAACCACATTTTAGC
This sequence comes from Dysidea avara, assembly GCF_963678975.1. Lineage (NCBI taxonomy): Eukaryota > Metazoa > Porifera > Demospongiae > Dictyoceratida > Dysideidae > Dysidea > Dysidea avara. The sequence continues at coordinate 16,169,275 of NC_089275.1, read as the reverse complement.
ATAATCATCCATACCATTGTAAAAACAAGTTTCAATGCCCAAATCAAGATTAGCTAGTGATATGAATGTGTACATCACTGACCTGTCTGTTGGAAAGAAAATATGAGTGTTGATACTTATGATGTTAGCATAAAAGAGAAATGAATTTATATCACCATCAGTTACAGTGAGGTTAAGAGTGAAGAGTAATACCACCAACACTAATCCAGCTATTCCAATTGGAATGATGATCAGTAGAGTGATATTAGAACATTGTTTGCATTTAAATGAACCAAATATGGTACTGAAAGTCTTTGGGCATTTCCCACACAGCTTCCCAGATCTGTTGTGTTGACACTGTGAGTCAGGAGTGGTGAGGTTAAGGTGTGATGAGTGAGGTAGGCAATAGTCTTGTGGACATTGTAAGGACACATTATAGTAGTGTGAGCCATTTACTGTATCAGCAGTTATCCAACTATTAGCAGGACGAGGGATAGTTTGTTTATCAATATTGCAGTTGGTGAGTGATGGTATATGTGACGATAAGATAGGATCACACTGGCATACTCCTTCTAAGTGGAGAGTGAATCCCACTGGACATGGTCGTAACATTACTGTGTACACTTGTGCAGAGTTTTTCAAATCTCTTGAATCTTCTTTTAGGATTAATGCACACCAATGTTCATTACTGTGTACAATTCTGTAATTTACAGTTGTACATTTATTGGAACTTTGATGAAATACAACTATGCCATCACTTCTGCATTCAAAACTTGAATGATGTTCAGTATTGTATTTAAATAGCGATATTGTTCTTTCAACATAGCTATCATCATCTTCAATGTAAATGAAGGTAGTTGACACCATTTCACCTGGGTAAAATGATCCTATTGTTTCACCTTGACAATTGTGTGTCTTATTTTCATTACATGAACAAATATGTTTTGGTTTTATTATTGTTAAAGGCGGTTCATAGCGGATAAATTTTTGGTTAACATTTAAGGGTACAGATGCCAAAAATGCTGAGGTTGGATCCCAAGCACAGTGCATCCAAGTCCTGGGAAATTGTAATGATATATCATTTTCAATATACATAATGGTATAATTTATCTTTTGTCCCATCTGAAACTCATTGTCTAAATTTCCACGTTCACTGATATACTGTACAGTGCATAATTCAACTAGGTAATTATACGTGAACGCAGGATAAAAGAATGGATATTGTAGCACGTTTAAAGAAATGTTTAAAACAGCATTTTCTTGAACATATATTGCAGGTGAATCAGTTAAATATGTCAAAGAATTTTTGGAAAATTCATTATAATCATTAAATTGTAAAACACTATAGCTCATTTTAAAGAAGAGGCAGGTAAACAATGGGCACACTATATTAGATGCAATAATAGCCTTTTCAAATATCATTTTGACACTGTTCCCATAAATGATTTGTTGTGACTTGTATACATTGTAAGAAATTGTAACATCTGTAACCAAAACTGACATGCAATGTTGGTAGTAATGTTTGTAGATATCATGATTAGCAAACAAAATCAGTGTGTCTCTGTTATTATGAAATACACAGTTTTTTATATAAATGGATAAGAACTCAGTATAGTCATTTTCAAGATTGAAAGCTAATATTACATATGCTTTAGAAATGTTAACAAACTGGCAATTAATCACCTGTACTATGTTTTTCACATGCTGCTCTTTGAAACCAGTGTGTCGGTAATATAATATGCTATCAACTTCATAAACATCAAAAGGATCATCTTTATCATCATCATCATCATAATCATCTATAGAAACAACTGGTGTTGGGTCATCATATAGTGTAGAGTTATCATTGCAGTATTCATCCATTGACCTATTGTCTAGATCACCAACAAAACTGCTGTTGCTAATCACAATTTCTCTCTGACCTGAGCAAACATTGCAGATAATCAATAAAACTTGAGAATCAGCCATATGCAGTTGCGTTATTACAATGTTTAAATTGTAACTGGCATTGCACTGCTGAATTTCCAATGCATATATACGTTTATTGTCAGTGTGGTATGTGAAGTTTTCAATGTAAAGTCTGTGTGTAATATTTGACATCATGTGATTGTTGTTACCATAATATAATATTATTAAATAGTGCGAAATCAAATTTGACAGAGCAGTATTTCCGAATGAGTTAATAAATTTGATGCCACATATATTTTGATAACAGAATGAAGTGAAATATGTGCACGTAACATGTGTACTGTTAGAGACAAATAAGCTTGCAAAATCTTTGTCTTTATTATAGTGCAAGTCATTTAAAAAGCTGTGGTTGCTACTACATTCATACATCACAACCTTAGAGATTGTGATATTGCTACTACTAACTACAATAATACCACCAGGTGAAGTACAAGTAATAATGGTTTTAATAGCCCCTCCAGTGCTGTCTCCAAGTAGTGAAAAATTACTCACATTATTTATTGTCAACATTTTGTTAAGAAAATATTGTCCAGGCAGAAACTTTAGCTGTGTGTTAGAGGTGAAGTATTTCATGGAATTGTTGAGGTAGTACTGTAATACATTAGTGTTATCGTTGGTGGAGTAGTTGTCATCAGGTATCACATAGTAGACAGTAGCTTCTGTTGTTTTCAACAGTGATATTGCTATTAGCAAAAAGCAGACTATTGTATAAATGGTGTAGTAGATTGACATTATTGTATCTTCTGAATGACTCTTCTGCGTACTTGTATGTTTCCACACAGATATACAGTAATTGTCTACAAGACAATCACATAGACATTACTTAACCCTTAAACGCGCACGCGAATTTACGAAATATTGCACTGAAATCGCAAGGGCCATTTAAGTGGCCCTCCATATTTGGCACAGAGGTGCGCGCGCTAGGATTACGTGATCGTGAAACGGTTTAGTGCAACGGAAAGCCACGTTTCTGGGCTTTAATTCGAGCTCAAGAACTTTGTGCTGTGATTAAAGATAAGCGAGATATGGATGAAAGTACTGTTGTTGATCAACTTTTCTATAGCGACACCGACAATGACTGGAACAACTCGGACGAAGAGGACTCTTTTGTCCATGGAGAAGACTCTTTTGTCCTTGATAGGCTTACTAGGGAACAAGACGGTAAAATGGCGGACAGATGAATCGGTCCTATCACTTCGCCTGCCATTATAGATGATTATGGCGATGTGGAAGAAAATGATCGTGAGGAAGAGTTCAGCAACGACGAAGAAGACACCGAGGAAGAAACAAACGATGATTATGAAGGTATAATGCTTTTCACATGTTTTATATCTTGAGTCCTGCTTCTTCTAATAGTTGATGTGAGATATTGTGAAGGTCATGATGAGTCAAGCCATCCCGGACCATCTGGGCTACATAGTGGAGTGAGTGATGGTGGGATGGGTAGCCTGGAAACTGAATACCCCTGTGGTGGTTCTCCTGTGGCTTACGATGGCTCTCCTGTTAGTTCTTCCCTGCCCTCTCGTTCTTCTTCTCCACATGCCCCATTTTCACCTAGTGATAGAGGCAGGGACTACTCACCATCTCCATCTGATCCTTTGTCTGGTAGAAATAGAGGGAGGGGTAGAGGTAAAGGAATGGGTAGGGGAACTGTGTCTCCAATGGATCTTGTGCCTAGTCGAGGTAGGAGGAAAGGTACTGGTAGGGGTAGAGGTACCGGTAGGGATTTGGCTATCAATAATGCTTCTACTCTAGAGTGCTGTTTCACACCTGTGAATGATTGTAGGACCATCAAAAGCTTTATGGATCAACTGGCTACTAAACTTTTATGTCAACATAGCTCACGCCAGCATGGAGGACGTCAATCACAGGCTCTTCCACCTCAATCGCTTGCGAGGCTTGAGGAACGCCATTTCATAGAGAACCTTGGGACTGACGGTGACTGTGCAGTGTGTTCTGACCGGAAGACACATAGAAAACGTACTAAGTATGGCTGCGTAAAATGTGGAATGGTTCATTTGTGCCTTGAAAATTGTTTTAAGATATACCACACCAAGGTAAACTATAAATAAATAAGGGGTGTATGCTATTTACTGTGTTTTAGACTTTTTACAGGTTCAGCCGATGTATATAGTTTAGATGTGTTGACAGTATTATCTGTTTAGTTATGTACAGAGCTGTTTGTAATTCAGGTTTTTCCACGATTGTGGTTTTTTTCTCTGAAATCACTTGGATCGGTGGTTTCTAAATGAGGCAAACCCTTTACTGAGTAAAGATCCCAGCTCTTTAGTGTATATATTTCATGTACATTTTATGTTTGAAAAGTTTTTCAAATTCTAATGCTAATAATAATACTTTATGTTTGATGAACAGTGCATGATAAAATGGATTGCTGTTGGTATTTGATTGACCAGTCACCAGAATACGTCTTGGTAGCACGTTGAAATGCCACAGTGATTGTGTTGGAGTTCTTTGTTACATGCCTACAGGGTAAAAATAATTATGAGAATACGACAATTTTTTTTTCAATTCACAACTACCTGAGAGTTATAGCTATGTCAATGGAATTTCACCACCTTGTATCAAGGGTACCACCCTTTCTAAACACCAAGTATTGAGGCGAATGGACAGAGGAGCTGCCTACCATGATGATTATTTCCAATTGATGCGCGTATTGCTGTGGATAAATGGAGAAGTATTATCATGTACCACGGTAGTGGTACATAATAGGGATCAGGCAGAAATTTTTCAAAACACTCTAATAGAACGCACGCCAAAAGCAGCCTTCCGGGCTTTAAATTTTATTTCTAAAACATTCTAGACCTTTCTTTTGTGTTTACAACACTAGCCAACAAGTATTAAAAGTAAGGGAAATGGTTTTAGGTGTTTTTTAAAATTTTGAAAATGGTTAGATTCTCCATCTTCTTCTTTCTTTCTTCTTTCTTCTTTCTTTCTTGTTTCGCGCGCCTACAGCTCGTAGGAAGTAGATATCAGCCCTAAAAACGTATGGCGTATTTAAAAAACATTCGTACCCAGGTCTGTGTGGTATTAAAATCTTCCCTCTCTAATGCGATTGCGAGATATAGAGCAAGAATCACTCTTCGAGACGCCATTCGATCGAGAAGCCATACAGATGATAATATAGAATTGTTTAAAATTCCATTGCTTTAGCTCACAGGACTAAAATGCATCAAGTTGTATCACACTAAACATTAAACATAACTATTGTTCACTGAAACTCGGGTTTTAGACTTCCTTCATTACGAGACAGTGAAGGGGGTGTGGCCCGCACCTCGTCACTTAAACTATTACTGTACGCCTTTCGTGTATACTTTCTATTATATTCTTCAGCTGTTTACCAGCTAAGAGTCGACATAACAAGGCTTGTAAGCTATTGGAACACACTGGTAAATTTCGAATTGAAAAGGGGTGTGTCCCTTCCGTACGCGATTGAAAAATAAAAAGCGGGATACTCCGTATACTCAGCACTTTAATTGGAGTCTACCACGTTTTGTCAAGCGTGTGTTTTACTCGTGTTGAGATTTCGCACCGCTTCGTTGCAGTAAACGGTCACACTAGTGGATTTATCTACTCGTCAAAGGAAAGTGGTATTGTTTACTGTATTGTTAACTGTATTGTTAACTAATTGTTTATTAAACTTATTTATGTAATTGTTTATTGCCAGTTGATATTACAATGGGTTTCTTTATTAAACAATCATGTACTGTTGAACGTATATTTAAGAAGTAGTCCATGTGCATGGACATGAAAAAAATCATGAAACTAGTGGGGCAAAAAAATTATTAATTTTCAACAAGTAGAATAGGGATCAAAGATTTGATTTTGAAAAAAACTGCGTAAACAAGAAGTAATAGGGATGATAATCCACAAAATTCTATGCATCATCAGTTCAAAGCAAGTTATTTGAATAGTGTACACTCAATTTGCGATTCCTATTTCAACTTGTGGTTAAATTTTGTTAAAATGTTGAAATAGGAATCGCAAATTGAGTGTACACTATTCAAATAACTTGCTTTGAACTGATGATGCATAGAATTTTGTGGATTATCATCCCTATTACTTCTTGTTTACGCAGTTTTTTTCAAAATCAAATCTTTGATCCCTATTCTACTTGTTGAAAATTAATAATTTTTTTGCCCCACTAGTTGATAAAAACATATTAATAATATAGAATAAACCCCAGGTTATCCACCGTCTGTGTACCAAGTTACAAGCTGATACATCAAGGATTTTCACAGATACAGTCGTATAAAGACGTGCGGTTACTTCGCACAATTGTGTGAATACCACAAGTTTTTTCTAAAATTCATAAATACCTGAGAGTTGCAGCTATGTCAATGGAATTTCACCACCTTGTATCAAGGCTACAACTCTTTCTCGACACCAAGTATTGAGACGAATCGCCAACGGAGCCACCTACCATGACGGTTATTTCCAAGTTATGCGCATATTACTTCGGATAAATAGAGAAGCATTAATGATAAACAATTGATAGTCACGATGGGTAAACCCCAGGGTATCCACCATCTGTGTACCAAGTTTCAAGTTGATACGTCGAGGATTTTCAGAGATACAGCCTTGTAAAGACGCGCGATTATTTTCGCGAAAGTAAGCATAAACTTTCGTGCGTTTTCGGTGTAATAAATAATAGGGCCATTATAATGGCCTTTGCGCGTTTAAGGGTTAAATGCCTACTCTACAATATATTTCTCTGTTACCAATTTACATACAGTAATTACATACAACTTGCCATTAATCAAATATTCTCCTATCTACCAATATGCATGTACAATTTAAATAACTACATGCTCGAGCACCTCACCATTAATAAAATACCCTTCAATGTAGCTAACTATATTAAGCATGTATATAGTTTCATGATATTTAAATAGCTATATGCGTAGGGACCACTGTTTATTGTACCATCTAGTGCCAATGCAAAACTGAGATTATTATTACTACAGACATGTATAAAAACTGAAACAAATATGCACCATGTTTCATGCTTGGTTTCATGTAAACAATGCTATTTGCCAAAACATGTTGATATGCAGATTGCATTTTAAAAAGCAAACCACCTTTGTATAAATGGAACTGAAAAAATCATTCAAATTGAATGGTGTAGTGTTTATGCAACATTTACATGTATGCAACTCACATGAAGTAAACACCATCAGCTTTTTATGTTTCAACAGACTTTCAGTTTTGTGAGTCAACAAAGTATCAACAAATGGTGAGGTAAGAATGCAAAAAAGAAACAGCAAATGACATACAGTATTGCACCTACATATCAATATTATTCCCAACAGTGATCAGTATGTTCAATCAGGAGCAGATCCAGGGTTTGGCAAGGGGTGTGGGAGGGGGTGCACCAGAGTGGTAGGCACATGGGCAGGGGATCTGGGGGGCCCCCCAGAAGCCAAAGGTATTTGATACATATATATCATCAGGACTGAAATTTTTGATGCAGAGCAGTTTTATGCACATACATTATATAGTAATAAATTATGCTCTCTGTGTGGTCTGCACTGATCAAACGTTGTAGGGATCAGTTACAGTCATAAGTAGTTCAGTTTAATTTTCATATACAATGGCATACAAAGGACCATATGTATTTTATCTGCAAAAATCTTAGCAGCATAAATCTGCCCTTAAGATGGTGCTGCAGATCCCAGTTTTCATATATACTTAGCAACAGTGGAAGATTCTTAATAGCATTACATGCGGTGACTGTTCTATTATAGTATTTGACTGACTGCTCTATTAGAGCATCTTGATCTTGTTTAAAGTTTTACTTTATTATAACTTTTTTTTGGGGGGGAGGGGGGGGAGGGGAGGGAGGGCATGTGCCCCCTTGGATCCGCCACTATGTTCAATAGTTCATTATATTGCAATATCTTTAAACATATTTCTAGTCTGCAAGGTTCTGTCTATTGCATAGTGGTTAGCACTATTGTAAAAAGGCAAAAGCATTAAGCAAATACTGTAGAATAATAATGATGCAGAATTTCTCAAACCTAGTGCAAATTTTAAATTTAATGAAATTTTGGTAAGGTTATGTAGCAGCGGATTAAGTAATGACTCTTTAGTTAAAAGTAGTACATACAGTAGTATGCAATGTTTGCTACATTTAATCCAATATTTTTTGTTCAAAAGTTTTATTTGTTACATGAGTCTGAATTGAAGCCAAGGATGAGTGTTAATAACTAAGATATTCTACTACTGCTGATAAAACTGGCTTATAATTATATCCAAGTAAAAGACAATCTGTACTTTGATGGATATGGCTTCATATTTAACTTACAAAAATACATTATGCTGACACTACATTTCAATTGCCAACATTGCACATTTGTATGTAATAGGATGAATGGTTGTGGTATTTGGGAGTAATAGTGCAACCATTGTAAACAGGAAGAAGTAAAATAGTGCAAGGCAAAGCTGAACACTATTTCTTTCCTGTTTACAATGCGAGAACAATTAATCACAGCCATCCATCCTATTATAAATTAATCCAACAGCCATAACAACTGTTACTAAACAAAATCTCAAAAATAGCCACTGCAAAAGACCAATCATGCTTAGCAACCATTGCCTAGCAACTGTTTATATGGTCCCAAAGTGACATTCACCTTAGCAATGGTTAATAAGCAATGGTTCTGAACAACCATATTTTTGTTATCATTAAAATCATTGCAGCTATTTTGTGGCTGTCACATCTGATTTTACAACTTTTTCACCCAGGCCACACCCTTTTATAGAGCTACTGTAGCATTATAATAAGTAGCTAGCTACTAGGAAATCTAAATCCATGCAAAAACAGCCAATATGGCATGATGGGCATCTAGCACAATGGCAACACTTAGTCTAGTTGTCAAACTGGACATGTACCACATGTACTTCCAATAGACACACACCACACCAGATTAGTATTACAGATTTAACATTCTACCTTCATGACACATCACGGCACGTTACGGCATGCCCTACACAAACCACCCTTCCACCGCACCGAGCTCTAACACATTACTTCACATGATAACTACATAGAAACATCACATCACATACATGTACACACATACGTACATACAACTCTTTGGGGGAGGTAGGGCAACTGAGGTGAGGCGCATTTGCTTGAAAGGGAATCGTGTGTTATCACTGTCCCAGTTGTGCCACGCTTAATGCTACCATTGATGATGTAACTTACAAGACATTAATAACGCCCAACAGTACATACACCCAACAGTGCTTACGCCCAACAGTGCTTACGCCCAACAGTACTTACGCCCAACAGTACTTATGCCCAATTGTAACTTTACCCAATAGTGCCTATACCCAACAGTACTCACGGCCCACAGTACCTATACCCAACATTACATTACAACACTCTAGCATTACCAACATTAAGTGACAGCCCACATTACAAACATCTAGTCGCAACAAACATTACAAACATTAAGTCGCAACAAACATTACAACATTTAGTCGCAACAAACATTACGAACATTCAGTCGCAACAAACATTACAAACATTCAGTCGCAACAAACATTACGCACATCGCAACAAATAACCACATGTAATCGCAACACATAACCACATTTAGTCGCAACAAATATCGCACATATAATCGCAACACATAAGCACATATAATCACAACATATAACCACATTTCTCCGCAACAAACATAGGCACATTTAGTCGCAACAAACGTAACCAGTTTGAACATAGCATTTATTGTTATGTCGCATTAGTGATAACACACGCATCTTTGGACTGAATTACTTTTAACTAAGTTCAGCAATTTGCGCCCAATTTCCCCCAAAATAGTTGTTAACAGTGATATAAAACATAACACATGATGATGTATATTTTTGCAGAACTTGTGTCTATTTGTCATACTTGAATTAATGTTCCAGTACTATTACCATACACATACAATATCAAAGCTCACAATGAATACAACATCATGAGTGACAAAATCCAATTCTTCCATTGACTGTAACTCTGATTTACCATAGCACTCATTACTGTTACATTATGACTATTTAATACTGCCACATGTGATGGTAATTAACCCTTAATGACATCAGAATCTATGAATGATGTAATGTATATAGTAGTAGTATATAATCAATATGTATCTGTGTATTATTATCACAGTGGTCTTGTTGAACCATAAATAGTGTCTACCACTACTGGGACAAGCCATCAAGTTGTGCTGCTGCCCCCCTTTGAATAGCTTCTATGTACTGACCGTAAGATTTAATGACAAATATTATTCTACTTACCATGGCTATGGGATGTGCACAACCATAAATCTGTGACATGTTTTATGTGAATACAATGTATCCTCTGGTGATATTCTATGTACCCATATATTTTCAATGAAACTACATGATTAGCTTCAGCGGCCGTATCACTATGCACACAAAACCAAGTTATGCAGGGTAATGTGAACCTACACATGAATATGCATGATGGTAACAAGTGCTACAAATTAAATATGACGCATAACTCTAGTACATTTGTTAATGTATCCTGGTGACATGTTGGGATAATGTACAGAATGAAGAGTTTGAGTTGAATAAAATATCAGGGATCTTCATGAAGTGTTCAAATGTAATAAGGATTATTAGTGATTATCAGGGTTCCAACCTTGTTAACTATGGAGCATATCTACTGCATAGTAATTAAGAACACGTGCAGAGGGATCTATAAAATTGTTACTGCTGAAACCACAGGTGCATACAGGTGAGGGCAATGAAAGGTTCTAGTTTGAATGCGTTCTGAGCACGAGGATCGCCCAAAACAGATGGGTTCACAAACGCAGATTGTAAGTTGTGCGCTGTGTCCATGGAGTGTGGGGCAGTGGTGTAACCAGACTTGTACCGACACCAGGGCCCAGTGCAATAAGTTGAAATCGTATTCACAAGTGAAGCTATTTGAGTAGCTAAATTATCGAAGTGATAATTATTTCTAGAGGCGCTTATACCAATAACTTGGCAGTTTGAAGTGATTTCACAATAACGAAAGGTAATATAGCTGTTTTGCAGCCAAAAATGGGTGCAAGGTCTCGATCGATTATTCAGTAAAATAGTTTTTTTCAACTACTCTATTACTAATTCCGTGGGCGTGACTTGATTGCTGACACCCGGGCCTGGGCCCGGGTTTAGTTACGCCATTGGTGTGGGGCTGTGTAATCGAAGTTACACCCGTCAAATGTTTGATAAGAACAGCTGTACAAAAGCCTTGTCACGGTGATTGCATAGTTCACACTCAAGAGTGAGTGGTACTGTAGTAGTGGGGTGCATGCACCCTACTTACGTATGCTAGGTAGGGGAATCCCCGCAAATAAGTTGGCGTGTTGGCAAGTTATTAGGTTGGTCAAATCACAGCAGATTTACATGAGTGATTGTGGTGGGAAGGTAGGATGGACTGCTAGGGGGCAGGTTGGAAGTTTAAAGTTGCGTTGCACTAATAATTGGGTTGAATTATCGGTAAAAGCCGATATTAGCTAATTTTACAAGTAGCAGTATCAGTTACAAAGTGGAGATATTTTGTTGATTAACTAAAACCCACAATCAATCATTGATGACGGTAATGAACAGGTGAAAGTAAAGCTGTGAAATGCAGCATACAACACTTAACTGTTTATAACTATGTAGGCTTTTTTTTTTTTGCAAGTATGGCTGCCAGGCTATAGTAGGCTGTGGATATTTATTGGCACCCCACATAATGAGTCAATCACTTTTCGCAAATGGTCTCCAATCCCACCAGAAACACTGTTTGATAAGCTGGCTTAGCTATTTTATAACCACTTGGCTTCTTTTCCATGAAGGGGTTAATGGCAATACTTCAACAACATTGTAATATCGTATGCACACTCAATTAACTACATTGATTACATTATCATTACATTTGCAATTTAATTTAGGTGATATCCTGCTCCCCCATCCTTCTTCTGAAGGACTGAACATCAGCATAACCTTTACAAGAATAGGCAAATATTGATATTGGTAAAATTAATGTGAAAAATGCGTATCGGTGCAACAATAGTTTAAGGAGTATAATGCACTGGTAGCTGAACATTTCTAGCACTTGGGATAGTTTAGCTAGAAGAATGGTGGAGACATACATGTTCCAGGCCACCATCCATGAGGCAAAGGAGTTGATTTTTGGAGTGGGTGGGGATTGGGGCAAGTTGAAGCGCATCACTCTGAGATGATATTTTCTGCATGAAAAACATTTGCAAATATGCTGCTGAGTGGTGGGTGTGTCAGGTACAGAGGATATGGCATGGGCGAACGAGCTATTGAATTCTATGTACTACTCCACAAGGATTCCAGTGCACAAACGTGCCTGTAGTGGAGCTATTAGTGGAGGAGGATGAGTAGTACCAAGAATGGCTAGTTCTTGGGTATGCAGTTGTAGCTGGTTGAGGCTACCCGAAGATGGCCAGAACGGCGGGACATGGCCTGAATTGTAAGTTGTTGTTGATTGAGGAGCTTTGGTTGCTAGCTGTAGACTGCAGCTGAGGAAATATGTTCGGGTTGACTGCTGGTTGAGAGGTAGGGGTCACTGTTGTTCCAGAAGTAGGAAGCACGAGTTGTGCCAGGGAAGCCTGTGGACTGGAAATAGCAACGGTGACCTGTGACAGGTATTTGGGTGCAACAGGTTTGCAAGCTGTATTGTGACAAAAGTAGACTCAGTGACTCGTTGTTCATTGTAGCCGCGGCGTCACTGTGACTGGCGGTTGCGTTGGTATGTTGAGATAACACTGTGGGAGACGCATAGGAAGCCTGACCAGTGACAGGTGGAGTTTCGTCAGCTTGTATGTGTTGTTGCGTCAGCCTGCAGCTTCAAAGAGTCATGGAGTTCATCCTCGGCATGACGCAGGTTTCTGGACTTCCGCTCCGCCAAGGGATCCAAGCTACGACAGCCAATCCGGCGGAGCGAAGGACCGCCCGAGAGCCACGTCCAGCGCCTCGACGAGCCCCTCCGCACGATCAGTGGTTGTCTGAGCAACCCCTCACAGCACTATCGGGACGCGTTGCTGGTTAGGTGATAGCTAACGCTATCGCTATTGAAAACAAGCCCGCGTGAGCCGGTAAACCCACTGTTTTACATTGCTATTTTACGTCACGCGCTCAGTTGATAGTTGAATAATGCAATAGCTATATTTAAATTAAGACAGTTATACACATGCAGTGTGACTTAGCTGGTTTTGTAGCGGAGCAGCTAGGAGGTTGCAAGCTGGTGGTGAGGGATTTCACTGGCGTAACTTAGCGATCTCAGTAAAGCAGCTTATGACTTCTCTAGCAGCAGCAGCAGCAGCTCAGAATGACCGACGACGGTTTATCCTGTTAAACTTCTCTAGTTAGACCTCCAACTTCTCTAGTTCGACCTCTAATTGCTGAGAAACTAAAACCGGGCACCAAATGCACAGATGACACAATTAGACAATTGTGGCAGATACAACTCAATTCCACTAATATAAAGGAATGTGGAATTTAATTATGATATGCACTTATGCAACCAGATGACAGATGGTGCTAAAAGTTGATTTCTGCTCCTGACCCACCACTCCAGGAAGCTAGCCTGTTAACTTTTGTTTGTTGCTGAGGCAACAAACTACATTTTTGTTGAGGGGCTTTGACAAACAAGTGTCATGAAATTTTGAAAACTGCACCATTTCACAGCTTAGTTGATTTAAAATGAACCTCTTTTTAAAAGGAAGACATTTGTAATGTTTACCATGCTGTATGTATACGAGTGCAAGATGCATATATAATTCTGGGTATTACACAGCATATATACTTTGAGATGACTGTATACATATATCATAAAGATACATATCATATTAACTATACTGTAATTCTGTGTGCAACAAATGCAAGGGAATTTGTTCAGAAATACTGTAGTAATATGACAAGGAAAAAAGTTTAGTAGGTTCTGCAACCTCTCTCTATGAGACCCAGACAATCCTCCAGTTAGCTGTCCCAGGAGAATTTTCCTCAAGTTTCTGAGTGGTGCAAAGCCATTCCAGTGTTGGTTTGCTGGGTGGCAATAGCTGCATTTCATATGGCTGCCATAGGCTTTACTTTGTAGGCTTTGCTTTATGTGTGTGTGTGTGTGAGCGAGTGAGTGAGTGAGAGAGTTAGTAGTGGATGCACGTGAGTGTGAAGGGTGGCATGGCCAAGTAGTTAGAGCACAGACCTGATAATCAAAAGGTTCCAAGTTTGATGCTCAGTCATGTATATATTCCCAGTTGCTGTTGTAGTTGTTTCCATGAGCAAGATACTTTACTCACATTGCTCCAGAGTATCCAGCTGCTAAATGGGGATATGGTGACCTGGTGTCAACTGGGGAAGCAGCCCACTCATCAATGAGTGCCTGGTATTAACAGGGTAAGTAAATGCCGACTTTTCATGTCTCACAAAACGGCATGAAGGTTCAGGTGGGACTTTGGGTGCCCACACCTTCATTTATGAGATATGGTACTACAGTTTTATGTGGATTACTAGTCTTGCCCCAGGAGGGTTTTTCTGTGCTGACTCATCATCATTGCCTATATCATTACACACACACACACACACACACACACACACACACACACACACACACACACACACACACACACACACACACACACACACACACACACACACACACACACACACACACACACACACACACACAAACAAACACACAAACACACACAAGTAAAGCAAAGCCTTTGGCTACCATACTAGTACAGTCATGCTAATCCAGTGGACCAGTACTGGAATACTTGTGCACTACTCAAGGTGCTATGAGGGTTGATAACGTTAGCTTTTATATTTTGTGATGTTATCTTGATATGAAATAAATGCAGCAGCATTGTTTTTTAATGTAAGTAGTATCAGTTTCATGTATGTGGCAATACCTACTTTAATACTTGTTATTGTCATCACAATAACTTCTGTAAACTTTAAAACTACTAGAGGTGCTTGACAAAATTACAGAATTAACAAAATTACAGAATCAATCATCTTAATTTAATACAGTATCTAATAATTGATTTTGATATGTAATACAGTGCACCTTCCTGCTCCCTATGTAGCACTGACACATTATTCCCAGTACAGTGCAATTACATTATTTATTTTGTGCATGTTCATATACTTTTCTATAATATTGTGTGTGCACTGTGTTATAACAAATAGCAAACATATCATAAAATGTAATATTAACTCTATTGTTATTGTTCACTGATACAAGCAGTTTATGACCTTGTGGATTGATAAATTTCTGGTACATGTATTCCTTGTCGCTTTTTGTAAAATCGAAAGAAAGCAAATAGTATATCTCTCATTTTATTCACCTGTTTGATGTAAACATAATTTGTACATCTGTGAAAAAGGGCAGTTACATGGAAGAACACGACACATCCCAGCTGACACATGGCTATAGCCACTAAAACATGCATAGCAGTATTATTTGAAGAAGTAAAATAAGAAACAATAAATGCAGTATGTACATTTATGAGGAGCACGAGTTCAGTTATATTTGCTCTGTTGTTCTTAAAAGGCCAAAATTTTTCATGAAGCCACACCATGATTATGAGTACAAGTATGCAGACCTGTAAGTTAGTATGTTTATCCAAAGTAGATAAACCAAGGAATACAGGCCTAATGAGAAGTTGTAGCCCAGCCCAGTAATAGTGTTTGTCCTTGTATGGACTTTGATAAGTATCTAATAGTGACTTGAAGAAGTTAATGACTTTAAAGGAAGCCAATTTTTTTTGCAAAAAATAGCAATATATTGAATAGTATTAATAGCAAAAAAAGGATGAGACAAACCGTAAACAAAATGGTGAATTTTACTCCAAATATTTGTACATTTGGATTCATATAACACACTAGGGTTGTTCTGCTGCTAGGTAAATGAGTGATTTTTGAGTAAAAAAATAAGACATTGGATATTGCAAGTAACAACTTCGTATAGGACAATAGAATTACTGTGGCTAACACAGGTAATGCTCCACGTGCATTAATTTTCTGCAATGCGATGGAGCAATGACTTGCTATGGTAGGTGATAGAGCAATGAAAATGAGGTACACAGGAAATGCTAGTTGCAACCACATTTTAGCATAATCATCCATACCATTGTAAAAACAAGTTTCAATGCCCAAATCAAGATTAGCTAGTGATATGAATGTGTACATCACTGACCTGTCTGTTGGAAAGAAAATATTACTGTTGATACTGATAATGTTGGCATAAAAGAGAAATGAATTTATATCACCATCAGTTACAGTGAGGTTAAGAGTGAAGAGTAACACCACCAACACTAATCCAGCTATTCCAATTGGAATGATGATCAGTAGAGAGATATTGGAGCACTGTTTGCATTTAAATGAACCTAATATTGCACTATAATTTTCAGGACATTCTCCACATAGTATACCAATTCTGTTATGTTGACACTGTGAGTCAGGAGTGGTGAGGTTAAGGTGTGATAAGTGAGGTAGGCAATAGTCTTGTGGACATTGTAAGGACACATGATAGTAATGTGAGCCATTTACTGTATCAGCAGTTATCCAACTATTAGCAGGACGAGGGATAGTTTGTTTATCAATATTGCAGTTGGTGAGTGATGGTATATGTGATGATAAGATAGGATCACACTGGCATACTCCTTCCAAGTGGAGAGTGAATCCAACTGGACATGGTCGTAGTTGTATTGTATACATTTCTAGTGATCCCATACCATAATACGCTGCTTCAAAGATGGCCAGTTCACACCAGTGTTCATTGCTATGTTTCACTCTAAAGTTCACGTTTATACATTCATTAAAAGGTAGCTCAAGAGCTATCATGTTATCACTCCTGCATTCAAAGCCTGAAGTGTATGCAATGTTGTATCTAAAAAATAGCACTCGTTGTGGATCACTATCATCAACATCATAGAGAAAATATAATGAAACTCTTTGGCCTGGAAAGACAGGACCTATTTCTTGACTATAGCAACTATGTGACTTATTTTGGCTACATAAGCAGACTTGCTTTCTCATATATAAAGGATGATCGTAATGTATAAAATTTTGATTTACATCCAAAGGCTTTGAAGTTAGGAATGCTGTGTTAGGACCCCAAGAGCAATGCATCCAACTTCTAGGTGGTATTTTTGGCATATAATTTCTGGTGTATATTATAGTATAATTTAACCTTTGCCCCATCTGAAATTCCTTATCTAAATTTCCTCGTTCACTGATGTACTGCACAACACACATTTCAATTTGATCACTTTCAAGTAAGATAGGATGAAGAAAAGAATAGAGTAATTGATTTGAAGTAATCCTTAATTCAGCATGTTCTAGAATATAGATCGCTGGTGATTCTACAATAAACTTTAAACGATGATTTTTGTACACTTCATTATAACCAGAAAATTGAACATAGCTATCTTTTGCTTTGATAAAACCATTAGCAAACAGTTTTCTAGGACACATTGTGTTTGCAACAATTAGAACTCTTTCAAATACTACTTTTATTTTGTCAAAGAAAATAGCATCTCTATTTCTATATACGTTAGACGAGATTACAGTGTTATTGATCACTATTAATAAGCTCTGTCTGTAGAAGTGATTATAATGGATTTTATTTTGTGCAGTTAGTATCTGTGTATTTTTGTTTTCATAGAACATGCATTTGACTATATGAATTGACACACAGTTAGACATGGTTTTCCAATTTTCAAGGTAGAAGTCCAGTAATTTAGCAACTTTTGAGTTATCAGCAAACTGACAGTCAGTAAAGAGTACTTGGTTTTCTAAGTGTTGATTATTCCAGTTGATGTAATCACTGTGGTAAAATATCATAGCACATGCTTTAATAGCCTTACGTCCATCTTTAGTATAAATAATTTGCTTGCAATCATCTTCTTCCTTGTCACAGTAACTGTACATTGTATCAGTTGCTGCACCTGCAAAGCGGCAATTACTAAATGTTATCAAACTGCATCCCAAGCATTCTATGCTAATAAAAATGTTGAATATTGAACGGGTTAAACGTAATTTTGTTATAGTTAAGTTGATTAAATAGTTGATGCCATGTTGCTGTATTTCCATCACATATATACCGTTAAGACTACTGTAAGGTTTGAAGTCATCAATATAAAGTGTATGCATATTGTTCAATGTAGGCTCTTGCGTATCATTGCCGCCATCATAATACCACACTGCTAAACAGTGAGATGAGAGATGTGATAATGCTGTGAATCCAATTACATTTATTAAATTGAAACTGCATAATTTTTGATAACAAAAAGACTTAAAATATGAAGACGTAAAAGAAGAGCAGCTAATGATCAGTAAACTACTGAAAACCACTTGTCCATGTTTGTAGATATCACTTCTTACAGAGTAACTGTAGTTGTTGCCACATTCGTACATCTCAATGTTAGATATTGTAACATTGCTGCTATTAACCACTACAATTCCAGTAGGTGAATTACATCTGATGATTGTGTGGACTAACTTTTTAATTTTGTATCCAACAAGTGAAAAATTGGTTACATTATTTATAATCAAGTCATTATTAAGAAAATATCTTCCATAAAGAAATTGAAGTTGAGTATGTGAGGTAAAGTATTTATTGGTATTGTTGAGGTAGTGTTGTAGGACATGAGTGTTATTATTGGTAGAGTAGCGATCATCAGGTATCACATAGTAGAGATTAGAATTTACAATGCGTAACAGTAATATCACCATTAAAAATGAAAAAAGTAACACTGTGTGAGCATGCCTGTAGATAGAAATGCTTGATACTCTGTGACTATATATTACCGGATTTGTAAAACAATATTTTTCGCACATTTTACATGTCAGCTGAAAGTTGTTATAATGTACAGTTGTACACGTTAAATTTGTGTATGAAATCAGTAACTTTTCTTACGCATACATACATCTATAATGTGATGGACATTATTTCTGTATTGATTATAGCACTGCACATACATTAATAGCCCAAATAAATCTTATGCAACTGACATAAACCGAACATTGCTACATAAAACATTAGCTCATTCATATATCATACCACTGTATTTTCTGTAGACTGATAGCTGCCATGCAAATGTATAAATTCAAACAACATACTGTAGTTACTTACATTGTTACTACTTCTCTAATCATTTAGTTTTGAACAATGTATCTAAGTACATATCCTTGTACCTAAAATGGCAGTATACCTAATGTCAAGAGCCAGTAATATGATATAAAGTTTTGATTGACATTCTATATAATTCTAGAATCAGAAAATTAATGTTTTGCCTGGTCATAGATAAACAACTACAGTGTGTAAGATTTCAGTTTTGATCTGTATGTATGTAAGTATGATTTCATCAAAGCCATCTATGAATATCAGGTCAAAATTTGAAAGTGATAGCTTACTACCACATTGAGTTATGGTCCTTCAAAATTCCACATCTGGATGTGTGTGGACGCCTGGCTTTGTCAAATCCGGTCACATTTTATGTCTCACTCTCTTGTTCCATTTATAATTATAATCTAGGTATTTACAAAATTACTGTCAATATTTAAATCTGATGGCTGCTGGATCAAGGCTGTCTACATGGGTCCAGTAATAGATTTTTCTCCATTCTGCAACTTTTCAAACGCATGAACTTAATACAACATCTTTAAACAGGTTTTAGGACCAGGTGTCCTATATATAGACCTTTAGTACTTGTGCTGTAAAGTCTATAAATAAACAAAAAAGCACCATTATTGCAGTATGCTTTACTAGGGCTGTAACAGGCAGTTTAGGAGTGGTCAGGCCATCATGACTAGTGGAGAAGGTATAAAAGGTTTTAATATATTTGCATGGACCATGTAACAACAAGGAAATTCTTGCAGGGAACCAGCAAGCAGAATAGTGACACCAGGCTGTGAATTACACTGTAGTGTAGTAATGGTTAGTTAAATATTGTATGGCATGTGACGCTGCTTTATTTATAATACAGTAATACATTGGTTATCTCAAAAGTAGTCAGGCTTTGGCCTGACTGGCCTGACCATGTACTACGGCCTCGGCTTATCAAGGACCATACAAGATTAAATTATACTACTGGACTGGTGTACAACATGTGGTAAGAATTTGTATTCTATGGAATATCATCACTGGATAGGATTATCAACCTCACTACTGGCAATATTCAGTGAGTATTTGTGATTTCATTGAACAATCAGGATAGCACATATTTTATAAACACAATAATCACTTTGGCTGTAGTGCATTTGCATATAATTATCATTATGGGTGTGGGAGTGCAATAAAAAAGAAGCTTAAGGTAGTATCAAGTAAATGCACATTGAAAGGCTTGCTTACCAATTTAGTCAGCAGACAGAACATTTAGCAGCTAAGAAGTTCCACTTTACAACATGCCAGAAGTAACTTTCAACTATCAGGAACCACTGATTGGAGTAAACTAACTATGTACGTATAGACACTGCAGTTCATTTCGAATCCTGGGGTTAGAGGGATTTTTTTCCTATTAACTTGGACTTGGACCTCTTTTCTGTTACACCTTATTAGCTATAAGTCATAAGCCTAAGTCCTTGTGATTAGGTTAGGTAATCCTAAGTCTGCAGTACAAGCTGCTGTCAGATATTCAGTGCTAGTCACTGTAAAGTGTTAATAATAATTTTTTTTTAAATAGTATACATTGTACCTTTGTATTCCTATTTGGGTTCTTTGCTTATACTTCATATAATTATGCACACATGTAGGCATTAGATTGCTTATAACTGACAAACTGCTCATAAAATAGTGGTAGAAGGCATGCGTCTTCTACCAACCATCATCAGTCAAATTATATAGATACTGTATAACAGCTGCAACTCACCAAGAAAAATGTGGTGGCATTGCTAATTCTTTAGCATGAGAATTGGAAGTTACTGTATATTCTTTCATTTAAATGTACGCCTATTATAGTTGGAAAGAGTTATAATTTATCAAGCTATCCATATAATTATTTGTTGAGAGGAGTTTCATCAAATTTGAATTGGAAAATACTGTAAAGCTCAAGTGTGACCGGATCTGCAAAACGGGGTCTTATAGCATTTCCGATTGGCTTCACATACATAGCTTCACTTGTGAAAATGGTTGTACTCTGAAATTTAATCACATTATAGTCTTATCATAACACTATTACTTGATGTAGTATGAAGGTGATAGGTTGAATACATGAGGAGTTACGAATAGTTAAACTTGGGAATTTGGAAAAGCTATAAGACCCCTTTTCACAGATCCGGTCACAAATATTGGCTGTGGATTTCCTTATAGCAATAGCTTTCATGTTATAGGCATACATTCCAAACACCCCGAAACACTCCACAATATTCAAATCCCATTATTTTCCAATGATAGCAGTACAGTAAAGCAAGAAAAATGACAATAGTTTCTTTCACCAGCGAAGTTTGAAATGTGATTACTTTTGTAAAGGAAAATTTTATGGAAATGCATGGCATCAATATGGAGAACTTTTCAACACTTCATAGCATTTATTTGCAGACAGAATAGTCATAAAATACATACAGAAACATTTAAATACAACTTAGAGTAGCTAAATACAGTATGCATGTCAGCTGTCAACAACAAGAAAACAGACAACATTTTTCCTCATCAATTTCAGGATAGGCATAGTTGTAGAAGTGCCAGT
This sequence comes from Dysidea avara, assembly GCF_963678975.1. NCBI lineage: Eukaryota > Metazoa > Porifera > Demospongiae > Dictyoceratida > Dysideidae > Dysidea > Dysidea avara. The sequence goes on along the minus strand of NC_089275.1, from coordinate 16,147,601 downwards.
AGTATGCACCAAATTGTACAAATAAATCAAAGTTATCTTTTTCAAGTCCAAACTGAAGAGTTGCAACTTTAACAGCTTGTTCTTGCTTGGCACAAAGTAGTAGATCAATGACAAGTTGTTTTGCTGGTGTTTTAGTAGGAATTATTGCAATGGCTGTAGCTACTTTTTTGTCCAGTTCATAATCCAGGTTAAACCCAAACATATCAGTTATAGCACCAGTGGCAGGGTCCTCAACAACATACGTGACTATATAGCCTGGCACTGATGGAAATAGGAAATAGTGTGAGAACTCTTCTTCAGTTTGGAAGATTTGCCCAAACTCAAACTGCAGTACATACTGGTTGGTGAGGGTGTATGCCATAGGAACATCTTTGGATGTCATCCTTCTCAATCCAGCTGTTTTAGGAGTGTTGTAGGGTAGAGGGAGACGAAGTGGACTAGAGAACCAATAACAATAAGTAGCAAGAACAGTCACAGGTTTTATAATGAAAGGTTCTTCACTGACTATTATGCCTTGAGATATTCCAATTAAGTTACCTTTCCTCATTATTTCTCCGACTACTGTATTGTACATTTGTTCACTGTGCAGAAATTTCCTACCAGTATAATGTAAATGCAAAGTGGGTAACACTTTTCCTCCAATACTAACGCAAATTGGAAAGCTATAAAGTACTGAGGCTAGCTTACCATTTGATATTAATCTAGTTCCAAATAAAAATTCTGATTTAAATTGAGGATGCAAAGTGTACCACCATAGGTAGTTCTTATGCTTATGCTGTCTGATCGTATTATCAATTTCAAGTAGCTTCACCATCTCATCAACATTGTCATAGGTTAGATTGGCCCATTTTAACTCCTCATGTAAGATATATGGCTCCTTTCTCACATGCCCTGTTAATTTTACAATAGGGCCAATCTGCCTATCATGTACTTCTTGTCCACGCCATAAAACAGGCAGCCCCAGCCACCACACAACTTTAGGAATTGCTAAATAAGTGATTGCCTGTGGTGATAGTTGAGATTTTTTCTTACTCAATGATAAGTATGCCTGAAAAACATGATCAACATGAATCTGCCATATAATTTTCACTGATCCAAGTACAATTCTGCAAATTGTACATGTGTCTGAGCCAGTTTGGAAGAGTTCATTCTCCAGATAAAACCGATGCTTGTGTAATTCACCAATGGTCATTTTCTGGGGGTCCTTATTAAGAATCTCCTGAATTACAACATGACCAGGCTTTTCACGCACTATTACTGGAAAGTATGGTGCTGCTTCCTGAAGAGTCATAGAAAAGAATGTTTCTTTGAAATTTTTCAATGACTGTTGTGCAGCAGGTATCATAGAAGCATTCACCATAGCCTCCAGCATTCTCGTGTCCAAGAAGTTCCAATATGTAGTTTGTGCTAACATGGTGCACAGAGATTGAAATGAAAAAGCTGCGGCAACTATGGGGAGGATTTCATGTGACTTAGGAAATCGTTGAGACTTGGCACTCTCAATTGCAGCTCTTTGTATGATTGGAAAATGACGACTTTCTATAGCTGTTGTTACAGCACTTGAGAGTCTTGAGAAAGCTAATTCGATATCTTCATCCTTTGAAAATGTAAGTGGTGAGGCAACAGTTAAAGCCAGTGAATCTTTACAAAATCGTTGCACTAATTGTGAACCTAATGTAAACAAGACAAGCTACATAAGTTGTGTAGAGATCCAGTATATTAGTAGAGTGGCATAGCACCAAAAAATGAGCATTTCGTGCACTTTGTGATACAATTATGAAACTTTCCACACAAATTTTGCTCCTCGTGACATACGTTTTTTGATATAGAGCCATCATGCATTTGACCTTTGGTGACTTTTTCAGCCATTTTTTCACAGAAAATAAATCATTATTGTCTTTATCTCCCCGAGGCATTATTTTACACTCTTAAAACATGGTATCAAATTAAAGGTGTTGTTCTAAGAACTATATTGACTTTTGTTTGAAGTTAGTAACTCATTCCACTACAAAGTTATGATCATTATTATAAGTCATAAAATTCTTTGCCATTGGGGTGTAAATTACTAATGGGCAAGTAATTAATAGAATTTCATGGCTAATATAAATGATCATAACTTTGGAATGCAGTCACCTATCGACTTCAAATAAAAGCCGAGTAGGTTGTTTTAGCAGCACCTTTAAATTGAAACTGTGCAAAACGATGCCTCAGGGAGATAAAGACAAAAATGATGAATTTTCAATACAAAAATGGCTGTAAAGGTCACTAAAGGTCAAGTATGCAATGGCTCTATATCAAAAAATATATGTCACAACTTATATGGAAAGTTTCATAATTGTATCAAAAAGTACACAACTACCGCACTATGCCGTTCTACTAGTGTAGCAAATCATTGAGATTTGCAATACCTGAGGTCGTCCTGCTAGCAGGTTTTTAAATAATTTAATACCCTGCTAGCAGGTCTTTTAGTCAATTTTAAAGATCTCATTGTCTCCCAAAGATCACAGCATTTTATGCGTATCATTTTCTAAGCTATAGTTTTAAAGCTACACATTTCTTTTCAGTAAACTGCTAAACCTTACCTTCAGTGGAAGACACTAACATTCCTTCAATCTTAGATGCTACATCATTTAATTCAATTCCAGGTTCCCTCAGTGTTTTAATTAACTGGCTCCAGGTAGACTCAGGATGCTTGCGTAACCATAACTCCAACATCTCCTCACAAGCCTTACTGGAATTTGTAGCATGATTTGTTTTGATGACATGCAAGTCCTTTACATCTTCTTCATCTAATAACTCCAACCCAACATCATACCATTTTGGAGCAATCAATTCTCTTACATGTCTCAAATGTTTATGAGTTGGATGATCAGCACCTGCGACATGTAATGGTAGTGAAGTAACTTTTCTACAGGGACAAATGACACAAATCTTGAAAAGGGCTGGGGTTACAAAGAAGTGGATAATTTGCTTGTTCTGCACTTCAATTTACATAGCCAATCATACTTTTCTTGTACTTAACAAAGAATTACTTGTGTATTAAAAGGATCTATGTACCGCATCTTATATACTAAGCATATATATTTGTCTGTATAAATATTATCTAATCAAAAACAGCCAAGCTGTAAAAAAAGGTACGGCCCCCAAAAAGGCCATGGTGATAAAAGATGTGAAATCCAAGGTGGCGGCCAAGAAATGGCTGTGATGGTAGGTTAATGGTAAAATTTTAATAACGACAATTCAGGTTAATTTGATGCCAAGACCAAGTGGCACAAAATTCACCTGAATTGTCGTTATTAAAATTTTTACCATTAACCTACCATCACAGCCATTTCTTGGCCGCCACCTTGGATTTCACGTCTTTTTTTCACCATGGCCTTTTTGGGGGCCACACCTTTTTTTACAGCTTGGCTGTTTTTGATTAGATATCACTTCTTTTTGTATTTGTATATTGCAAAGCCGGCCTATGGCTGGCTTTGGGGCTTTTTAACCCATGTGTTTTTTTTATTTACCACAGGAAGAAGGAAAGAACTTATAGAAGATTTTTAATACTTCAATTATTTTTGATTTTATTAGTAATTATACAAATTATATACATATATTTATTACATGCCCATTATTCTCTACAGGATATTTTTTAGCAGCTGATCTCTCTACTGGGTGACTTAAAATATAGCTGAACTCTCTACAGAGTGGTTTCTTTGTAGCTGAACTCTCTACAAGGTGACCTCTTCTAGCTGATCTCTCTACAGGGTGATTTGTTTCTGGCTGAACTCTCTACAGGTGATTTGTTTGCAGCTAAACTCTCTACATGGTACTTTCTTTGTAGCTGAACTCTCTACATGATGGTTTCTTTGTAGCTGAACTCTCTACAAGGTGACTTTTTCTAGCTGAACTCTCTACAGGTGATTTGTTTGCAGCTAAACTCTCTACATGGTGCTTTCTTTGTAGCTGAACTCTCTACAAGATGGTTTCTTTGTAGCTGAACTCTCTACAAGGTAACTTCTTCTAGCTGATCCCTGATTTGTTTGTTGTTGAATTTTCTACACGGTAATTTGTTTGAGGCTGAACTCTCTACATGGCGGTTTCTTTGTAGCTGAACTCTCTACAAGGTGACTTTTCTAGCTGAACTCTATACAGAGTGATTTGTTTGCAGCTGAACTCTCTACATGATGGTTTCTTTGTAGCTGAACTCTCTATAAGGTGACCTCTTCTAGCTGAACTCTTTACATTGTGTCTAGTTTCTAGCTGATCTCTCTACAGGGTGATTTGTTTGCAGCTTAAATTTCTACAGGGTGATTTGCTTGTAGCTGAACTTCTTACATTGTGTCTAGTTTCTAGCTGATCTCCACAGGATGATTTGTTTGTAGCTGATCTCTCTGCAGGTTGATTTGTTTGTAACTGATCTCTCTACAGGGCAATTTGTTTGTAGCTGAACTCTCTATAAGGTGATTTGATCTCTCTGCAGGTTGATTTGTTTGTAGCTGAACTCTCTAAAGGGTGATTTGCTTGTAGCTGAACTCCTTACATTGTGTCTAGTGTCTAGCTGATCTCTCTACAGGGTGATTTGTTTGTAGCTGATCTCTCTGCAGGTTGATTTGTTTCTAGCTGAAGTCTCTACAGGGTGATTTGTTTCTAGCTGATCTTGATTTTTTGTAGCTGATCTCTCTGCAAGTTGATTTGTTTGTAGTCGATCTCTCTACAGGGTAACCTGTTTGTAGCTGAACTGTCTATAAGGTGATTTGTTTGTAGCTGATCTCTCTGCAGGTTGATTTGTTTTAGCTGAACTCACTACAGGGTGATTTGTTTGTAGCTGATCTCTCTGCAGGTTGATTTGTTTGTAGCTGAAGTCTCTACAGGGTGATTTGTTTCTAGCTGATCTCTCTACAGGGTGATTTTTTTTAGTTGACCTCTCTTCAGGGTGATTTGTTTCTAGCTGATCGCTCTACAGGTTGATTTGTTTGTAGCTGAAATCTCAACAGGGTGTATTGCTTGTAGCTGAACTCCTTACATTGTGTCTAGTTTCTAGATGATCTCTCTACAGGGTGATTTGTTTGTAGTTGATCTCTTTGCAAAGTGTTTTGTTTGTAGCTGATCTCTCTACAGGGTAATTTATTTGTAGCTGAACTCTCTGCACAGTGACTTGTGTGTAGCTGAATGGTCTAGAGAGTGATTTAATTGTAGGTGAACTCTCTACAGGGTGCATGACTTGTTTATAGCTGAACTCTCTTCAGTGTGACTTGTAATGTTCTGAATCTCTACAGTGATATAATTGTAGCTTAACTCTCCACAGGGTGACTGCTTCTTGCTGAACTGTCTATAAGATTAACTGTTTGCAGCTGAAGTCCCTACAGCTTGTAATGTAATAGAATTCTATAATGGAGTAAATAAATTAGTTGAATGCTCTATTAGGATGACTGTTCTATTAGAGTATCTCGATCTCGCATTTGCTACACGGAGTTGGCTTTCGAATCATAACTCAGTGGTTTGTAATCCAATTCTTCTATACTACTGCAACGACTTTCTATGAAGATTATTCCAGCTATACACCGATTTTCAGCTCATTGCTCTTAGCGGTTTGCCTAGTAGGCGTAAAAACTAATACTTTTTTATTACTAAAAATCGATCGCGTAATTGTGACACAGGTTGGGTTTTGTGTCATATCTCCGTGGTCTTAATCTCGATTCCTTTCAAACCACCAAAAGGCACTCCTACGATGGTTACTCCATCTGCATAGCAATTTTCAACTCATCCCATGAAACGGTTTACCCTGTAGGCGTGACAACAAATCGATCTTGTTTTACGCGAATAATCGGTCATAACTCCTGAATCATTCATCGGATTTGCACCAAAGTTGATACTAGGATTCGCCTTTGGATTCCCTTTCTGTGTGCCACATTGCAAGGTGATTGGAGTACGCGTTTGCATTTTATAGCAATTTTTGCAAGTGTGCGAAAAGCCGACGAAGAAGAAGAATAAGAAGAAAAAAAGGCAGGTTATATAGAGCCGGTACCGGTTACACTGTTTTGCCGGCTATTTTGCCGGCAGTGGAGGGTATAATACTTAGAATGTTACGTGCATTAAAAAAAAACTTGTACAAAAAACCTAAGAAAGCGAAAAAAAAAGTTGTCTAAGCGGGGGTTCGAACCCGGGCATCCGAACCCATAAGCAATGTTTGTAACGATTATACCACCGGTGCTGCAGCTAGTCATATTATTTAGTTTCTACGTTATAAACATCCGACTGAAGTGACTTCTATGTGAAGAAGAAACCAAAGCTGAACCCTAGCCTACCCCTTACGCTAAGGAACTACTTTTCGCATCCCCTAAAGTTGAATGCTCGGGGCAACCTACTAGACGCGTGCCCTAAAGTTGAATGCTCGGGGCAACCTACTAGTGCCGGCACAATAGCCGTTAGTGTTTGCAAACCGGTACCGGCTAAATATACACTTCGGAAAAAAAAACGAAACTTTGGCCGCTCATATCTCGGAAATGGCTTCAGTGATTTCCTTCAAATTTGGAATGTAGACTCCCCTAGCTGGCGGCCAACTCTGCAGCAAAGTTGGTTTCAATCGGATAAGCTATCACCGAGATACAAAAGTGTGAAAATGACGTTTTCTTTCTTCCTGTAGATATACTCACGGTTTGGCGCGCCGGCTTCTTGGGCCGCACGACACACTACCGTGTGTCTTGATACACAAAGCACTTGTGATCATAATTGTACTACATGATGAGCTTGCATAGAATTAGATGCAATGCCAATTATTATGTGACATAATATTCTTGGTTGAACACTAAAAAGGGCACTGTACTGTACGTACAGTCAGTACCACAAAGTATTTTACCTACATACACCAATGTGTAAGGTTTACTGAGCAAAATAGGTTTCTATACCTGTGACATAGGGGTGGCAGAACCGGGTAGGCAGGGTAAGAATAGGAGCAGGGGTGTCAGAGTAAAAATGAAAGTGGTAAGGCTCACTCTCCTCTGGAAAATTTTAAAAATTACACATTTTGAGATGCTATTTGAAGGTAAGCTTTGGACTGTAGTATTGTGTGCAAGGTGATGGTTAGCTAGCCCCAGTCCCCGACAAGTGTTCAATGATAAAATTGCACATTGATCAAATAGCACACCAGTCTGAGTCCATATTACTGTTTACCACTTAAACAGCTAAACCTTGCCATTTGAGTTGGAATGCTTACAAAGTGGCTACAAAGAAAAACAAAGCCTAAACTAAACATACCGATAATTATTTTTAGAGGCATTTAACATGGACGAGGTCGACCTGAAGCTATTCTGAGTGAAAGACAGTTTAGATAAGTGTTGTTTCTGTCAATTGTTGCCATTAAATAAATGGTAAGTACTGCATGTTCACTACTTTAAGCTTTGACATAATCAAGTTTGAAGGTTTTTATATTTCAGCTAAAAAGTGGTGAGGGTCTGGCCTCACTGGTTGCACCTACTCTGATGCCTTTGATTAGGAGACAATGTGAAAAGACACAATAAAGACAAAACTTTTGATGCCAACAAGGCAATTTATCCCTTATTATGAGGAATGTTACTATTATGCAGCAAAATGAATCATATTTTAACTTTACATAGTCTCAACGTACCTAGTATAGAGAAGTTCCACTATACATAGACAGCTATGTTTGCCCACATGAGCATAAGAATGTGTAAAACTTCTTACCTACTAGGCTCCGGCCTATTATTTTACCTATTATGCTTTGGAACATTAAGCCTATTATGCTCTAAATTATGCTTTCAAAATCAAGATTATGTTCTTGAACTGATTGTTTTATTAGAGTATATCAGCCTTTCCTGACTGCTGTATTCAGTAAATGACTGCTCTATTAGAGTACTTTGATCTTATTTCTGCAACGTGTGAATAACCAAGAAAGAAACGGTTTAACAAGTTATATCACGTGTTTTTAAATATGAAAAGCAATAATAATACTATTGGCAGTGAATATTTGCTTCTGTCAGGTGTGCATATTGCGCATTTTAGTAAAATTTCCAAATATCGTCCCTATTATGCTGGCATTATGCTTGATGCTTTTGGTCACCTATTATGCTTTAAATCATGCCGGCATAATCGGCTGGTGCCTATTACCTACTGTTTAGTACACCAATCCTATATTATGTACTGTATGTAGCAGAAAACTTACATTCATAGTGTAAGAAGAATAAAAAGAAGTTACTTTCATAAGTGACCTATAGTTTGGGAAAACCATCTATGTACATATAAACATCAATAGATTGTGAGATACGTATATCAACAGAAAATGGTTGAGCAGGTCATATAGAGAATACAGCCTAAATAAAGGGCTCTAAGGACTACCTACATTACTTAAAGTGAAAGAAATACATTTAGATATCATCTGGAAAACTATCCAAAAGTGTCCATGCCTCTAGCCTTATGGTCCAGCTGGCCAGTGGAATTTCATGGTACCATAACATTCCCAGTGGCTGGGATACATCTACAGAAATCCACTCGTGAAAAGCAGCCCAAGTAAATCAGTGGCATGGATGTGTTGTGTATTGATGTGGCTATCCATTCATAGTGAAACATCAAGTTCAATTGTGTGTGCATTGTTCAACGATTTTCAAAAATTTGGTCACATATAGCTTTAGGATAAGGCTACTGTATACTGAATGTGACTGGATCTGCCAAAACCCAACATGCCAGTGCTAAGAATAATTCATACAGTAGCCATACAAATAATAGAAAACTGTCAGTTTCTGTAACTTGTAACTTAATTCATACAGCAACCACTTCTATCAAACGGTACGGTCGTACTGTTTAAGTAGGGATCCTGGTGAAATTTTCACACACCGCCCAAAATTCCATCTTTAAAAAGCATCCTAGAGATATCTTACGAGATGAAAATCACCTTCACGGAATAGTACTAGTCCATATAATACATAAAACAGCATTAAATACAACAAAACACTTACAGGTGGCCGGATATAGAATTTTTTTTAAATGCCAACACTTGAATTTTAGACTGACTGCCTGACTGCCTGACTGTCTGACTTACTGACCACAGTCGCAAGCCTAGAGGCCAAACGAAACAGTGCATGGCCACTATTTTACGCCACAATAACAAACTCACCAGTGGGATGTGCCTTTTGGGGTTCCAACGAGTGTGTGTCCTCTGCGCCTTGTCTTTTCTTTTATCTTCAATCACTACAGGCTGCTTGTCTTCTTCATCCAACGAAACCATATTGAGACGTTAATTTTCCATATCAACACTTTCTCTAAGCAGCATAATAGACGCTACAAGATTATTTAAGGCGCTTAGACTACACGCTACTGTATGGAGGTACCAGTACTAGATAGCTTTCATAATACTGAGGTCACAAGATCACACCCATTCTTTATTATATGCATTATCGATCTATCGATTGAAGGTCAACTTGCAATACTCTAATAATCGATCGAAACCACAATGACCACGCCCCATTTTGGGCAAGTGCACATCTTTGCAGATTGACTTGAGATACTCTAATACAGTAGTCATCCTAATTGAACAGTCACATGTTTATAGGTAGCTGTATGCCTTAACAAAATCTAAACAAACCAGTATATTAAAAATTATAAATTTAAAAATGAAGTAGGGATCCAAGCAATAAAAAGTAGTGAAACAAGAGATGAATAATGGTAGTTATTACAGCTTAGCTCGGTGGGAAATCCCTACTTTGGCACTGAACACAAAATAATTGCTATACCATGCCAAAGTAGGGATTTCCCACCAAGCCATGCTGTAATAACTACCATCATTCATCTCTTGTTTCACTACTTTTTATCGCTTGGATCCCAACTTCTTTTTAAATTTATAATTTTTAATACACTAACACTTTTTGTTCCACTCTGTTTTCCAGAGCTGCTTTTGCACAAGGCTAACTGTAAAAATATGAATGGTGATGATGTACTTTTGACTCTAGTCCAAGCAGATGGAATTGGCAAAAAACTCAATCTCATGTTCAGTTGGATTATTAATCCATAGAAATACCACATGCACCAGTGAGGTTAATGTTCAGCCTTGTGCTAGTTGCCACACTCCACCCCTTGTGATATAATATAATGACACCACTGAAAAATTGGGATGAAAGTTTATCAACAGCTCTATGCACCTGGGATAATTCGAAAAAAAATAGCTGTACTGTATAAACAGTAGAAGGCCAAAGCTTCACGACTGCTGGAAAGCACAATAATATGTCATACATGTCTGACATTCTCCCTTATAGTGGGTTTTCCTTCACATATATCAACAGTGTTTCCAAGTATGTGACATCGATGTGAATGTTGTGCATTTAATGCAGTAAGGAGTACATCAGGGTGGCTATTAATTTTTTACAGTAGCCGTAATAATGATGAATGATGAATATTTGTTTACTATTCTACAGCAGAGCAGCGCAGCCATGTGTATATAGCACTGTACACTAAATGAGTTCTACAAATGCATTTGATAATTTCAAAATTGCTGGTAAGTGTACCTTTAACACTGCTGTAAAAGTAAGCTTTCATTTAAGCTGAGCCATGACCGTCCTGATACATATACGTATGCATGTCACAATTTACATTTTCATGGGTTTGCCATTCACTCATCCCCTCTCTTTGGAACCCATGTTGAATTTTTGGTTTTGCATATGTGACCGGATTTGTGAAAAGGGGTCTTCCACACACATCCAATTTGCCAACTTTGACAATTGGAAAGAGCTATTGCCTTGAAATTTGGGCAGTGGTGAGCACCAATATAGCTGAATACATGGTGAAATTTTCAGGTTAATATGTTACTTGAACACTGAGTTATGGTCTCCAACATTTACGGAATTGGATGTGTGTGGAAGACCCCTTTTCGCAAATCCGGTCACATATGTTCAAATACCTCACTTTTGTGATTTCCCAGAAGGGACAACTGTAGCCCTCTCACATAGATATGCATAGGAAAACCACAAATTTCAAAATGTCATATCTTGTGACATAATATATATATATATATATATACTATCCTTTCAAAATTTGGAGGAGTTATTTTAGACGTTAACACCTAAAAATAATGGGAAATTCAGGTTGCTAGGGGAAACAGTTATTTCTATACGCTATAAAGCCTTATTATTGAATTTGTCAATTGATATTTGAGGCATGTGTTCAGAAGAGATTGACGTAGGAATTAAATGAAGGGGTCAGTGGAAAAACTACATTTTGACATTAATTTTGCCATTTTGTAAAAACAAAATTGCTTGGTTAGGCATAATATTTCCACAAAATTTAACAGGACGTAAAAGTTCAAGTCACAACCAAAATCAAATTTGCAATATTTTACAACAATTCAAAAATGCCTGGAATTTCTATTTAATGCCCACTATAGACCCATTTTATTATTCAAATGTGGGTTACCCCCCTTTTCCACTGACCCCTTCAAATGTTCACAAGTATATCTGCAGGTGTAGGTGACCACCCTTGTTTCCCTACATTTTTTCTCTGTGATCCCTAATCAAACTTAAAATTCCTAATTTTTGTACTTTTTTGTAACATGATTATGACTGGTGAGCCCACACATACCACATCAAAAGAAACAATGGCACCAGGCTTAATGTTTTTATCTGAACGCACGCCCCAACTATCAAATTACTGAATCGAAGTGAAGTGGCCACTTTCAGCTATGTTCAGTCCATTGCAATCAATCCAGTCACTACAGAAAATGTGGACAATTCCCATTTACAAATGTAGGATAATCATCATGTGCTATCGCAAATTGACACCTTGGACTGTCAGAAAAAGAAATCAAACACAAAGGAGGACAAAGGTAAGCACATGGTGCATGCATTATATGTACTGCAGTATGTCAAAAGGCACCTAACGGGCTGAAGCGACATTGAACAGTAAAATAAATTAAACCCATAGCTTTAGTCATTATTGAGTTACACTTGTCTGAAGGTATTAGTAAGTCGGTCCATCCGTCCATCCATTTAGTCATTCAGTAAAAATTTCATTGAATAAAAAAATTTTTTGTAGCAATCTGTGGAAACGTTTAGGTCTACAAACCTCCATGATACCTAGTAACACTGTAAAACTAGCCAATTAATCAGTTAATTAATAAATTAATGGACAATCAAGGCAATAAAACTAAAAGTTAAGGCATTAATCAAATGATGTAGCTAAGGAGTTGTCAATAATTGACTATATATCAAAAAAGCAATTGGGAGCTGTCAAACAAAATAATTTTAAAATGTCAGCTAATCAAAGCAATTCTTTAAAATGCTGTGTACCACATGTGCATAACCCTCAACAAGAATGCATAAACAAAAGATACGTAGAATTCAATTTCCACTTGTACTATATACTTCACAAGTTTAAAAAGCAAAAATAAAAATAGCAGATTTTATTCCTCAAGATCTTTACAGCAATCTACACCATAAAACAAAGCTCCTTCATTGTTCTTTCTAATGTCACCCGAATCATTTTGATAGCGCGCTGCCATGGCTGGCACATGTTGCCAACAGACCATTGGTATAGCTATAACATATGTGACTGAATTTGACAAACCCGGCTTCGACGCACAAAGCTTCGTTAGGAGATATGGCGATTTTAAGTAATCATTGTGTAATAACTTCCCAGTGCCTACAGCTGTCCAAACACAATTTGCACCAAGTATGCATCTATTTACTAGCTATCACTGAGTGGGTGTATACATTTCTGATACCCAAAATTAGCCCTGTTTTGGGCAGCTTTTCTCGAGCGGGTAATAATATCACAGGTGGTAGTAATAGCGGTGGGAGGGTGGGGGCGGTGGGTGGGTTTAATATAGGGTATAAAATGAAGCAAGAAGACGATTGGAATCCAGAGGCCAAGTTTGGGCTCTCCATGGCCCTCCATGGCCCTCAAATCACTCCAAATTGACTGAGAACACATTGGCAAGCTCTCTGTGAAGTCCCAGCTCACTACACAATCATTATCACAAAGCCATGGCCATTCAATGGCACCAATTTCCCACTCGTGGCTTTGACAGGGTCGGAAGAAAGCAAATCATTCAATTACAAGCAAATCACCCTGTAGAGAGATCAACTACAAACAAATTACCCTGTAGAGAGATCAACTACAAACAAAACACCTTGTAGAGACTTCAGCTACAAACAAATCAACTGTAGAGGTTTCAGTTACAAACACAATCACCCACTGTAGAGAGATCAGCTAACAACCAAATCACCCTGCAGAGAGTTCAGCTACAAACAAATCACCCTGCAGAGAGTTCAGCTACAAAAAAAATCACCCTGTAGAGAGATCAGCTAGAAACAAATCACCCTGTAGAGAGTTCAGCTACAAACAAATCACCTTGTAGAAAGTTAAGCTACAAACAAATTACCCTGTAGAAAATCAGCTACAAACAAATCATCTTGTAGAGAGTTCACTTACAAACAAATCCTACCTGTAGAAGATATCAGTTACAAACTGTAGAGAGATCAGGTCACCCTGTAGAGAGTTCAGCTACAAACAAATCACCCTGTAGAAAGTTCAGGTATAAAAAAATCATCCTGCATAGTTTTGATACAAATAAATCACCCTGTAGAGAGTTCAGCAAGATAAAAGTCACCCTGCAGAGAGATCAGGTCACCCTATAGAGAGATCAGCTAGAAGAAGTCACCTACAAAGAACCCACTCTGTAGAGAGTTCGGCTAGAACAAGTTACCCTATAGAGAGATCAGCTAGAAATAAGTCATCCTGTAGAGAATTCAGCTACAAACAAATAACCCTGTAGAGATTTCAGCTACAAACAGATCGTCCTGTAAATAGTTCAGCTATAGATACAAGTCACCCCATAGTAGGAGAAGTCACCTTGTAGAGAGATCAGCTAGAAACAAGTCACCTTGTAGAGACCAGCTACAAAGAAACCATCCTGTAGAGAGTTCAGCTACAAAAAAATCACCATGTAGAGAGTTCAACTGTAAACAAATCTCACTGTAGAGAGATCAACAGAAACAATCACCCTGTAGAGAGTTCAGCTGCAAGCAGTTGATCTTATAGACAGTTCAGCAAGAAACAAATCACCCTATAGAAAGTTCAGCCACAAATATATCGCTGTAGTTTTATTTTTATTTATTTTATTTGTTTAATGCTTTACAGCACAAGTGCTGAAGGTCTGTAGGACACCTGGTCCTACAGCCTACTCAATATTGCCTGTTGTTGCTGTACAAATCGAGTATATCACTGTTCCAACTGTCAACCACTGTGAAAAAAGAGGAATATAATATGGTATATCTAATGGCTTAAACTATACAAATAATCTCAGTATAGCCTTGCATTACACTAACTATCTTATACTTTAGTATAAACCCCATCTTATATTATGGGAAACAGATTATACTTTAGTTTAATACACATTCTTTGTATGGCTTTGTTTACTTAACTAAATGTGATAACTTTTTAGCTTCACCGTCAGATCTCATTATTGTCTCATTTTTAGCTTCACCATCTCATGTGACTTAAGGTTTTTTTACTGTACCAAACAAAGTCATGATGATTTTACAATAAGTAGCTACACTTCTGTTAATCACTATAGCCAGCTAACTATAGCTATAGCTTCAGTTTGTTGTGATAATTTCATACACACACATTTTCATATGGCAAAGCATATAATACCAGTAAAATTAATTATTCAATCTAAGAGCCATACAAATCTAGAGTTTCTTGCACAGTTAGCACAGCTGCAAAAGTTCGTAGTAATGCTTGTTTTTAAAATTGAAGGGGAGCGCATGCGTATTACTGATGCAATTAAGTCGCCATTTTTGTCGCTATTGTTGTATCAGAGGTTGTAAATGTGAGTGATACGACGGTGTATCTCGCGGAGAGAGTGTACGCGATCGGCGCCATCGTCCAATGAGCCACGATGATAGTTATGGACCACAACTGTACATCCCTGCATGCTGGCTGTAGTGGTGAAGTGGCGCGGCCAAGTGGACAATCGAGTCCTTAGATGGCAGCAATCAAAAACAGCTCTAGATGAGTAAGTATTAGACTAAAATGATAGCTTGTACGATAGGTTTAGCCGTATTAAATTGTTTATTGTGTATTGTATGACAATGGCCTGCAAATGATTCAACTTTGGTGTTGCTGTGTACGTATTACATGTTTTATATCCTGTTATATCTCAGCTTATGGCGGATGACGAGTGGACACAGTTCATCAGCTATCAACGGTAAGAGTATGCATGGTCTGCTCTTACGATTTTGTATATTATCTCTTCAGAGGTACAGTTTCTTGTCGAACCTCTTAGTTCTACAGGCTGTCAGTGTACAATATCTGCAGTGTTAGTTTCCTTCAATGGCAGCTGCTTCCTTTAAAGAATCTGGTAGTGACCATATGTGGACAGTTTTGTTCTTTTTTCACGGAGTTGTTCAATGTCATCTAATTACTTACAGCTGTAAGTGCATTAAGCCTGATTGTGTTTTTATTCATTTTCTTTTCAATGGGGTAGGAATTACAGACTTGGTGATTCTTATTGCTAACATCTGTAAGTAAGTACACTGAGAGTGTCCAGTATACAATTTATATTTACCTTCGTTTAGGTTTGTGGAAACTGGTCTCATTTCTTCTGGGAACCGGTCTCATTTCTTCTGGGAACCGGTCTCATTTCTTCATGTTTTTCACTACTTTTTATCAACAGCTGACGGCTGCTACCTTGTCTGGCACTGTAAATGAGTTGAGTGCTTTCAAGAACCTGTTCTGTCTTGTTTGTCCTTATTTCACTGACCATGCTCGTATTGCTAACAAAAGTAAGTTCACTGAGAGTATACAAATTATATTATATTTAGTCTTGTTTCAGTTGTACTTAGTGATTACAAGATTCTTGGACTTGGTTATCAGTGTATCAGATGCTTCTTGTGAGCTTACGTAACACGTTAGCCCAACAAAGTCACATACTAAGTGGCTGTTTTATGTCTGGTTAGACTCACTGATAACACCTGTAAGTGCACCAAATAATCCAGAATATGAATTATGTTTGCCTCCATTTAGGGTTGTGAGACCTGGTCTTATCAGACTTGTCTTAGATGTACATGGATTGTCGGTCTCAGTTTTAAAAGATTGTTACAAACTGTAAGTATAATGGTTGTTCAGTATACGCATTATATATACCATCTTTAATAGAGTTGTGGGACCTAGCCACCATTCTACATGGTAATACTAGGTTTCCAGACAAGGTCGTGGTTTTATGAGATTCTTATTGTTACAAACTGTAAGTGCAACGATTATCCAGAATACACATTATATTTACCATCTTTGTATTAGAGCTGTGGGACAGTTCTACCAGACGACTAACAGATTGTCACAGAGTTCTACATAGTGATGATAATACAGGTAATTTGTAATGGAACTTGTGAATTGTATTTACTGCCTTACCTACTGCAGTTGGATAAAGACTGATAAACGACGAAATTGATTTGATACTGCCATGGCCAAGGAGACATTGATTTACTAGCTGTACCTATTGTGGTTTTAACATATTTACAGAATTAAATTCATTACAAATATAATTATAGAAATCATTTAATTAAGGTAGCCACAGATTATAGGAAAGTAAAAAAGTACAGTAGTATACTAGCCAATATATGGTTGAAATAGGCTTAGTATAGTCTGATAATACACCGCAGTATACTAGTGATTTAATCTCTAATATATGACTGTCTTAAATGTATTCAATAAGCTTGTTATAGTAAAGTCCTAATCTAATAATATATGCTGTACTATTTCATTCCAATACTAACATAATAAGACTGTTATATACCTTATTATTCTGAGCTTTTTTCACAGTGAACTGCTATAACTCCAAGATCATTCATCACAAAAGGCTGAAACTTTGGCTCAATTGGCTGTCCACTCTTTTGTCACTATAGATTACAGAAATGCAATTCAAGGAATGTGTAAAAATGGCCGGTTTTTGCTCAGCCAGTCATGATCATTGTATTTGTGGATAATAAGAAATGATGATTCAATTAATCCTCAATACCATACAGGTTAATTTTATTTATTTATTTATTATTACCATGTAGGCGGTGTTTACTGATTATGCCCAGGGGGAAGAAAATTACAAGGGGGAGGGATTTACAAGGGGGAACATAATGTACAATTAGCTATTAACGAATGATTGAATTTTGCATTGGAGTATTTAAAATACAAATGTGACCGAATTTTGGAAAATCACCCTTATGGGCGCGCGTGAAATAATTAGAATTTTCATGTTTAGTGGGTTACTATTATGAGCAGAGCAGAGCTATAAAAATATTTCTAGAATTTTCTAGTAATTCAAGGTATTGAGAAAGCTTACAATCATTAACAAGTAGATTTGCACTATAAAGCTTGTTATTTGATCATTAAATATTTTAAGTGTCAAATGTGCCCATATGGGTGATTTTCCAAAATTCAGTCACAAATAAGAAGTGAAACCCACTCAAAAAACATCCAAGCTGTATGAAAAGGGTGCAGCCTTCAAAAGCCTGGGTGGAAAAGTTGTGAAATCAAAGATGGTAGCCATATATGCATGAAATGGTTACAATAATGTTAAAAATAATACATTTTAATAATGCACAATATTAGATCACAATCATTGCAGCCATTTCATGCATGGCCTACCTTAACTTTTCATTCAGGCTTTTGAAGGCTACACCTTTTATATACACCTTTGCTGTTTTTGCATGGATTCTAACTGCTTCATGCACAATAATAAATATGACTGATTTTTATGTACAATAAGTCCCTTTTGTCTTTGACAATAGTTAAATAAAAAGTTTAGAATAAGCACTAACAAACACAAACTTTGATATACGTACAAACTACAGTTTTAAAAGAGCTTCTGAAGATGCAACTAATATGCTACATACATACATTGCCATAAAGTATATATACATTAATGTATGTAATTTTCATTTCATAGAAATCTTCCATGAATGGTGTGGTTGCCAATTCATATTATGTGACCAGATTTACGAAAAGGTATCATTTTCATACACAAAATTTGAACCATTTTAATGTATAACTTTTTATTATTGCCTGAATTTTCCATGAGTGCAACTGGCTGCATTTTGATATTAAGAGCTAGTACTACTAAGAGGAAGTTAATCAGTATAGGGAGTAGAGTATTACATCATTTTGTTTGCTGGCATGTAAAATGTATGGTAAAGGTATCTTTTCACATGTACTGTATAGCCATGCACATCAATTTACAAACAAACAAGCACTTATATGGTGTACGTACCTTCAATAACCTTGTCAGTTTTAAAACACTCAAAATATAAAGTTTTGAAATGATTATTGCAAAAACTAAAACAAAGACATCCAGAATGGTGCCTCTTCTTAGAGTGCTCTTACAGTATCTCTCCAGCTTAGGATATATTTTTAGGCCAACTTCAACATGACCACGCTGAAGTTTGTTCTTCATAGTAATATTAACATGATACACAGCATGTATTGCACTGTCACATTCAACGATGCCTTTTTGATAAAAGGTATTAAGAGTGAAATTAAATTTCACCAGTTGTACCCTAAAAGGATGATACATAAAAATATCATCAACAGAAATGTATTCCATCACCTATTTTACAATGTACATGTACTACTGATCCAAATACATACACATTAAAAATTGAACGCATTGCTAATAGACTTGAAATTATCAACTGATACATTTTTTGTTTGTTTGGTTGTCGATTACTATCCCAATAAGGACCTGCAAGAATTTATGTTACTGTTGTAAGTCCACTTAGATTTTCAGTAGGCTTGAGCCAATTATGCTTTGGAAATTGCCTATTACACTTTTGAGCAGTGATCAAAAATTCAGACCGCAATTATGTGCCACTCACATGTTGCACCATTTCTATGCAGTGCCTTGATCGATTCCCAGTTTATGGTTAGGGATGAACCTATTTTGCTTTTTTTTCCACCTACTTTTCTTTCCAGCAATTCTTTTATTTCTTACCTATTTTACTCAGTATTTTGCTCGAAATTTTTCTATTTTGCTTAGCATCAGTAAAAATTAATTGCAGTATCTCAAGTTTACAAGCATGTGTGACTGTTCTATTAGAGTATGTCATACATAGTGACTGCTGTATTAGAGTATCTCGATCTCTAGTCACCATTTCCTATGAGCATCTTTTGTCCTAATACTATGCCTGACTGTTCTATTAGAGTATCTCGATTTTTTCATACAAAATGTGCCAAGTTGCCATTCCTTGCTGTCCATTTTTCAATTTTCCACCTATTTCTCCAGCATTTTGCATTTTGCTTTTACCAACATATTTTCCAAAAATTTTGCTGGAAAAATCAGCACATCCCTATTTATCGTGGACACAATGAAACAAATCTAATTAACTCAATAGACTATAGCACTTGTGACTTACAGGTATGATCAATTACATGTGCACCTACAATTTAGTTTCTGTAGTCACTGTACATTGTATAATCAATTGCTTTGCTGTTCCTGCTATACTTTCAAGAGTGTTCACCAGATAAGGTTGAAAGTTTAACAGACCATTGGTGTTTCTCTTGAGAAAACAGAGATGTCATAAAGGAAAATTGCAAACTGGTCAAGTCTTTGTTCAGCTGGTCACATATTAGATGTTGAGAGAACTGTCAGTGAGCAGTAAAATTGAAATTGTGATACTACTACTTCACACTAGTTTGTGGCTGTGCTTACACATGGGTGCTATGTACTTGATGTAGATACATAGCTACAATAAAATATTATCTATCTTTACAATTGGTACCAGTCTACCAGACCTTTTATCTTAAATATACAGTAAATTTACTGGTGTATACAGGCTCAAAGCTGTACAAGTATTATCAGCCGGACAATAGTAACTGTACATGTCGGGGTACAAGGACTGAGATTTCTTTTGAGAAAGTCACTGAGTAGTTGTGTTTGCTTTTGCTACTATTCTGTCAACATGATTGGTCCATTATAAATACTCATCAATGGTCAGTATGTTGCATGTGATGTCTGCTGCAGAATTTGGTGCTGGCCAATGCAATAATTGGTAGTTGAAAGGGAATGCCTGTTTAACATCTTGAATAAACCCATTTAGATGGGTTGAATTTGAAATTATCCAGTAATTTTGCCACTAAATAAGTGTGTGCATTTAAATCTTCCTGTATGCTAGATGAACTTTATCTATAGGAATTGTAGTATGTCATCTGCGTATATAGCTTGACTTTGATTGTTGATGGTACGTATATGTATAGCAGGAAATAACAAAAGGGTTAAAACTAGGGACCCGCCGATTATGCTGGCATAATTATGGGCATAATAGGTGCCTGAAAGCATTGAGCACAATGCTAGCATAATAGGCAGAGTATTTGTATAATAGTATGAATTCTTGCTTATCAAAATAGCTATCATGGAAAGATCGATATACTCTAATAGAACAGTCAGTAACTCTAATAGAACAATCACATAGCTGACTGTTCTATTAGAGTATATCGATCTTTTCTGTGATATGCATTTTGACAAGTAAGTTTGTGCTTCAGCCACTTGTTATTTATCCATAAACTGGAAATTATTAGCAGAGCATGAGAACTGAGGCATAAATAATTGGGCATAATTTGAGCATAATAGGTAAGTATTGAGCATAAATTTAAGCATATTAGGTAAATATTTGAGCAGTGCAGCATAGCATAATAGGTAAAATTATGAGCATAATCGGTGGGTTCCTAGTTAAAACAGGGCCTTGTGGGATACCTGATAATAACCTGAATCCGCACCACTACGACCTTCAAGCATTGCTGACTGTGTTCTTCCACAAAGGAAGTCAATTTAGTATTTGTGGGCCAGGCTCAATCCATAGTTGACTAATTTGAGGAACAAATCTACATCGGGGAGCTTGTCAAAAGCTATCGAAAAGTCTAGAAACAAGGTATCAACCTTTCTCTTCTTTATTTAATTGTAAGCCATATAACAGATTTTCTAACTATAACTATTTTAATGAAAATAAACCCTTATATGAAAAATGTAGAGTGGTCACTTTACAGTGTATGCTATTAGTTATGATTATGAAGTCTAAAGCACTTGTAACACATGTACTGCCATAATTTGAACATCATGCCTTTGAAGCACTGTCACCATCACCACACTTAACCAGCACAATGCATGCTAACATACATGGAGCTTAAACCCTTAACAATAGATTAGTGCTCTCTAATTGAAAATCCAGTGTATACCATAATATTAAGTAAAAGTTTTGAGGTGTTAATAAAACTGGTGCAGTATTTGTCATTAAAACTATACATGTACTGTACATCTCATAAAATGATAATCTTGAAGCATACATAAATACAGTTTGTCAGGTATAAATATATAGCTCTATAATTGCACAATTTAGAAATATTGTCACATGTCGCTCTCCTCCAGTGTGTTACTCCTAGGTACATATAACAACATGTAAGTATAATTCTATTTACATTAAAAATTAAAAGTGACTGGGCCTGCGAAAATAGGGCATGTGGGTACATGATTTTGCCTACTTTTTCAAACGTTCATCACTCATAACTTTTTGTACCATTATGCTATGGCAAAGCAATTTTGAGCATGTAGTAAAAATTTAATTGGCTTTATGATGCAAGTAACAGAATACAAATATTCTGTTCCAGGACTGAGATATGACCTGTAGAATGACAGGGTGTATGTAGTTTGTGCCCACACGTCCTGTTTTCGCAGGCCCGGTTAATGATACTGCATAAGGGAATTTTTGATAAAGTAAACAAGTACATAACTGCATGATAAAAATCAATACAGTTTACAGCCCAATCATGAAAGAATAGAATTATCTGTTATTTCTTAGAATAATTTCCACCATACATTTACATTTCTGGGATGTTCTGTTGGTCTCCGAATACAACTTTTTAAAATGGTATAGCAATATTTTAGAAGCAGTAAAACCCGGAATAACGGAACATTGGAATAACCGAAAATTAGTTTCTTACTTATTTATGCACTCTATAGCATTTTCACACTCCTCACTTCATAGCAACTCTGCTGAAAACATTGTGATGGCAGGATATATGCCTCAATAGAATACACACAAAACTATCAACTCTAGAACAAACTAACTAAGCTAAACTACTTTCTAATACTACTTTCTAATACATTTCCATACACAATCGTTACATAATGGAAAGTTCTTTCTGCAATACCAACTGTCACACATGAGTAACTGCCCCAATTTATTAGAGACAAAACACTCCTCAAAAATGTACCCTGGAGTAATCTACTTTAGCTAACC
Source organism: Dysidea avara (assembly GCF_963678975.1). Lineage (NCBI taxonomy): Eukaryota > Metazoa > Porifera > Demospongiae > Dictyoceratida > Dysideidae > Dysidea > Dysidea avara. The sequence continues at coordinate 16,125,330 of NC_089275.1, read as the reverse complement.
TTTCTTAACTCTGTTAGTCTTAAACTTTTGTACAGCATTACTCTAATAAATTTGGGCAGTCACTTGTGTGAACAGCTGGTATAAGCAAGTACCGTAATTTGCTTTGATTAATGTGAATGACTGCTTTATTAGAGTAGTTTGATCTTATAATTATAAAAATATTTGTACGAGTTTTGCATATAAAAATTATTATACAATGAAAAAAGCAAAATTACCATAGCACAAAGAACTTGTAGTTTTGTAGTCATTGTGTATTGAAGTGTCTTAGAAAGTATTTTAGCTTAGATAGTTGTTCTAGAGTGGATAGTTTTGCTTGTTTCTATTTAATGAGTTCCTGAGGATCTCCTGCTATCGGACATACCATTAGGGAGAGGAAGTTTCCATAACACGGAGTTAGGATATTACTGTATACTACTGTACTCTAAATGATGCACATTTGCAGTAGCATTACACAGTTAGGCAGTTAACTTGTTGGAGTGATCTGAGTGATTGGAGTGATCTGAGTGATTCGGGTGATCTGAGTGATTGGAGTGATTGGAGTGATCTGAGTGATCTGAGTGATCTGAGTGATTGGAGTGATCAGAGTGATTCGAGTGATTCGAGTGATTCGAGTGATCTGAGTGATCTGAGTGATTGGAGTGATCTGAGTGATTCGAGTGATTGGAGTGATTGGAGTGATCTGAGTGATTGGAGTGATTGGAGTGATCTGAGTGATCGGAGTAATCTGAGTGATTGGAGTGATCTGAGTGATTGGAGTGATCTGAGTGATTGGAGTGATCTGAGTGATCTGAGTGATTGGAGTGATCTGAGTGATTGGAGTGATCTGAGTGATTGGAGTGATTGGAGTGATCTGAGTGATTGGAGTGATCTGAGTGATCTGAGTGATTGGAGTGATCTGAGTGATTGGAGTGATCTGAGCTCCGATCACTCCAATCACTCAGATCACTCCAATCACTTAGATCACTCCAATCACTCAGATCACTCCAATCACTCAAATCACTCCAATCACTCAAATCACTCCAATCACTCAGATCACTCCAATCACTCAGATCACTCAGATCACTCGAATCACTCAGATCACTCCAATCACTCCGATCACTCAGATCACTCCAATCACTCCGATCACTCCCATCACTCCAATCACTCAGATCACTCCAATCACTCAGATCACTCCAATCACTCAGATCACTCCAATCACTCAGATCACTCCAATCACTCAGATCACTCAGATCACTCCAATCACTCAAATCACTCGAATCACTCAGATCACTTCAATCACTCAGATCACTCCAATCACTCAGACACTCCAATCACTCCATTCACTCAGATCACTCCAATCACTCAGATCAATCCAATCACTCAGATCACTCCAATCACTCAGATCACTCAAATCACTCAGATCACTCCAATCACTCAGATCACTCCAATCACTCCAATCACTCAGATCACTCCAATCACTCAGATCACTCCAATCACTCTGATCACTCAGATCACTCAGATCACTCGAATCACTCAGATCACTCCAATCACTCGAATCACTCAGATCACTCCAATCACTCCGATCACTCAGATCACTCCAATCACTCCGATCACTCCCATCACTCCCATCACTCAGATCACTCCAATCACTAAGATCACGCCAATCACTCAGATCACTCAGATCACTCAGATCACTCCAATCACTCAGATCACTCCAATCACTCAAATCACTCGAATCACTCAGATCACTCCAATCACTCAGATCACTCCAATCACTCAGACACTCCAATCACTCCATTCACTCAGATCACTCCAATCACTCAGATCAATCCAATCACTCAGATCACTCCAATCACTCAGATCACAAAATCACTAAGATCACTCCAATCACTCAGATCACTCCAATCACTCCAATCACTCAGATCACTCCAATCACTCAGATCACTCCAATGACTCAGATCACTCAGATCACTCCGATCACTCAGATCACTCCAATCACTCAGATCACTCCAATCACTCCGATCACTCCAATCACTCAGATCACTCCAATCACTCTAATCACTCAGATCACTCCAATCACTCGAATCACTCAGATCACTCCAATCACTCAGATCACTCCAATCACTCAGATCACTCAGATCACTCGAATCACTCGAATCACTCTGATCACTCCAATCACTCCAATCACTCAGATCACTCCAATCACTCAGATCACTCCGATCACTCAGATCACTCCAATCACTCGAATCACTCAGATCACTCCAATCACTCCAATCACTCGAATCACTCAGATTACTCCAATCATTCAGATCACTCCAATCACTCTGATCACTCGAATCACTCGAATCACTCGAATCACTCAGATCACTCCAATCACTCAGATCACTCCAATCACTCAGATCACTCAGATCACTCCGATCACTCCGATCACTCCAATCACTCAGATCACTCCAATCACTCCAATCACTCAGATCACTCCAATCACTCAGATCACTCCAATCACTTGAATCACTCAGATCACTCCAATCACTCCAATCACTCGAATCACTCAGATCACTCAGATCACTCAGATCACTCCAATCACTCAGATCACTCCGATTACTCAGATCACTCCAATCACTCCAATCACTCAGATCACTCCAATCACTCCAATCACTCCAATCACTCTGATCACTCCAATCACTCGAATCACTCGAATCATTCTGATCACTCCAATCACTCAGATCACTCCAATCACTCAGATCACTCCGATCACTCAGATCACTCCGATCACTCAGATCACTCCAATCACTCAGATCACTCCAATCACTCCAATCACTCAGATCACTCCAATCACTCAGATCACTCCAATCACTCCAATCACTCCAATCACTCAGATCACTCCAATCACTCAGATCACTCGAATCACTCAGATCACTCCAATCACTCGAATCACTCAGATCACTCCAATCACTCAGATCACTCAGATCACTCAGATCACTCGAATCACTCGAATCACTCTGATCACTTCAATCACTCAGATCACTCCAATCACTCAGACACTCCAATCACTCCATTCACTCAGATCACTCCAATCACTCAGATCAATCCAATCACTCAGATCACTCCAATCACTCAGATCACTCAAATCACTCAGATCACTCCAATCACTCAGAGCACTCCAATCACTCAGACACTCCAATCACTCCATTCACTCAGATCACTCCAATCACTCAGATCAATCCAATCACTCAGATCACTCCAATCACTCAGATCACTCAAATCACTCAGATCACTCCAATTACTCAGATCACTCAGATCACTCCAATCACTCTGATCACTCAGATCACTCAGATCACTCGAATCACTCAGATCACTCCAATCACTCCGATCACTCAGATCACTCCAATCACTCCGATCACTCCCATCACTCCAATCACTCAGATCACTCCAATCACTCAGATCACGCCAATCACTCAGATCACTCCAATCACTCAGATCACTCAGATCACTCCAATCATTCAGATCACTCCAATCACTCAAATCACTCGAATCACTCAGATCACTCCAATCACTCAGATCACTCAGATCACTCCATTCACTCAGATCACTCCAATCACTCAGATCAATCCAATCACTCAGATCACTCCAATCACTCAGATCACTCCAATCACTTGAATCACTCAGATCACTCCAATCACTCCAATCACTCGAATCACTCAGATCACTCAGATCACTCAGATCACTCCAATCACTCAGATCACTCCGATCACTCAGATCACTCCAATCACTCCAATCACTCAGATCACTCCAATCACTCCAATCACTCCAATCACTCTGATCACTCCAATCACTCGAATCACTCGAATCATTCTGATCACTCCAATCACTCAGATCACTCCAATCACTCAGATCACTCCGATCACTCAGATCACTCAGATCACTCCGATCACTCAGATCACTCCAATCACTCAGATCACTCCAATCACTCCAATCACTCAGATCACTCCAATCACTCAGATCACTCCAATCACTCCAATCACTCCAATCACTCAGATCACTCCAATCACTCAGATCACTCGAATCACTCAGATCACTCCAATCACTCGAATCACTCAGATCACTCCAATCACTCAGATCACTCAGATCACTCAGATCACTCGAATCACTCGAATCACTCTGATCACTTCAATCACTCAGATCACTCCAATCACTCAGACACTCCAATCACTCCATTCACTCAGATCACTCCAATCACTCAGATCAATCCAATCACTCAGATCACTCCAATCACTCAGATCACTCAAATCACTCAGATCACTCCAATCACTCAGAGCACTCCAATCACTCAGACACTCCAATCACTCCATTCACTCAGATCACTCCAATCACTCAGATCAATCCAATCACTCAGATCACTCCAATCACTCAGATCACTCAAATCACTCAGATCACTCCAATTACTCAGATCACTCAGATCACTCCAATCACTCTGATCACTCAGATCACTCAGATCACTCGAATCACTCAGATCACTCCAATCACTCCGATCACTCAGATCACTCCAATCACTCCGATCACTCCCATCACTCCAATCACTCAGATCACTCCAATCACTCAGATCACGCCAATCACTCAGATCACTCCAATCACTCAGATCACTCAGATCACTCCAATCATTCAGATCACTCCAATCACTCAAATCACTCGAATCACTCAGATCACTCCAATCACTCAGATCACTCAGATCACTCCATTCACTCAGATCACTCCAATCACTCAGATCAATCCAATCACTCAGATCACTCCAATCACTCAGATCACAAAATCACTCAGATCACTCCAATCACTCAGATCACTCCAATCACTCAGATCACTCCAATCACTCAGATTACTCCGATCACTCAGATCACTCCAATCACTAAGATCACTCCAATCACTCCAATCACTCGAATCACTCAGATTACTCCAATCACTTGAATCACTCGAATCACTCTGATCACTCCAATCACTCAGATCACTCAGATCACTCAGATCACTCCAATCACTCCAATCACTCAGATCACCCGAATCACTCAGATCACTCCAATCACTCAGATCACTCCAACAAGTTAACTGCCTAACTGTGTAATGCTACTGCAAATGTGCATCATTTAGAGTACAGTAGTATACAGTAATATCCTAACTCCGTGTTATGGAAACTTCCTCTCCCTAATGGTATGTCTGCTCTGCTATCGCGATAGTGTTCTCAGTAGAGTTGCTATGAGGTGAGGAGTGTATAAATGCTATAGAGAAAATAAATAATAGTATAATATTTAGAATGTAATGTTCGCGATTATTCCACTGTACCGCTATTCTGGGTTACTGCCTCCCAATATTTTATGTACGTACAACCTGGATCTACGAAAACCGTTCTTATCGCCCAAGACAGGAAGTTTGATTTTTTCACACAAACACAAAGCTTAATAAATGCACTATCAAGTTTCACTGCCACAGTCGACCAGAGTAAAGTGGTCTGCTTTTGCTGGCTGCTTTTTTAGAGCACAGTGGCGAGCCGTATGAGTGGTCTGGGGTCTTGATGGAGCCCTGGCCTGTCACGGAAATATCGGTCCGGGTAAAATCGGTCCGGCCGGACCGATTTTGGATACCAAAACTGGTCCGGCCGGACCAAATTTGGTTGACCAAGTTTAGTCCGGCCGGACCATTTTTGGCATCCAAAATTGGTCCGGCCTGACTAAAATTGGTCCGGCCCAAACTTTGTTGGCCACATGCACCCCCTGACCACTAGGACCAGTTTGGTTGGTCCGCGGGTGTACCCGGCATTGTGTGGACAGGTCGGTCCGTGCTAAGTATATTGTGATGGATCACTGCAGCCGACTTAGCCTGGAAACTATATAAATGAGTAGCGTAGTTTAATTTCCCGAGTTCTGTGATTTACGGAAAATGCATATAGTAGCTATAGAAACTAAATTCCATGTCTATATATGCAGCGATGAACACAGTCGCAAAATTAATGCTGTTTTAATTTAAAGCAGTGTGGTATGATAAAAGTCCTGTATTCTTCTTCTCCATGTCAATAGCTAGCTGGGAAGTAGAGGTTTTCTTCCGGCATACATCAACTCAAATACATGGTCAATGCTGGATTCTTGCATGGTGGTCAATGTTACATACAAAAACACAGGTAACAAAATATTCTTCCCAAGTACGTTTTTATATGTTCAACCATGTTTGAATTTGAAAACCTTTTCTTGTATTATTGATATAAATTACCAATTAAATTTTTTTTTTTTAAATGTTCAATAAACTTCACAAGCATCATCAGCTCTGCAGTGTTTGGTTGAATCTTTCATCCAGCCTGTTTGTGTTGATTATGACAAACAACTATAGCAACATGATGGAAATCACCAGCCTATGCTGGATCACTTATACTTGAGGATGGTAGACAATATATAAAATCTACCATTAAAACATGTCTTATCTTCAACTTCTGCATAATTATATAGCTCAGAATTTAATTTGTTAATTCTGACCCTTGGTCAGTTTTGTATTAATCTGGGAATACCCATGCATGCACGCATTGTCATAAACAGATACGCATATTATTTCAGGGACTGATCCAGAGGAGTGGATGAGGTGGCTATAGCCACCCACCATGCATGGCCTTGCAGCCACTCAGACATGCATTATTTAATAATGAATATTACTGATCATGAACACTCTTTTGTTATATCAATATGAACTAAATCCCTACATTGCATCAGATTCCAATGCTAGCTGGCTATAACCTTACAGTAGATGGTAGCAGTATACATGAATTTATCTATGATCATGGGCAGTATATTAACTATTACCAGGCAGAGAACTTCTTGAAGGAAGATATGGGGTCTGCTTTAGGATTGAGTCGATTTTACTTTTATGTCTGCAACAACTCACCCTAAGGCTGTGGAATAATGTGACTGCATGCCTCAAAATTTTAAGTTGGCTAAGTAATAAATAACATACTGAGAATATTATAGCTATAACCTTTATAAGGTGATGTTTCTTCCTGTGGGGCATGTCATTAGTAGGCAATGGCGGATCCAGGATGGGGCATTTGGGGCAAATGCCCCCCCTCCCCCACTGACCTTGTGGAGGAGCCAGCCATACTTCTAGTAGACTAAATACTAAGGACAAGATCAGTTTATAAAACTCATGAAAATATGCATATTTTACTAGCATTTTATTACAAATTCACCTGAAACCGAAGTCAAACCAGTTGTGAAATTGTCAACCAGCACCTCGTGCGTACTAAGCGCCTCTAAAAATAATTATCGTGTTGCTGTTATTTAAGACATTCAGAGCCTTTTTAAGACTTCACAACCATCTGCAAAGGCCAAAATGGCAAAAATGAACAATGAAACACTACTAAGAGGTGATTATTTGCTGATTCAAAAATGCAGCAACTAACAAGAGAATTTACTCTCCCCAACCACCTACCAACTTAGCCTGTCGGTGCCCCTCCCCTTGCTAGCTCCTGGATCCGCCCCTGGTAGGAGATGATAGTTCACATTTAGTTATTCAATGGAGTAAACCTAAACTATCATCTCCTACATATAATCACATATGACAGAGAGGAATGTGCAGTATGTGCACAGGTGTTACAGGTGTATTACAGTTTGTTTTAACCACTGGTGTTAACTCATGATCAGCTTGTATACTGGGATTACAAAATACATTAGGCCAGGAAACTTGATTACTAGTTTCTCATCCACAAAAATTCAGATTTCCATGCATGCGGGAGGTCATTTTTCATTATTCATTAGTAAAGAAAATACTCCAAATCAGGCAAGTCTGTTATAAAGGTTAACTATAAAACCTTTTAAGAACTATTACTTACTTATTAGCTACCACCGTTTCTGAGGTGCAAGTGACATTTGCTGTGCTGTAAAATGATAACCAGCCTTCCTAACATCAAAATACGTGTGCACGTGATTAATAACAGCAATAATGAAATTAGAGGCAGTGGGGTAAAAAGGGATGTGGGCAGGGATGCGAATCAATTAATCAACTTTGTCCGGCCTTATTATGTTCACAAGGGCATGCTACTATAGCTATGTGCTACAAGCTATATGATAATATTTCAGCCCTTCTTCCCTGATGTAACTACCAAGACATTCAAGACTCTCATCTTAAAATCTGGGCCAACCACCCACCTTGGTTTATTTCTGGATCAGTGCTTGCATCTCCTACTGGTATATGTGCACAGGTGAAAATTAGTAAAATTTTAAAAGTTGGTTAAGTATAGTGAAAAGTATACAGGGAATATTATAGCTATAACTTTTAAGGAAATGTTTATACCAGTATATAGGAACATGTGATCAGTAGGAGATGATAGTTCACATTTAGTTATTTAATGGAGCAAACCTAAGCTATCATCTCCTACATATCACATACAAGAGAGGAATGTGCAGTATGTACACATGCAGGTGTTACAGATGTATTGTTCTAACCATTAGTGTTAACTCATGATCAGACATTATATGTGCATAAGAGCACAGTACACATGCTACTGTGCATGCACTTCACTGTACAAGCCAAACAATAACAGCGTCAGCTTTTCCTGATGTATATATAAATATTAAGACATTTAGGACTCTCAACTTAAAATCTGGGCTAGGCTGGGTAGCCACCTACCTTCATTTATTTCTGGATCAGTGCCTGGTGATGAATGTTATAGGTGACTGCTCTATTAGAGTATCTCGATCTTAAGCACCTCCAATGCAGCTAGCTGATCCCGTGCATGCAATGATCCGTGCCCTTGTTGGATAACCTTTTAAGCACAAATCCATGCAGTGATAATGCCTGCAATGCTCATTATTCGAGATTGATAAATGAGAATAGCTATAGCTAAGTCGGCTACAGTGTTCCGTCACAAACAACTTATAGCTATGCAAGCATCATTGGCTGCATGCATGCGTTAGTGGTCCACCCGGACCCATTTTGGTCGACCAATATTGGTCCGAGTGGTCAGGAGTGCATGTGGCCAACTAGGTTTGGGCGCCAACTAGGTTTGGGCCGGACCAATTTTGGTCAAGTTGGACCAATTTCGGATACTAAAGATGGTCCGGGCGGACTAAATTTGGTCGACTAAAAATGGTCCGGCCTGACCAATTTTCGCCCCGGACCAAAATTTTCGTTACAGGCCTACCTGGAAATGGCTGTGTGTGGCTGTACAGCGCCGTGGTGTTGGACAATGACCTGTGCTGTAAATTTCCTTTCATTTTAGCTAGTTCTGAGCACTGAATGGCCTATAACTTGGCCTGATTCATCCCAGCACGTTTCTTTTCAATTTTTGAACGCCTTCCAGGGCCCCCGCCTCCCACCCTTCTGGAGCTCGCCTCCCACCCTTCTGGAGCTCGCCTGATACAGACAACCTCGGTTTAAAAACTATCTAAAATGGCGGGAAACTTAGCTGTTGACTACTTCATTGAATGAGGGAGTTTGTAAAAGGCGGACTCAAGGAATAACGGAATAACTCGCATCACAACGAATGGGCATTTATATGGCTTATGCAATGTTAGGGTGATTGCACTGTTACAGCTGTGAACTCATCCCTCGTAGATATCCTTACAATGTAGGGTGATTGCGTGTACTGTTACAGTTGTGAACTACACTGCTTTGTCGCTCATAGCCGTCCTAGCGAAGTGATTACTATACGCTCTTACTACTACTGTATGTAGCTAAGTATCATTGCGCTAGCACAGCTAAAATATACAGTAGTTAGCTATTAGTTTCGTTTTAAGTCTTCATCCTTCCAGTGGAGGGATGAAACGAAACGGCTGTCACACCCCCTTTTGCTCGCGACATTGGTACCATACTTTACATACAGTAGTAGCTAGTAAGAGCTATAATCAAATGTAATTTTGCACTTCGTAAGCGGGTACTGTATGTTAAGTATGGTACCAACGTCATGAGCAAAGGGGGCGTGACAGTCGTTTCGTTTCATCCCTCCACTGGAAGGATGAAGACTCGAAAACGAAACTAATAGCTAACTACTGTATATTCTAGCTTAGCTACATACAGTAGTAGTAAGAGCGTATAGTAATCATTTCGCTAGGACATCTATGAGTGACGAAGCAGTGTAGTTCAAGAAATTGTTGTGAAACGTGTGAAAATTTGGTATGCGTAGCTACCACCATTGGCCAGCTACAGCACACTGAATATTTAAAACCGACGTTTCTCGATACTTTTAAATGGGCGATAAGACCGGTTTTCCCAGAGACAGTCACATAGTATGATTACACTATGTACAGTGTGTGATTACTACATGAGGTAGTAAACAAGCCTTGGCTTTGGCAATGAAAGTTACACAATGGAGTTTCAAGGGATGTACGAAACATAGGAACAATTACCATTTTAAAAGGTCTGAGATTTTCGATTATTTGTGTGTTGGTAATGCATGTCAGTTGTCAAACCATAAAATGTTTGAAGTCTCTATTAGAGTATCTTCTACGTCTGTTTCAAGCCTTCACCAATAATGCCACGTTCCCCTCCCCATTTCTATATAGCCTATCTATAGCAGGTTTTCACCTACACTATACGGTACTCCATTCTACTAAACACCAAATGATACTCTGATTATTAAAATCATGAAAAATTGGCAGAAAAACTTTGGTGGATGGAGACTCCACCTTAGTTAATGTATGTATGTTTTAATATCTAAAGGAGCATGTAAGAATGCTATCTCTACAAAAAAGTACTGTGCCATTCACTGGTGGTGTTATGAATGTTGAGTAGAGGTGTACCCATAATAAGATCGACTACAATATCGGCCACCAATATGGTATTTTTTACCAATATCGGTATCGGTACAGAACAGCAGGAGGACTGATATTGCTACCAATATTAATTTTATACAGTAGCAATAGTTTGTACATAAATGGATTTTCTACGTTATCCATGTGGCTCTGGCACTCTGCAACAAGCACTACACTACGAGAAGCCATATAAATACACGCTATTCTAGTGTTTGTTGCTGGAAAGCTTATCACAGTCTTTACAAATGAAGCAGTTATAGAGTACCTTTGTAGTAAAAGAAAGATCACAGAATAACAGAAACTTGCTGTACCAGCTTTCTCACAAGCCAATAGAATGTCGAGTAATGCAGAAATATCCGTTTAAGGCTTCATGGGAGTAAACATTAAAATATTTGTAGGTGCCTAACTGTCTGGATTGTACAGTAGAAACCCAAGCTGTATATCACCACAGGAAGAGTATAGCAATGAATACATGAACATGTTGTTATAGGGTAGGTAAATGTACACTTTTGTTTGCTTAAAATATTAATGCAAATATCGGATCGACTATCAGTTATTGGCTTCTTTTGGTGCATCAATATCGGATATCGGTACATGCCAAAAACACATATCGGTACACCTCTAATGTTGAGAGCAGTGTTTAGTTTTACGGTGAACCTCGCACACCAGCACAGTGAACCCATGCAGCAGGTTATCACATATATACCAAAACATTTGGTCAGATTCCTCATGTGTGACTGGGCCTGCGAAAACAGGGCAAGTGGGCACAAACTACACCATGTCACTCTACAGGTAATATCTCAGTGCTGGAACCGAATATTTGCATTTTGTTACTTGCATCATAAAGCCGATTCAATTCTCACTAGATGCTCAAAATTGCATTGCCATAACATAATAGTACAAAAAGTTATGAGTGATGAAAGTTTGAAAAAGTAGGCAAAAATCATGTGCCCACATGCCCTATTTTCGCAGGCCCAGTCACATATGGTGATGAGCTGTGCCTTCTTTCTTATCTCTTGGTACATAGCTACATATATTAACATTGCAGGACCAATCATTTTAAACAATGCAACGTGGTCTTGCTATATCTGCTCATGTGATTGCTACTAAAAAAATTGGCAGAAAAAACTTTGGTGATTGAAGCCCTATTTGCCAAATAATATTTTTTTATTATACAACACCTGTAAAATTTTATTACAAATCTGATGCATTAATAGCAAATACATAATAGTATGTTTCAGCTAGTGGTTCACCTACAGTATGCTTTTGGCTGTTGGGACAATATGTATAGTACTACACTACTACCAGATTTTACACACACATATATACAGGTAAGTCACATTTTTACCAATACAGTATGTAAACAAACATGTAACTCACATTTTCTTAGTAGTAGATATCCACCCCAAAAACACTTTCGCTGTAAAAAATGCATGCCCAAGAAACTACAAGTACCTGGAACCCAATGTAAAAAAACAAAAAGAAAAAACAGCTCAGCTGAAGTGAAAAGTAACTGGTAACTTAAAGAGCTGATATCTGAAGTGGCCAAGAATACAATTACTAAAGTTTAATCCATGCAAGAACACCTTGGCTATAATACAGGTGTGTACATGAAAGTAACTGGCAACTGAAATGGCTGATATCTGAAGTGGCCAAGAATGAATGGTCATATACAACTAATTCAAAATTTTAACACTGAACCTTTATAATTCAGCTGTGTTCTATATTCACTCTTGCTGCATCGTAAAGTAATTTCTTTTAACTCTAATTGGCTGGTAATTTGGCCGCCTTTAATAGTCAGTATAATAGAGCAATAAAAGGCGGCCAAATTACCAGCCAATTAGAGTTAAAAGAAATTACTTTATGATGCAGCAAGAGTGAATATAGAATACAGCTGAATTATAAAGGTTCAGTGTTAAATTTTTGAATTAGTTGTATATGACCATTCATTCTTGGCCACTTCAGATATCAGCCATTTCAGTTGCCAGTTACTTTCATGTACACACCTGTATTATTGCCAAGGTGTTCTTGCATGGATTAAACTTGTATTCTTGGCCGCTTCAGATATCAGCTCTTTAAGTTACCAGTTACTTTTCACTTCAACTGAGCTGTTTTTTCTTTTTGTTTTTTACATTGGGTTCCAGGTACTTGTAGTTTCTTGGGCGCGCATTTTTTACAGCGAAGGTGTTTTTGGGGTGGATATCACTCATTTTTGTCAGTGATAGACTCTACATTTGGTTTAAAAGGTAATTTTTTTGGAAATGAGCAATTAACATTAATGCAGAATATTATCTTGGAGAGTCGGTAAAATCCAAACATAATAATGATTGTTTCATAACACCGTAAATTCGTAAGTATGAATTTATGGTGTAGTATGACTGTTCTATTAGAGTAAATTTATCTTTACTGCCTGCATGTGACGAATATATTTCATATCTGTGCATGTTAAATGCTTCAGACACCTAATTAAACTTGCAAGTGCCTAACTAGTTCACAGTTGCTACACAGCTATAAATACATTTGTAATTGTTATCATCATAATCATTTATCATGTTATAACCATTTTTTAATATTTTGGTCACAACTTCAGGATTAGAGCAGCAGAGAAAGGAATAGAGGACTCAACCATCAAGACTTGTACATGGGAGATGGAACAGTACTGCGATGGACAATGCCAGTACTAACCCCTCAAGGGTGTTGCAGTACAGTATAAATGCAAGACCAGAGCCTCGATCGTCACCTTTTGACTGTGGTCACAACTTCAGGATTGGAGCAGCAGAGAAAGGAGAGGACTCAATCATCAAGACTCTGGGAGATAGAATAGTATTGCCATGGACAGTGCCAGCACTAACCCTTCAAGGATGTCACAGTGCAGTATCGATACAACTACTCCAACCAGTGCATAAGACCAGAGCCTTGATCATCACCTTTTGACTGAAATTTTTATACTTGAAGCAATTAAAACAAAAAGTTGTAGTACTTATACTTTCCTGAGGGAGCATGTCCCCAGAGTCCCAGACTCCCTTGCCTGTTTAGCAGAATAATAGGATTGAGCCTTACTACCACTTTCACCTTTATTCTTGGCCCGGATGTACATATCAGCAACACAATACAGTAGTAGAGATTTCCAACTAAATTAAATAATTAACATTCCATACATTCATTGGTATGACAAATATTGTGCATTTTGTCAGGGTCATTTTAGTGCAAACCCCACCTCAATCAGTGGTTCCTATCAAAATATATAAGGAAAAGAAGTTGACAGTGTGATGATTTTTGTGTACAGCATTTTAATGCTTTTTATGTATATTGCATAGCACCAAACACAATTTTCAAAGTGTCATAAATCACTAGAGTGATCTAAAGCTACTAGAATGTCTTGTCTTCCTCAACTGTGATGAGCTGTGCTACTGATAATGGGGTAGATCCAAACTTGAACAAGAGCTATATTGTTTCCTGTTCCATGAAATTGGTTCATTAGTAAAATTTAATAGCTTTAAATCCATAGAAGTGTTTAGTTTATGTATAGTGATACAGGATGTGCTTTGATATTTTTCAGCAAACAGATGTCAGAGATACAGGATAAATATTCCTCCCATTCCTTGGAGGTTTGTTGGCTTTCAGCCAGTGATAATGATGCATTAATTATGCTCTTTTGGCCAGTAAAAATTGAACAGGTAGTATTAGGGTGGCCACATTCAACTCAGAATTCTGCTTTGCTTGGATATAGAAATTAAAAGCATTAAAGCATTTGTGTTGAAAATTGCAACTGTGTTGCAGCATTTACAAAAATACAGAAGGCCATTATGAAATGGCATTCATGAATTAATGTTAGTCGGTAAATAATAGTACTACAGTCTACCATTTGTCTTAAGCAAGCTGATATTGTTCACTAGTCAACTGTTGTCCAATGATGGTGGTTGTTTTGGTAGGTGTACAGGATTCCATGACTTTCCTATACATATGTAATAGGACTAGTGATCTATTGCATGAGGCTATGGGGTAAAATACCTGAGGATTCCTGACTTTGAAGTCCCAGCTTCAGGTGACACTATTTCAACACTCTCTCTGATTACCTTTGTTTATTTTAAAAAGTAAGCTTAAGCTTGGTGTTATAAATCCTTTCTATGTGTGAGGATTAATGTTTACATCAAAGACAATAATATACAATATGTTACTTATAATGGACTGTTTTCCGATGTTTGCTTGTGCTCTCTGACAGCGCACTTCCCAGACTCACAACTTCTACTACTGATCCATATTCAGTATTCTTTCCTAGCTTCCAACTACATGGTGTCCTTTGTGTAATACGGTATACAGGTAAACCTGATAGAGGATCATGTCACCACTTCATCTAAGGGTTTCTCAGCAAGCAACCTAGTTGCATTGTCAAGATTCTGATCACTATGAATTTGCATGTCAAACTTTAGTCTGCTAGTTCTAACATGTCTCTAGTAGGGTAGCAGGTACTGCATAGCTAACACACTGACAGTTTGTGTACCCAGACTGTATTTCAGGAATTTTGTGTCAACAATGTAACGTTACAGTATAACCATATGCTGAACTTTCTACTACTCTACCTGTGTGTACATGTGTAACACCCTATCAAAACTTCTACTGTGGGTTCCTCACACAAAACAACTCATTTCCAAATTGGAACACACTATAAATGTTGGACTGCTAACCATTGCTGTCCAGTGAATGTGGATCAAAATTGACCATGCTTGCCTTGCATACTATGTAACAAGACTGCACATGATATTTACGCAGAAGAAGCAGTGTTTATAGCAATAATATATTGATACTGTACATAATTACTTGGTGCACATGCAAACATACATTGTATACACATAATACATAGAGTAGGTGATGATAATACAGTATAAGTACTAAATTTCTATTATGTAAATACAATTATGCAGTTTGAACAGTTATAAGTGCAGGTGAGTGTGCATAACAAACAGGAATGTTCACTCCATGTAACTAAATATCACCTTCTTCCAGGGCTTTCCTATATTTGTAGCAACGCATCACATGTACTTGTAATAATACACAAACACAGTGAATAGCCATGAGAACTTACATTTGATGCTGTGATTCCTTGAACTGGATTTTGAAACGTGCTTTAGCAACATCTTTAAAGCTTGCATTAGGAGGTTCTCTTGCAGTGCTCTTCACATCAGTATATCGTCTTTGCTGTCTTATCTTTAACTCACAATAATTGCACTTGATGGGGTCATTTTTATAATCATAATCTCTTTGACTCTTCACACGTCTTGGAATTGTAGGGACTGGAAGCAAAATAGTTGGTGACGGTACCTTTGAGTCACTGTAAGTGCGAAGTATCGTATCACCAGTGTAGTTATTGTGAACATCAATGCTGCCATTTGAAAATACGGTACTTTTGCTTGTATCTTCATGATTTTCCATAACATCATTATTCTCATCCTGTTCATTAGGCACTGACGTGGTCTGGTGAGAATCACAAGTGCACTTCAGATCTCCTAGTTCATCACGAACACGTGGAACAGGAAAAGGATAGTTCTTGGTTAGGTCATCATCTGGTTCTCCTTCTGCCCAATCACGTACAAACCCACGTGATCGTCCTTTCCAATTATCCTAAAATATGGTAAAGTGTAATCTATTGCATCACAATAACATGCATGCTGCAGATGTAGGAACATAAGAACTTCCATATAATTACTGTAATCTAAGCGCACGCTAAGACCTAAGGCTGCACTATGACCTAAGGGCATGCAGTGATGTTGAAATTGTTTCAAGCATTACATAATTTGTAAACTGGTTTAACAGGTTTGGGTCATATGACACACCACATTGTCAAAAATTGAATGGTCTAGTAAAATAAAAGTTCCCAACCATTTGGATATGGATTAGATATACGTGCACATAAATTATATGCACGGCCGTATGTACATTGTATGTTTATTACACAACCTTTGTTACTTATTTTATATATATATAATTAAATCATGCAATGAAATACATTTATAAGTCTGTCTTCAATAATCATCATTGTATCTACATAGAAAAGAAGAAATGTGAGTAAAGACAAACCTCAAAGTCAGCCATAGGCTGGTTTTGGGGCCTTGTAAAGTACAAAAAGGAGTGAAATCCACACAAAAACAGCCAAGCTGTGAAAAATGGTGTGGCCTTAAAAAACCTGGGTGAAAAAAGTTGTGAAATCAAAGGTGGCGGCCAAGAAATGGCTGCAATGATGTTAATGCTAAAAATTTTAATAATGGCTGTGTGCATTGTTAAAATTTATTAGCATTA